>NC_090653.1:228079989-228400025 GCF_040937935.1 Hyperolius riggenbachi | reverse complement strand
AAGAACAGCTGCACGGGCTGAGGCGTCCCTCTCTTTAGGTAAGTATCTGATGTTGGGTACCCGAGTTTCGGCTCGAGCACTCTTTAATGAGGACAACAGCACATGCACTGCCTATTTTATTACTGGACCGGCCAGGGCTGAGGGTGGGCTCAGTGGTGAAGAAGCGCTTGTTAAACTATAGGAGCATAGTGTAATTTAGCAGCACACGCTATGGCTAACTTACCATGCCCACTTCTGCCTGAAGGAGGTCAAGAAAGGCTTAACGTTAATGTGAAGGCTAGGGTTGGTTAGACATCAGAAACAGGATGCAAATAAAGCAGACCTGAACTCAGAACTTCCTCTCTGCACTAAAAAATATAAGCATACCTTTAAAGAAAAATATTTATTTGTTACAGCTGATAGAAATCCTGCAATAAATCTGCAGTGTGTCTACTTCCTGCTCTCATGGAAGTAGACATAGGGTTAACATCCTGTCTTTACAAATTAGCTGCTCTGCCGAGATTCCTGAGCTGACATAGCTGAGAGATCAAATTACAATTGTGATTAGTCACAGATGAGGGGGGATTAGGCTAAACTCCGTAAATACATACAGGGTGCATTTCTCTCTGTTTTCCTTCTGTCCTGTGCAAGAGTTCAGGTCCATTTTAAGTTGCCCCTCAATGATAGTATCTTGATTGTACAAAATGTCCAAATCTATGTAGTAGAAGCGTATACTGAGTGAATAAACCTTGAATGGAAACTTTAGATAGTTCCTAAAATTACATAGAAGTGTAAGGGCCCTTTCACACCAAGGCGCTGCAGTATTTCTACAGCACCCCACCATCGTGCAATGAAAGTACTGACATACTTCTACTTTGGTGACTTTGTGATACTGTTTATTGATGCATGTTGTATACGCTTTTTCTCTCCCAAATAAAGAGTATAAAAAAAAAAACATGGATACGATATCTGAGGTAACATCCGGCTTTGACGTGTTCTCTTTGATTGTGAGTATTTAAAATGTTAATCCATTAAAAAAAAAAAAAAGAGCTAAAGAGTACCTCCAGGAAAATGCAGGTTGCTCTTGGTTATTATAAATGTACTCTATATTGTCCCCTAACAGGGGACTGGCGATTGAACAGGTGAGGAACTCACCCGTTCTCTGTGAGATGGTGATTAATCGTAATCCCCACCCCCGATCCTTGCCTGAAGCCTTGCTGAGAAGTCCCGAAACTCTGAGGCCACCCCCACCTGTGTTGTTGTGACTCCCCAAACTCGGCGGCCGCCTATCAGGGTTCAGGAAGAACACACCACGCAGGGTTTATTCACACGATCGCCAATCCCCTGTCAGTGGACAATAAAGAGTACATTTATAATAAGGTCATTTTGAATGGAAGTACACTCTAAAAGCTTACCTCCAGATCAAGACGTATGATGCATTGTGATTACAGGGGACAATCAACACATCTAACCCTGCATGTTTGTACTCTACACACAGATTTCAAAAATATTACAGGGACATGCATTCATTTAGAATCCTAGATGGTGGACACTTGACTACTCCAGGCAACAGGGCCGGTTTAAGCAACAATGGGGCCCCAGGGCAAAATAAACCTGGGGGCCCCCCAACAGATACCCTGGAGCAAAAAAATCGGCATTAAGGGACCTTTTTTTGCAGCCGGTATAGTCAGGGTGTAAAGCCCCAATCGGTCGGAGCTCCACATTCTGGCTACCCCAGCCTGCATGGGGGACAACTGGTTAAAAAGTTTCAGGAGGGGGGACCCCACATAATAATAAAAAAAAAATCCCACACTCTAAACATTAAAAAAATTTGGGAAAATAGGAAAAAATGCCAGGGATCTCCATACAGCCATATTGCGGCTGTATAGCGATCCCTGGCCAAAGCGCTGCGGCTGCGTATAGACCCCCTGGAAACCCCGTCAGGAAATTTATTGCTCTTCCTTTTGATGCATGTAAAATTACACTACCGTTAGGTTTGCTACTAAAAGTGACATTTACCGCATTTAAAAGTATAATTTTTTCCTTCGAAACTTTAAAATCGATTTTCTGAAAAACTATAAGGTCTTTTTGAAAAATTGTTATTTCCTCCTATTCCCAATGATCTCCTTAACATATCTTGCAAATCAAGGGTTTCTAGCATTTAAGGTGGATTTGCTATTAACCATTAAAGACGATGGGTTTTTAAATGTGTATTTTTTTTTCCTTTGAAACTTTAAAGCGGAATATAACCCAGCATTTCAACTTTGCTCTAAAATATTATTTACAGCATATTATATGCAAAAAGCATTCTTTTTACTAGACCAGCATTGGAAGGGTTAAAGTTCCGTGGAGAGATATGCAGAAGTTCAGATAGATACATTCTATTTAGTTGAATGTATCTATTGAAAAATGTTACACACTCTTTGGCTGTCCTCCAAGCTCCTTCTCAGTAAGAGAGAGTGAGTCACATTCAACACTTAGATACATTTATGTAAACAAAATGTATCTATTTCAGCTTCGGATGCATCTGCAGAAATCTCCAGGAACTTTAAAGCCCTGTGTAACCCTTCCAATGCTAGTCTAGTAAAAAGAAAAATGCTGGTTGCATATACTATACTGTAAATAATGTTTTAGAGCAAAGTTGAAATGCAGGGTTATATTCCGCTTTAAAATCTATTTTCTCAAAAACGATAAGGTCTTTTTGAAAAAAAATGTTTTCCTCTTGTAGCCACTGGGGGCCCCTACAAGCTATGGGACCCTGGGGCAATTGCCCCCTTTGCCTCTATGGTAGCGCCGGCCCTGCCAAGCAACCTCATTCTTGTCCTAGGACTGTTTTGATACAGAACACAGAACATCCCTACAGATCTGCAGTACAGCATCATGACAAATAGGGATGGATGAGTCTCGTGAGAATTTACTCACCCCTCCGATGGTTTAGCATATTTTTGGCTAGCTGGTTTCACGAAATTGCCTTGAAGTCAATGGCTCCAACTTCTGTGGTTATTGTAGAGCCCCCATACATACTATCATACATGCCTATTAGGCCATGGCTGCCGAACTGGGGACAGGCTGGAGCAGTACAGCTGGGCATGGTCACACAGTTGGGGGCTCGTTCGGCAAGGCTTAAGGTGGGACGGAGTCTTAGTAGAGCAGGTGAGTTCAGTTAGTTTTTAACTGGCGATTCTTTATTAATATTACCAATATAAGGATCACACAGACGTCGGTAGGTAGGCTGGTGCTGGACCCCCAAGCAATGTGCAAGTAATTTTCATGAAGGAGTCCGCACACAAACCGTAGAAGCAATAAACGTGAAGTATTTATTCTCCCATCACATACATGTGCAGACACGGTCTGACCTGCTTAGGTCGACGCACGTTTCGGGGCCACGCAGGGTCCCCTTTGTCAAGACAGATAGCAGATAAGACATACATAAGACTTCTACGGTTTGTGTGCGGACTCCTTCATGAAAATTTCTTTATTAATATTAGACGTGGAACACTGTGCATCTATTGTTGAGCAATCTTCAGGTGCAATAAGTATTGCCATCTGCCAGAAGTTCATGGTACAAATCCTCTCTGTAGCCTAAATGCTGAACCCTACCCTTAGCTTCTTGCCTATCCAGAGGTGTAGCTGCATGCTCATCTCCCCATTCTTTCTTTCCCCACTTTGTTCAGTGAAATTGGTATGGCAGGTACATTCACCCCCCCCCCCCCTTAAACAGAGGAGAGGGGACATGGGAGGGCAGTAGGCACTGCATTCAGCAGTCAAATGCAGAGATTCTGGAAATGTGCTGTAAAAGACTGCCACGCAACCTCCTACCCATTATGCTGGTGCTCACAGAGGGTGCTCACAAGCTTCTGAGTACCAGTAAAATATCTAGGTGTGAAATTTCCCTATGTCATATGTAGGAAAGTTTACACTGATGTTCATAAGCTGGGTTTGCCTGTTTGTAAGTACAAGAAGCATCTCACATGTTTGTCCATCATAACATAGTGGGATAGGTATCTGGTGTTTTTACCTTCTGGGGCAGGCACAGTGCAAAGCAAGTCTGGAGACAGTCTTTGCGTTTCACCAAGACCAATACTTTATTTGTGCTGCACACGTTATTTACAGGCTCCATACTTTAATGAAAAGAATAAATAGGAAACAAAACAAACTAAATCCTTGCCAAATTGCCAGTCAACTGAAGATTAACTACAACTTTATTTGTAAGACTCCTCTGTACTGGGAGCAAACCCACTGTTTGTCCCAAATCAAAACAATAGAAAACGCAAGTTACTATGCTTTCCGGAATGGGACAGCTTTGGACTGAACTTATTCCCACTTGATCGCCTCTCTCAGGGAAAACACTAGATCCTGGAGTGTATTTATTTTCTTACCTCAGTACCTGTCTCAGAGAGAACACCAAAACCTTGTTAAAAGGGCAGTGCAGAGGAGAGTAATCTGGGACATAAAAAAAAAAACACACCACCAATCACTTTCTCAGACGCTCTCTCTCCCTGCAACTTCCACAGGCTTATAATAGACGTTTATGAGAAGGCCTACTAAACAATGCATTTCAGATGCTTAAAGTGACCCTGTAATGAGAAGAAAACCTATTCTGCAATTATTTTTTTCTTTTAAACCATGCTAGTTGCTTGGCTGTCCTGCTGATCCTCTATCTACTTTAAGCCACTGACTCAGAACAAGGATGCAAAGCAGGTGACTCAAGCCTGACCGGACTAGCTACATGTGCTTGTTTCAGGTGCTTGATTCAAAAACTGCTGAAACCAAAGACATCAGTTGGACAGCCAGGCAACTGGCATTGTTTAAAAGAAAATAAATATGTCAGCCTCCATATTCCTCTCACTGCAGTGTCACTTTAAGCACTTGGAAGGCATTTTCATGTGTGTAATAGGCATTTCCACAGACTTACCTACCTTATAAGCTAAACCTCAACCTAAGGTGACACAAAAGCTGCGGGAGATATTTCAATATTTTTTTGTAACACTATTTGCCAGGCATTCACAGGGCAAATGTCACTAACTATCTATAGCTGGTGTTTCCATGGAGTTTGGCAAGCTACAGGAAACAGCAGGAAAACACAATACAAATCCTCACTCAAGTCCCAATAAAGTTTTGGTGCATTTTTTTTAGTGGAGTTTGAAACTGAATCCAGTGTTTACAAGCCAATGCTGACAACAGCTTGTAATAGAATGGAATGGATAATTGGTAGGGATGAGCTGGTGGAATCAGAAACAGTTTCCAATTTTCACATCAGAGTTTTCACATTTCGAGTTAAAACCCAGAACTCATAGTTACATAGTTATTTGGGTTGATAAAAGACATACGTCCATCGAGTTCAACCGGAAAAATAACGTACAACACCAGACTGCACCCTCACATATCCCTGTTGATCCAGAGGAAGGTGAAACACCCTTACAAGGCATGGTCCAATTAGCCCCAAAAGGGAAAAAATGCCTTCCCACTCCAGATAGCAATCAGATAAAATCCCTGGATCAACACCGCCTGGCTTTCAATGCAAGGAAAGCATCTAAGTCCCCCTTAAATGCAGATATAGAATTTGCCATAACTACTTCCTGTGGCAATGCAGTACACATTTATTTACTCTTAGGGCCCGTTTCCACTAGCGCGGAAACCGGGCCAAATCCGCAGAGTTTCCCGCAGGCAAATCGCTCGGGGAAACTCTGTCATAGGAAATAATGGCGCTGCTGGCTAAATCGCTTGCCCTAGCGATTCGGCCAGCATTGCCCACAGTTTTTCGCCTGGCACGGCTTTTGGGATTCGTCTGCGTTCCCGCAGACCCGGAAGTGCCGCCGCGCGTCTCCCAGCCACGTGCGGTGGCTAGTGGAAACGGGCCCTTACTGTAAAGAACCTTTCCTAAATAAATGACTAAAAAGTTTTCTCTTCATGTGCAGATCACGTCTTCTAGTCCTTTGTAAAGGCCTAGGGACAAAAAGCTCATTCGCCTAGCTTGCCCTCAGATATATTTATACATGTTAATTAAATCTCCTCTAAGGCATCTTAACTCAGAATTCTCTAGAGCCCTGTACTGCTTTTTTGTATTGAGGTGTTGGCTTTCATGGTTGATTGCAAAGCCATACATGCTATCATCACCAAATGAGTTTGGTATGTTAGGGCCAATAGTAGGAACATGTCAAAAATTATTCTCAAAAAGGCTTTAGGCCACTTTCATGCGACGCAGGTCATTTCTTTGCGCGCTTTAACCCACGCTGTGCCTGACCTGGGTGCCGCCACAGAAATAATGTTATTATGTCTATGACCATGCAAGGGTAATTCAGGGCTCCCTCAATCACTGGACCCCAAATTACTGCTTCCTCCGTGTTGCTACGACTCGGAGGGGGAATAGTAATTAACACCAAAATGAAGGGTGGTGTACATTCATGTACGTAAGTTTACAGAGGTGTGGTATAATGGCTGCTTTGTAACATGGCGGTACACCGTGTTGCTGTATGCTAACGCACTGCATGCTTCACTGTACCCGACACAACACGTAGATAAGTAGCAGTGCTGCTTTACCGATGCATTGCGCATCTGCTGTCCCAGAGAACACAGCCGCCACAGTAAGCTCTGTAAAGTGATTGTATATATTTGATTTTCAGAGTATTGTATATATTTGAGTTTCAGAGTATTGTATGTATTTGATTTTCAGAAAACAAAAGCGAGCATGAATGCCATATTCTATCAAATAAGGTCCCTATAATAAAGGCATATCATCATAGGGGAGGCAAGGTCATTGACCTAAAAATAGATTTATACACAACAACAAAGAGCGGAAGAGTCCTCCCCCTAGGGTATGAAATAATAAGGATACTAAACTACATCTTAATTTAACAAATATGATCTTTATTGATCTAATATATTCATTAAAACCAAAATGCAAGACATAGTCACCCACTCTGCAATCCTCTATTAAGTAGCAGTAAAAAAAAAAAAAGTCTCCCAATTACTATTCAAGGGTATTCCTAAGGTTTATCCACTGCATATATATAATCAGGGGCATAACTAGATTTAATAGGGCCCCCCTGCAAAAATGATAGCATGGGCCCCCCTTTGTCCCCGAAAACCACGTCATTGGGAGCCAGCGAATGACAGCAGAGAGTGTTCTGCTGTGAAGCAGCGTCTGGAAGCAGGAAAAAAATTGCACACGTTTTTTGTGAGCGAATGGGAAGGTCTCTTTGCTAATTGGCTGCACTTGCGGTTGGGGAGAGGGGGAAGGGTCCCCAAAGTCTCTGGGCCCCCTGCGATGGCAGGGGCCGCAGGGGTGATAATTATGCCCATGTATATAATAAGTAAGCATGTAGATAGGCAGTGGTGGAAGACCCAAAAATGCTAACTGAGACATCAGTTGAGCAACTCCTGTATATGAAAATGTATTTAATAATAAAACGGTATCAACATCTAGTCATATACAGAGGCTGACATCTAGAATAAATACAAGATACTTCTGCACTTTTTGGGTCAACCTCATCATTATGTACTTGTCATTTTCTTGGATCGCTTCTTGATTGCACTTTTGAATATCTGCTTAATCGAGCATTGTCGTTATTATGATTGTATGTGTACCATAAATGAATTTGGATGGTTGGAGGCGCCCAATGGAAATGATAAGCAAATCTTCAAAATGGAAGAAGATAAGGAATAAGAGTTGGTATTCTTTGACAAATAAATTTTGCTTGGTCAGATTAGGGTAAAATATAATTTAATTTATTAATTGCGAACAGCACTGTGACAACGCGTTTCTCGGCGTAAGCCGCTTCCTCAGGTCAAATAAGTGACTGTGTGATGCTGGAGCTCCTAAAAGAAATAAAGCACAACTGTCCATTGTGTAGACAGTTCTGCTTTATTTCTTTTAGGAGCTCCAGCATCACACAGGCATTTATTTGACCTGAGGAAGCGGCTTACGCCGAGAAACGCGTTGTCACAGTGCTGTTCGCAATTAATAAATTAAATTATATTTTACCCTAATCTGACCAAGCAAAATTTATTTGTCAAAGAATACCAACTCTTATTCCTTATCTTCTTCCATTTTGAAGATTTGCTTATCATTTACATTGGGCGCCTCCAACCATCCAAATTCATTAATTACATCCTACGTAGTAGGAACTTTTCGTTCTCTCTTCTGGAGAGCCGAAAATATTGTTTCATTTTGGAGTTGCGACCAAAACATCTACGGGAAAAGGCCGAGTGGAGACGGTACCTCTCCACCTGCACATACAAGTGGTTGCTTCTTTAGAGCAACCCATCCTTGTGAGTATAATTACACTAGCCACTTTTACTCTGTCATAACCAAGAAGGTATCACACCAGATCGGGCTCCTGGTGGCCGGGTGTTTGTTTGCTTGTCTTTCGCCAGTTTCGAAGTATGTGTACCATGATTATTGCACAGATCACTTTATAATTTATTCTTCAGTTCCAGGGTGAGTACTGTTTTGATGGGGAAGGCCTGGAGGGGGTCTGTTGAACGCACACCTTACGTGTCCCCTTTCCAATTGATTTTGTCCAGTAAATTATGATCGACTGCGATTTTGGGGTGTTGATGGATAAGTGTATGGGCACCTTTACGCTTTGTGAACAGGCTACAGCAGTGACAATATGTGGAGCAGGAAGTAGCCAATGCCCTGGCCAGGTACTTTGAACAGTAATTTAATTGACATCAACTAATGAAGAACCTTCTACAAAGGCAAAAACTAGTCCTGCAAGTGACTACCTTACTCAGATCTGAGGAAACATCTGAGCCTAGACCGACCTTCAAACGTCTCAGAAGAATTCCCTGCAGAGCATGTATAATGAATATGCCTGAACTGAAGAGGTAACATCATTCTGGCCAGGCAGGAAGTATGTACTCGCAGGCATAGAGTTAATACCTATAGAGTAATCCCTTTGCTATCTGCAGCGCAACTGCAAACCACGATTGTCTGCTCTACAGTGGAATGCCTGAGACATTTTAACATGACTAATGGCTGTTTTTTTTACTATGGAAACCAAGTGTAACTGAAGCCTATCAGAGATTCCTATTCCATGTATTGTCCTGAGAAGAAATCCCACTGCCTTCAAGAAGCAACTTGCCAAGAAAGGGCATGGAAATTCATTTAATGTCACCGACCTGTCAAGTAACCGCCATCACAAAGCACAGTCTTAAAGTGAAATTACAGGGAGAAAAAAAAATCCTGGTAAAGGGAGGTCATACATGTAGATGTGCCACCAGGTCGACCACAGATACCTCTCAGTTCGAATCTTATGAGAGAGGGATCTATTGCCTGTTCATATTCTGCACATCGATTTCCGATAGATTTAAGCATGACATTTATTGTAAATCTTCCTGCCGCTACCCGCTTAACAAGTGTATATCTGTCGTCCAGAAACCCCACCCTCCACCCTTAGCAAGAGATTTGGGCGCCTCCTAGCAGCGGAAGTTTGGTCGCTGCCATAGGCGTCCATTGGAATAGCAGTATTGAGTGAACATTTTGGCGCCCAATAAATAGCAATGTTTATCATGCGCCCAAATTTTCACCCCAAACCACTATTTCAATGGGCTCCTATGGCGCACCCAAAATATTAAGTTTTTGATTTTTTTCTTTTTTTGCAGCAATTGGTGGCAGGGGTTGGTTAAGACTAGTCTTTGGGGGTAGAGCGTGTTTCCCGGGTGGGGGACAGTTAGGGTTAGGCGTCAGGTAGGGTATCTGTGCGAGGAGGGGGGCGCTTAGAGTTAGGCATCGGGGGAGAGGATCTGTGTGAGAGTAGGGTTAGGTTTAGTTATAGTAAAATATCGCAATCTAATACCAATATTTTATGAGCCTTCTTGATACTTTAATAGTAGAATATCGCAAAATTGGTAAATTCACCGATATTCTAGTAGCATCTCTCTTGGGCACCCAAATTTCCAGGTGCCCTTTTATTACGTACACCGCCAACCCCGCCCTCCCCCCCCCCCACCATTCCTGTGTGCAGTGTTCAAGGCGCACCTGTCATGCTAATCATGCTACTTTTTCTATCGAATTGATCATAATGATAGTATGGTTTATGCTAGGCCAGCTTTAGCATGTAGTGTGCTTCATGGTCTAAAGGGTAAGACAGCTAGCTACCTACTACACACTGCGTCCTGGTTTCAAATCCCAGCTATGGTATATAAGCTGTTTTGAAAATCTGCAATTCCCTACTTGATGATATAAGAGGATGGATGGATGGATGGATAGGAGGACAGCTACCTACTACACACTGCGTCCTGGGTTCAAATCCCAGCTATGGTATATAAGCTGTTTTGAAAATCTGCAATTCCCTACTTGATGATATAAGAGGATGGATGGATAGGAGGAGGAGGAGGAGGAGGAGGAGGAAGAGAGAGAGAGAGAGAGAGAGAGATTTTACAATTTTTCAGACGGAATTCCGTATACGTCGGAATTCCGCGGAATAGCTCAGGAATACCATCGGAATGAAACGGTAGCGGAATTTCGGTATGACGGAATGCGGAATTGTCCCGGAAACGGAAATGGGTTCTTCCGACCATGCCTGGTGTCTAGCATCACCATGAGCGCCTATACCATGTGACACGTGTAGTGACAGCACTACATACGCTGGTGTCACGTAGTACAGGCAATCGCGGTGACACTAGAGGAAGCCCGGAGTTGCGGTAGCTGACAGGTGTGCCTTTAACACTGCTCACGGACATGGAGTGGTTTGCTGAACATGTGTGAGAAATATGAACAGGGATTGCAATTGCGAAGCTCAGGAGCTCTGGGCCCCAGTGCAAGTTTTACATTGCCCTGCCAGCACTCTATACATAACAATTCATATGGTGCACCAAAACCTGCCAAGGACATCAGTGTCGGACTGGGAAGTAGAAAAAATCCACCTGCTGGCCAAGCAGCAGAAACCATGTGTTATTACTCCCAATAGAAACCTGTAGCAAGTCTTCACTGTGAGCAGCAACACCTGATTACTGCTGCTTGGCCAGCAAGTGGATTTCCTCAGCTTTACCAGCTCCCAGTCCAGCACTGAAGGACTTCCAAAGTATTGAGGTGCAAGCAGGGAATGGGGAACAGTTTAGTAATGATTGTCACTGTTCAAAGCATCTGTAGAAGTCATTATAACCAGCACAGGTCGAATAAAGTCAAGACAAGACACAGAACATTTACACTCGCCAAAGGATTATTAGGAACACCTGTTCAATTTCTCATTAATGCAATTATCTAATCAACCAATCACATGGCAGTTGCTTCAATACATTTAGGGGTGTGGTCCTGGTCAAGACAATCTCCTGAACTCCAAACTGAATGTCAGAATGGGAAAGAAAGGTGATTTAAGCAATTTTGAGCGTGGCATGGTTGTTGGTGCCAGATAGGCTGATCTGAGTATTTCACAATCTGCTCAGTTACTGGGATTTTCACACGCAACCATTTCTACGGTTTACAAAGAATGGTGTGAAAAGGAAAAAAAATCCAGCATGCGGCAGTCCTGTGGGCAAAAATGCTTTGTTGATGCGAGAGGTCAGAGGAGAATGGGCCGACTGATTGAAGCTGATAGAAGAGCAACGTTGACTGAACCATTACAACCGAGGTATGCAGCAAAGCATTTGTAAAGCCACAACATGTACAACCTTGAGGCAGATGGGCTACAACAGCAGAAGACCCCACCGGGTACCACTCATCTCTACTACAAATAGGAAAAAGAGGCTACAATTTGCACACAAGTTCACCAAAATTGGACAGTTGAAGACTGGAAAAATGTTGCCTGGTCTGATGAGTCTCGATAGAGTCAGAATTTGGCGTAAACAGAATGAGAACATGGATCCATCATGCCTTGTTACCATAGTGCAGGCTTGTGGTGGTGGTGTAATGGTGTGGGGGATGTTTTCTTGGCACACTTTAGGCCCCTTAGTGCCAATTGGGCATCGTTTAAATGCCACGGGCTACCTAAGCATTGTTTCTGACCATGTCCATCCCTTCATGACTACCATGTACCCATCCTCTGATGGCTACTTCCAGCAGGATAATGCACCATGTCACAAAGCTCGAACCATTTCAAATTGGTTTCTTGAACATGACTATGAGTTCACTGTACTAAAATGGCCCCCACAGTCACCAAATCTCCACCCAATAGAGCATCTTTGGGATGTGATGGAACGGGAGTTTCTTGCCTTGAATGTGCATCCCACAAATCTCCATCAACTGCAAGATGCTATCTTATCAATATGGGCCAACATTTCTAAAGAATGATTTCAGCACCTTGTTGAATTAATGCCACATAGAATTAAGGCAGTTCTGAAGGCGAAAGGGGGTCAAACACCGTATTGGTATGGTGTTCCTAATAATCCTTTAGGTGAGTGTATATTACACTTTTCTCCTGGTGGACTGAAGGCACCAGAACTGCAGCCTCTAGGATGCACTCTATAGGCAGTAGCAGTGTTAGGGAGTCCTAACCAAGGTCTTCTCACTGAATAGGTGCTGGCTTACTGAACAAGAAGTGCCGAGATTTGAATCCTGGTCTCCCTGTCAGAGGCAGAGCCAGTACCAGTACGCTATTGTTAGGCTGTGTCAGGATACAGATGCTGTTGACCGCCCCACTGTGATACGGACTACCCAAGCACAGAGTCTAAGTGACCACGGGTCTTCACCCACACCCCCTTGAGGGGAGTGCAGGACTTTGCTGCCTAGTTCCCACCAGGTTGTGCTTAAGTTAATCCCACAGTGGTTTGAAGAACAGATGACGTCTCGATGAGGAGAGCCAGGAACAGAGAGTTCTTGTAGTAGTGGATGGAGCAAAAGGTCAGGGCAGGAGGAACACTGGAAGGTCAAAGTCAGGCCGGAGGTCAGGACGGGTAGCAGAAAGACGTAAAAGGTGAACTAGCCAAGGGTCAAGACGGGCAGCAATCAGGAATAGTCGGGGTCACAAGCCAAGGGTCAATACCAGGAAACACGATCAGGATAATAGCAATAAGTTCACAAAGCACAGGCTGTAAGAACTAACAGCACTGCTATAGGGGGCAGAGCTGTTTAAATACAGAATTGGGCGCCAATAATTACGCCTGCGTGCAACATGCAGTGCGTGTGCGCACAACTCTTTGCGCGCGAATGTGCATTCTTTTCGGCGCACGCACGTACCGAGCAACGGCATACGTGCCAGATAGCCCGGAGCAGCAATAAAAGCCAACGCGCCCCCGGGAACGCCGGAGAACGCCAGGACGGTGAGTATGACAGCTGTCCAGCCACTGCTAATATAGAGCTAATACTACTGTTGAAGGAGGGCTCATAGGGCCCTATCCCCCCCCCCCCCGGCTCAAGGGCCCTGGTGCTGTCACAACCTCTGCATCCCCTATTGCTACAACACTGAGGGTCTGGTAGGGAGATATACATCTTTCTCAGAGGCGCACATGCTCGAGGGGGGTAGGGGGGGTCTCCTGCATTTTTTCCAGTTTGTAAATGTCGGGGCCCTGTCTTATCACAAGTTATTTATTGTTTGTCATAAGTTATGGGTAGCAGGAAGGTTTATATCAGTGTAAATCCCTCTGCTAGGAGCAGCTCTGCTATACATATTATCCCTTCCATGCAGCCTTCAGATGATGCATTCCGTGAGCTGGAAAGAGTCCAGGAATCCTGAAAATAAGGCGAATCACAAGACGTATAACACAGACATCTACCATGATGGGACTCCTACTATTCCTGAACACCGGAGATCTCACAATGCTGGGGGCTCTCCCGTATATAGACCACTTCTCACCAATTCAGAGATCATTTAGGCTGCTCGAGGGGTCAGATTTCCTGCAACCAAAATGCTATCCAGGTGACAATGCAAACAACGTGCTCTATTTATAGAATGTATGGTAAATATGAGAGTTCATGGGTAATGTACCTGCTCTGCTGCCACTCGGAATAGGTCAATTGCCGGTAAAAGTTTACAGTGCACAGGTGGTAGAATGAAATGTTATGTGTGTATCACCACTGAATGCCAGTAATATTTATTATTGGGGAGGGGGGGGGGGTTGCAGTAGGTATAGCTATGGATCCCAGTGCAAGTTTTACATTGGGGCCCCTTAAGTTCATGTGACAAACCTCTCAATTGGCATTAAAATGTAGCAACGCCCAGAAAAGTAAAGAAGGCCGTGGCACATGATTCAATGCGCTTTAACCCTAGGGGGTGGTCAAAAGGGTGTAAACAAACCCTCTAATAGGCCGCTGCTCATGTGGAAATCAGTAGAGTTTACTTCCTAAAGACTGTCCCTAAAAATCTGTCTGCTTCAACCCCAACCTGCGTGAGCTTTTAAACACACGAAAAGGTCTGCCTGCAGTTACAGGCCTGCCTTATCATCATTTACTGTATGTATTAACTCAATGCCTTCTAACTACAGCGATATCCACATTATCCGGCACTCAGGCAACTGGAAGTCTCAACTGAGAGATAAAAGGTTTTTGTTTTTTGGTGGGGGGGGGGAGAGTTGGGTAGGTTGGGAGACATTAAAATACCAGTACATACCACGCCTCCAGTCTGTAGCCTTCCTGCAGCTCCTAGCTTCTTTCTGGCATCCGTGCACAAAAGCTGGTGTGTCACCCAAGGCCGGCTCTACACTTTTTGCTGCCTGAGGAAAATCGCCACAGTGTCCAGTGAATTTTCCCTGTGTAATCGCGGAACAATCACTCCCGCAAAATGCCGGCAGTAATCACTGGTGTTTTGCACTTTCAAGTGTGAATGGGCCCTTAACCACTTGCCGACCGCACACTCATACCGTGCGGCGGCAAAGTGGTAGCTGGAGGACCAGCGACGCAGATCTGCGTCGCCAGGTGCCTCCCTAATTAATCAGGAAAGGCCGCTTGCGCGAGCGGCCGTTTCCTGTTAGATCCCGGAGCGGGTCTCCGTGAATAGCCTGCGAGCCACTGATCGCGGCTCGCAGACTAAATGTAAACGTACATTGTACGGCGCTGCTGCGCAGCAGCGCCGTAAGGCAGATCGGCGATCCCCGGCCAATCAGCGGCCGGGGATCGCCGCCATGTGACAGGGGACAGCCTGTCACTGGCTGCACAGGATGGATAGCGTCCTGTGCAGCCCGGATCACCGGGGGGGTGAGAGGGAGGAGAGGGAGGGGGGGGGGGGAATTTTGCCGCGGAGGGGGGCTTTGAGGTGCCCCCCCCGCAACACCCAGGCAGGCAGAAGAGATCAGACCCTCCCTGCACATCATCCCCATAGGGGGGAAAAAAGGGGGGCGATCTGATCGCTCTGCCTGCTACTTGATCTGTGCTGGGGGCTGCAGAGCCCACCCAGCACAGATCATAAAAAACAGTGCTGGTCCTTAAGAGGGGGGTAAAGGCTGGGTCATCAAGTGGTTAAAGTATAAAAAAGATTCTCACCTCTCAGTACAGACAACAGCCCGCCTTATTAGATGGCTGAAAATAGCAATATTGACAGTATTAGTGGATAAACCGCTGTTGATCTGTCCCATCTGTGTGGAAGCACCATCCTGGGATCCAATATGGAAGCTGTTGAATCGGGATATTATTTGCTTGGCATTTACAGCCGCCTAATAAGGTGAGCCGCTCTCTGCATAGAGTGTCGAGGATCTATTTTATACTTTATACACAAGGGGCCTGATTCACAAAGCGGTGCTAACAGTTAGCACGCTGGTGAAAAGCCCTTTATCATGCCTAAACTCAGTTCAGGCATGATAAGTTTAGGTGTGATAAGTTTAGGTGTGATAATTTTAGGCATGATAAGTTTAGGTGTGATAAGTTTAGGCATGATAAGTTTAAGCACCAACTGCGTTAGCACCGCAGTGCACAGCTGATCAAAAGTTTTGCGCTAACAAAGTCTGGTGAACTTTGCATAGAGTTTAATGGCGCTGCTTTGCGTGCGGGACTTTGCACACTATCTACACTTATCTAAACTTAGCATGCCTAAACTTATCACACCTAAACTTATCACACCTAAACTTATCACGCCTAAACTGGCTTTTCATCAGGCAATGGTTATCACGCCTAAAGTCTCTAACTGGGTTAGCACCGCTTTGTGAATCGAGCCCAAAGAGCGCTTTCTTCTTATCTTTTTCTTACAGAATCCTAAACATTGAATTCACAGTTTTATTTTGTTTTGAAAGGCTAAAAAATGTAAGTTTAACATTTTTCACTGTCTCAGAATTATGATAGTTTTTTTTATATTTATCTCTTATACAGGTAAAAATTGAAGTCTTGAACTTTCTCTATGTTCCCTGTTCTCAAATGTGTTTTTCTCAGCCACACAGGAGTTTTATGACCTCTAATCAGTTTTCACTGAGTGTTGAGCTGTGTACACACAGATAATCTTGATTAGCCAATTTTACACCTTAGATGCAGTGATAACACTGGCCAATCAAAATGTATGTAGAGATGGCCCGAACGGTTCGCCCGTGAACTTATTCGCGTGAACTTTGATGGTTTGCGTTTGCGGTGAACCGCGAACTATATGCGAGTTTGACCCGCCCATATACCACATCATTAGGGTCCCTTGACCCTTTACATCACAGTCAGCAGGCACAGGGTAGCCAATCAGGCTACACTCCCTCCTGGAGCCCCCCTCAAAAGGCAGGCAGCGTCAGCATTTTCACTCACTCGTGTGGCTGCAGTAATTAGAGAAGGGAGAGAACCTGGCTGCT
This sequence comes from Hyperolius riggenbachi, assembly GCF_040937935.1. Taxonomy (NCBI): domain Eukaryota; kingdom Metazoa; phylum Chordata; class Amphibia; order Anura; family Hyperoliidae; genus Hyperolius; species Hyperolius riggenbachi. The sequence continues at coordinate 228,383,411 of NC_090653.1, read as the reverse complement.
GACATAGGGAAAGCTATGAGGTTCTTGTGTTAGGCTTGTTAGGTTACTCTTTCTTGCTTAGCTTATTGCTAAAAAGCACTCCTCATCCTCAACAGCTCTTTTGAGAGCTAATGTTTTTCTTGTGATCTATTTTTTTTTGTGTGCGTGTGTGTGTGTTTCCCACAGACACTTGTGTTGCATATACAGCCCTGTCAGTCAGTTGCAGCTGCTGGTGGGACCTTGGCCCCTTGGTCATTCCTACTGTGCCACTGCCAGGCCCAGTACATTCAGTGACTACCTGTGTGTGTGACAACTGCACATTTGTTATACCAATCACTGCATACCCATTCAGTGCACCTACCTACCCACCTACCTACGTGAGCGCACGCAGTGTCACTGCACCTCTTGACGGTACCTGTGTGTGTGTGACAGCTGCACATTTGTAATACCAATCACTGCATACCCACCTGTTCAGTGCACCTACCTACCCACATGAGTGCACGCAGTGTCACTGCACCTGTTGACGGTACCTGTGTGTGTGACAGCTGCACATTTGTAATACCAATCACTGCATACCCACCTGTTCAGTGCACCTACCTACCTACCTACGTGAGTGCACGCAGTGTCACTGCACCTGTTGACAGTACCTGTGTGTGTGACAGCTGCACATTTGTAATACCAATCACTGCATACCTACCTGTTCAGTGCACTTACCTACCTACCTACGTACGTGACCGCAAGCAGTGTTATATACCAGTCACTGCACCTGTTCACGGTACCTGTGTGTGTGACAGCTGCAAATTTGTAATACTAGTCATTGCATAATTGTTCACAGTACCTGCGTGACCGCACGCTGTGCATACCTGTTAACTGCACCTGTGTGACAGCTGCATATTGTATTGTAATACCAGTCACTGCATACCTTTCACTGCATCTGTGACTGCACATTGTATTATACCTGGCAGTCAGTGCATACCTTTCACTTGAATGGATGGCAGACTTGCCCTCCATAACAGATTCTCGTTAAAGAATTTAAAGTTGATTCGTCTCATATACAGCAGGGCCTCGAAAGTCCTCCTGTATTGTTATTTTTTGTCAATACCTTGCATGCCATGCCTGCTGCCTCCCTTGGATTTGTGGTGGTATCCGTTCCTGCTCCTTTGCCCACAGCGTGCCTGCTGCCTTCCTTGGATGTGTGGTGGCGGTAGCCGTTTCTCAGGCTCCCACTCTAGACCAGAATCGAACCCTGATTCCCCGGCCATTACCCGTGGTCACCAAGGTACTGAGAAAGTAATATGGAAACTTGTTTATCAGTCACACAGTTGAATGAATGGCAGACTTGCCCTCCATAACAGATTCTCGTTAAAGGATTTAAAGTTGCTTCGTCTCATATACAGCAGGGCCTCGAAAGTCCTCCTGTATTGTTATTTTTCCCCAATACCTCCCTGAGTCAGGACTTGCATTCCATGCCTGCTGCCTTCCTTGGATGTGTGGTGGTAGCCGTTCCTGCTCCTTTGCCCACAGCGTGCCTGCTGCCTTCCTAGGATGTGTGGTGGTAGCCGTTTCTCAGGCTCCCACTCCGGACCGGAATGATTCCCCGGCCATTACCCGTGGTCACCATGGTACTGAGAAAGTAAAATGGAAACTTGTTTATCAGTCACACAGTTGAATGAATGGCAGACTTGCCCTCCATAACAGATTCTCGTTAAAGGTACTGAACAGCAAGCAGAACAAGTATTTAAAAAAATAGATGTAAGTGTCAGAATCCGCTCTGCTGGACTTGATTCCCTGGACTGCTTTGTTTCCTATGCAGCTTGCATAGTTCAGTCCAGGGAAAAGAGTCCTTTCTGTCAGTTTGCAAGGCTGACTGATTTGCATCCACTTGTCATGCAAATTGCTTGTCTGCTTCCTTTGAAGGTTTCTAGTATAAATGTCATTTCCTCCCAAAATTCCTCGCTCGACATAGTTCCTCTGTAGGGAAACTTACCTTAGAGCCTCAGCATCTTGTTACTATATTCTAGTGTAGTTAATTCTTGGGGAGTGCTCCCTGCACTCCTATTTAGTGTAGTCAGGTTTGTGTTATAATTTGTACTGCCTATTCTGTCTTGTCTTGTCTGTGCGATTGTACTATTGCCAGCGGTGGCTGATAATAAATCGTTCTGTCCTGTTCTTAGATCGCATTCGCCCTAGCGTTAGGCAGTGGATCTTTCTTGTCTGAACCTTGGAGTATAACCTTAGCTGCGGTTGCTACTGGTTACTCCTTCTGTCTGCCTTGTCTTGTCTGTGCGATTGTTCTGTCACCAGCGGTGGCTGACAGTGAATCGTTCTGTCCTGTTCTTAGATCGCATTTGCCCTAGCGTTAGAGGCGGTGGATCTTTCTTGTCTGAACCTTGGAGTATAACCTTAGCTGCGGCTGCTACTGGTTACTCCTTCTGTCTGTCTTGTCTGGAACAAACGCTTGCTGTTGTCTGGTGTGAGGTAACCGATTAGCAAGCGTTCGCGTTATCTGTTTATTTTCATTCTCCGTGTTCATTTGTTAGTCAGGGTTGGTACATTTTGTCACTGTTTCGCTTAACGTGCGGTGACCGTACCGTTAACGCGCTTGTCTCTGTTGCGCATATCGCACGGGGACCGCGTTTAGCTAGTTCGTTTGTTATTTTCATTGGCGTTCAGATTGTGGTGATTTGCTGTGTCTTCCTCACTCAGTTCACGCTCTGTCTTTACTCAGTCTTGTGTTGCTGATAGCTATCGCCTCTCTTGCAATTAGCTTTCTTACTCTGGTCTGTTCTGATGTGATATGTCTACCGTCGCTGGGTGGCGACTAGATTGGTAGACATTCACATAGTCTGTCTCTGTTTTTGCTTTCTTTTGAGTTGTTACTTTATATTGCTCAATCGTACAATTCCAATCTGGCATCTGTGGCTGTACAGAGGACTTATCCCTCTGTACTCCACAGCTCCATCTGCTGGTTGGAATTCTCCTCTACAAACTTATACTGGGTACTTTGCTTCTGTGACTGTGGCGATTTCCTTCTGCTTCAGCGCACGTGGCGTGCGCTGACTTTGGAAATCGTCCGCAGATCGTTACAGTAAGCTTTAACAATGGTAGAGAAAGAACCATGGAAAGTTGATAAGGCAGTCAGACATTACCTGACATCACTGAGTGAGGAAGAGCAATCTCGTCATGGTGCGCACCAGTCCAGCATGGCCGTCACTACGCAGACAGCTGTTTGCGGTGCGTTACACAGTGAGTTTGGTGTGTCAGTGTGAAGCAGTACACTAATTACACTCCCTGATTGATTTTTTTTTTAAAGATTCTTTATTTAAAAGATTTTTATCACAGAAACAACATGAAACAAAACATAGCATACTATGTATAGCAGCACAAAACATGGGCAATGGTCAACCATCAGTTCACAGTATGAACATAAAACAAGCCTAAAATAAACCATATGAAATAATCCAGGCAGAGAGAATATTGACAGCTACACCAGCATCCCATTCACCACATGGCTGTCCCCATGTGAGCACAAGTAACACCCCCACCCTAAACCTCCAAAAGGGAGAATTTAAAGCTAGGGTGAGTCCAGGGCCCAGTGAGAACATACACCCGGACCCATCCATTTAATGAGAAAAGAGTATCACTTTGGGGTTGGTGCTAAAAGGTGTAATAGTTTTAACCTGGTGGGTAACAGAAGAGATCACACCCTTCCGACCCAGAACTTCCCAACATATAAAGAACAACTAACAGTAAACAGGGAGAAGATATCGAGAGAGAGGAAAAAGAAGAAGAGAAGAAGATGACAGTAAAGAAAGTAAGAACAGGAGTGTAAACTCGTGATCAGAAGGAGATCAGTTGGAATGTGCGAAGTATAAGCATTTGCAGAGGGTGGGGAGAAGGGGAGAGGACAGGGCACATGAAACTTTTCATCCGGATACGCCCCAATGTCCATGTATGCCAACTTCCTAACTTTAACCAATTAAGATTGCCTAAACCCTTAAGTGCGTGTGTGTTCCTCAAACTCATCTGTTTCCTCGTATTCATGCCAAGGGGCCCATGTGTGGCTAAACTGCTGGCATCCTCTTTGTCCCTTCCTCCGCCCCCGGCCAGTCGCCGTAAGAGACCTGCACATGCCAGGTTCTCTAAAGATTGAACCGTGCATGCGCAGGACTTGTACGACGACTGGCGGGATGATGGGCACACGCGACTCCAGTTGAAGTTGCTGGATTACCGGAGTCACCAGTGGGACCACGGAACAGAGGAAGAGGATGCCGGGGGACCTCGGGGGGCTGGAGGAAGCCCCCAGTAAGTCCCTATTTTAATTCAGACCACTGTTTAGGGTCCCTTTAAGCACATCTGAACTGAGAGGAATATGGAAGCTGACATTTTTATTCCCTTTTAAACAATGCAGATTGCCTGGCCGTCCATGTGAACCTCTGTTGCTAATACTCTAAGGATGCATACACACATCCAATTTTGATTGGCCAATTTTACCACCTGCATGTAATATGAGAGCTTAACTATACAATCTGTTCATAGGGTTAAGGTTACATATGAGATGTTGTGTTAACTGCTGGCTATCTGTGAGCTTTGAGCACAGGTCCCTTTACATTTTGAACAATCTATTCATAGTATTCAAAATCTGTTGGTCCTCACACTACATGGGAGTGGTAAAATTGGGCAGTGATTGGCCAATCAAAATTGGATGTGTGTAAGCACCATTGGGGCCGCACCGCATGCAAACTGCAGTCAGTGTTAGTCAATGGGACCGTTCCTATTGATGCAAATTTATGGATAGCATGCCGCAGGTCCCATGGGGATTGTATTGAGCCCCATCGCAGCGCAACCAAAGTACATGCGGGGGTATGCGGTGCGGCTATTGCACCATGCGGCGGCACTGCAGCCAATGGTAACAGGCCCTATGTCATAGATCCTGAACAAACATTCCACTCAGGTGTTCGTGACGTCTGTCAAGACACTACTGCAGCCAAAGAGATCAGCATAACTGCCAGGCAACTGGTATTGTTTAACTACCTAAAGGCCGCGTCACGCCAACGGGCATGACTGCGGCGGCAGCCCCAGGTCCGCCTAAGGGCAATTGGCGTCATGTCCTGGGGCCGGCTACAGCAGGAGATCAAGCGCAGGCTGTGCGCGCATCTCCTGCTTGGTAGGCATGATACAGCGCTGCAATCTACAGCAGCACTATACTGGGGACTGCCGTGTGACACAGCTGTCTCCCTGGGGCACTAGAGAGCGATCGGCTCTCATAGGCTGAAGCCTATGACAGCCGATCGCCGTGATTGGCCGGCTGAGGGGAGGGAGGGGGTTAGGGAAAAGAAAATTACAAATAAATAGGGAAGTTTAATAAAAAAATAAATAGCATAAATATTTGTAAAAAAATAAATAAACAAAGTAGGGGGGGGGGGGGGGGGCTATGTTGGTAGGGAGAAAAGGGGAAGGGGGATCACTTGTGTGCTGTGTGTTGTGTTGTGCGGCCCTGCAGCTTAGCCTTAAAGCTGCAGTAGCCAATTTTACAAAAAATGGCCTGGTCTTTGGGGGTTTATCACTGTGTTCCTCAAGAGGTTAAAATGAAATAAATATGGCGGCCACCATATCCCTCTCAGTTCAGGGGTGCATTAGGTGGACAGAAGTTCGGTACTTCCAGATCATTCCTGGTCACATGGTTTCTGGGAGACCACTGAATGTAATAACATTGACTTATTCTGCATTTTCAGAAGACAGTTCAGGAACAGAAAAACAGGGAAATAAGACCTGAATGTCACAGAGCAGCTGACGCCGCATGCTGGGCGCTGAAAGATTTTTAGTATAACCGGAATAGTCTGCATGTAATTTATTCTGATATACCCTCCCCTGACAAGTGCGTTCATTGCTAATTCTATCCTCTTCCCATCCTGTGTAAAACATCATTTTGCCTTCTTAAAACAGAAGGTATTTGCGATTATTCAGGTTGGAGTGACCATATGAGGTCTCCCACAATGCATCACTGCTGAATATACAGACTGTCCCTTTGTTGTTCCTGAAAGCTAAACACACCTCTAGAACTGCTGGAATGCAATGATGTGTCAGCTTGTTAATTGTACAGAGCCATACTAATCCAACATGCATACAGACATGGGGTAGGACTTGAAACACTGAGAGTTACACATTGTCCAGCAAGCTCATAGTGAACCAGAAATCCTAGGAATGTGTAAGGGGCTAAAAAGGACCAACAATCCTTCTAAATAAACATGCTATGTAAAACAGAATTTTGCCTTCAGAAGGTTTTTGTGATAGGAAAAATTGCCTTTCCAGCTTCATCTCCAGTCCTTGACTTAAAGAGACTCAGAGACGAATACAATAATAGATTTATACATACCTGGGGCTTCCTCCAGCCTGATCCGCATGGATCGCTCCCTGCCGCCATCCTCAGCCGACTCTATCGCCGGTACCGGGACCCATCACTTCGGCCAGTCAGGGCCAGTTGACGCAAGCGCAGTGCGCTCCCTCTGTACTGCACAGGCGCATGCGTAAGGCAGGCGCCGAAGAGACGGAGGGAGTCACTGCGCATGCGGAAAACTGGCCGCATCTGGCGGAAGTAACGGGACCCGGTGTAGAAGACAGAGAAGCATACCTCCCAACTTTTTGAGATGAGAAAGAGGGACACTTAAGCCATACCCCTGCCACACCCCCAACCACGCGCCCGTCACACCCCTAGTCACGCATACCATAAAGAGTTCATAAGAAAAATATGAGATTTTATAAGTCACACCACACTGGTCCTCTCTATCCTGGTTCATTTTACTTCATATTAACATTTTAAAATTAGTAATATATCAATTTAAAGGATGGAAATAAAGTTAAGAGTCAATCAAACACATTTTGTAGTAGAGAACTACAGTATATATATTTACATAGAAAGAGGGACAAAGTCCTGAAAAAGGGACAAATGAGGAGGAAAGAGGGACAGGGCTCACAAAGAGGGACTGTCCCTCCAAAAGAGGGACAGTTGGGAGCTATGGAGAAGGCCGAGGACGACGGCGTGGGAGCGATCCATGTGGATGGGGCTGGAGGAAGCCCAAGGTATGTATAAATATATTATTTTATATCGTCTCTGAGTCTCATTAAGTAATATTTCTAGATTAACGCGATCCAAAATGTATAAACTGTTAAAATAAACAATTGTGTATATAATCCTAATCCTTATAGCACTTTCCTGGAATCCCACAGTCAGCTACATGTAACTCCAAGTCAGTCACATTTCTGTGAAATCAATCTGTCCACTTGGGTAACAACACTGATTGACAATCAGTTTCACATGCTGTTGTGCAAATGGAATAAACAGGTGGAAATTATAGGCAATTAGCAAGACATCCCCAATAAAGGAGTGGTTCTGGCTGATGTTTTGGTCACTTGAATGCTGGCAGTGCTTTCACTCAATGAGAGCTGTGGCAAGAAGGTTTGCTGTCAACCTAGTGTCCAGAGCATGGAAGCGCTACCAGGAGACAGGCCAGTAGGAGGGCAACAACCCAGCAGCAGGACCACTGCCTACCTCCATTTTTGTGCAAGGAGGAACAAACAGGAGGAGCACTGCTAGAGCCCTGCAAAATGACCTCAAGAAAAATTCCAATTCCTCCAAATTTGCCACTGGCCCCCTGTGCTTTTCACAGATGAAGGTTCACATTGAGCATATGTGACAGAGATGACAGAGTCGCCATGGAGAATGTTCTGCTGCCTGCAGCATCCTCCAGCATGACCGGTTTGGCAGTGGTAAAGTAATGGTGTGGGGTGGCATTTCTTTGGGGGGCCCCACAGCCCTCCATGTGCTCGCCAGAGGTAGCCTGACTGTAATTAGGTACCGAGATGAGACCATATGCTGGAGCGGTTGACTCTGGTTCCTCCTAATGCAAGACAATGCTAGACGTCATGTGGCTGGAATGTGTCAGCAGTTCCTGCGAGACGAAGGCATTGATGCTATGGACTGGCCCACCCGTTCCCCAGACCTGAATCCAATGGAACACAACTGGGAGATCATGTCCTATTCGATCCACCAGAGATCCCTCCAGAGCCCATCTACAACCTCATCAGGAGCATGATCAGACGTTGTTGGTAGGTCATAGAGGCACGTGGAGGCCACACACTCTCCCGAGCCTCATTTTGTCTTGTTTTAAGGTCATTACAATACAGTTGGATCAGCCTATAGTGTTTTTTTCCACTTTAATTTTCAGTGCAACTCTAAATTAAGACCTCCATGAGTTGATAAATTTGATTTCCATTGATAATTTTTGTGTGATTTTGTTGTCAGCACATTCACCTATGTAAAGAACGAAGTATTTAACCATTTACCGCCATCCTAACGTATTAAAACGTCATGCTTACCGCTATTAACAGCAACATGACGTTTTAATACGTCGCGCATTCCCGCCGCTGCTACCGCCGTGTGTCCGCCGCTACCGCCGCCATTACCGTCGGGATCCCGTGCTGGGCGATTGGGGAAGAGGACTGAACAGTCCTCTACCCAATCGCAGTGCCTGGAGTGAATGGACGTGACTGCGAACAGCGGCTACGTCCATTCACATAAACAGGAAATGTAACAGTTTAATAAAGTGTGTAAAAAAAAAAAAAAAAAAAAGTGAACACGTCCTATGAGTGTTCACCAGCGCCATCTTGTGGCCAAAAAGTATATTACACCTACAAAATACATACATTTTCAAGTATATACACATCATTAATAAAATTACACTTCCAACCCTCCCCCCCCAAAAAAAACACTTGTAAAAAAAAAAAATCAGCTTAAAAAAAATAAATAAATAGTTGCCTTAGGGACTCAGCTTTTTTTATTCTATATTTTATGGGGGAAAATTAATTTTAATTTATTACATAGGGGCTTGTAATTATGGCCAGAACAAACAGAAAAATAACCACTTATATTTCAAAATAATATACTGTCGCCATATATTGTGGTAGGGACATAATCTAAACGGTTTAATTATCGGGACCACTGGGCAAATAAAACGTGTTTGTTTTATCCACAGGAGAATGTTTAATTTTAAAACTATAAAGGCTGAACACTGAGAAATAATGATTTTTTTTCTTTTTTTTTCTGTTTTTCTCATTAAAATGCATTTAGAATAAAAAAATTCTTAGCAAAATGTACTATCCACAGAAAGCCTAATTGGTGGCGAAAAAAACGAGGTATAGATCATTTTCTTGTGATAAGTAGTAATAAAGTTATTAGGGAATAAAAGGGAGGAGCGCTGACAACTGAAAATTGCTCTGGTCCGTTAGGATAAAAACCCTTGGGGGTGAACTGGTTAATAAGAATATTTCATTTAATGAGATCTACAATGTCTTATTTTTGTGTTTACTTTATTTTTTTGAGCAGTATACATATGTTTATCTCATATAGTGGTTGATGCAATAAAGTGTGGTAATATTGCTGCGTGCAGACAGTGCACGGTAATATTACCATTACTAACGACAGCACTGTACCACGAGCGATGCTATTAGCACGAACCGCCGTGCTCGAGTAGTGTATGTGTTGCCCCAGTAACTGATTGGATTCCAGCTGCTATTTCTGTACTGCAAATATGATAGCCAGGGTAACATACCGACACAGGAATTGTCCGGTAAAGTTTGACAAGATCTGGGGTGGGAAACATCCCCCGGGGTAGGTAAGGCTTAAACAGTGCTTGAGGATGACTAGTTTGACCATGGAGGAAGCATAGAGGGACGTCCAGCAACACCACCACCACCATCACCATATGCCCTTCCTTCTCTTTCTTCATTATCCACTTCTATTTCTCTCCTTTTCTGTCTCTCATTGTTCATATAAGGATCATAAATACATTTTGCATCTACATAAACACTAGTAAATCTAATAGGTTATGGGGCTTGGGATATCATGACAATTTTTTTCTGCCTTCTAATTTTGAGTGGCCTATTTTACCACTTATGATTTTTCGCAATTGGAAATGTTGTGCATGTAGCATTTCGCCTGAAGAGGTGCTCCCAGCAGCACTTGCGAACTTGGACACGGAACACCATGAGGCCGGTTGAACACCTAAGATTAGCGGTGCGATGTGACGCAAGCAGCACATTGCACCATAGAAATCAGCCCTCATATGACCCTGTGCCCAGTGTGGTGACAGAGTCATATGCATAGCGCCACTTCCCTGCTAGTGACCTACTCCCTCCTAGGCAGGAAGTATGTCACTGGCACACTTGTTGCGTCGCCCATTGACTTGCTGCATAATCTGTGCGGTATGCATGGATCATGCAGTCAGGCACTACTTCCAGCGCACCGTGTTGCATTGCGTGAATTGTGCTAGTCTCCATAAACTTGCATGGCCTTTGAGGCCCGGAAGTGTCGGGGTAACGCCAAGGCTGGATTTACCATAAGACACTGTAGGCATGTGCCTACCGGCGCCTGATGATGGAAAAGTGGCTCACTCCCCTCCCTGAGTGCCTCTCTCCCTCACCAATGCAGAATCTTAATGAGAGTGTAAATGAGAGGTCCCCCACCCTGCTCTAGGCATTCCACTGATGAGATCTCCCTTCAATCAGAGGCACCGCTAGCTACTTAATACTGAGGTTCCTCAAGCGACCCAATTCTTGGGAGCACCTCTAGCTACCTAATATTAAGGGTACTTCTGGCTACGTAATGCTAAAGGACACCTGTAGCTACCTATGATAAGCTAGGGGAGTAAGGGAGAAGTGACAGCTGGGCCAGCCAGCACACTAGCGGTGCAGTTCAGTGGGGGTTTGTAGGTTCATGGAGAGTGAAGTCTAAGGTGCAGGGACATCTGTGCCTACAGGCTCCTGTGAGGTAAATCCGGGCCTGAGTGACACAGTGCGCAAGTGTGCAAGGGGCCTGATGGTTAGAAAGTTGGAGGTAAGAGGCTACAATATAGCTACATTACCTAAAGGCAGCCATACACTTGTCGATTATGTCACCAGATTGACCAGCAGAGAGATCCCTCTGTGATCGAATCTGATCAAAGAGGGATCTATTGGCTACCTACTCTGCAAACAGATTTTGAATTGATTTCACTATGAAACCGCCATCGTCCCCTGCATACATTACCTTGTCCGGCCGGCGTGATTCCCCCGTTCTCCGCTGTCTCTACTCCGCTCTGGGCTCCAGCTTAACTTTACTTCCTGTCGGGGGAAGTTTAAACAGTAGAGGGCGCGCTACTGTTTAAACTTCCCCCCGACAGGAAGTAAGTGAAGCCAGCCGGAGCCCAGCGCGGAGAAGGGACCGCGGGGACACGCGCCGGCGGAACAGGTAATGTATTGCCGCTAGCATCGGCCGTCGGACATTAGAACGCCGCTATCGACGCACTCCTGACCCGCCGGTGATCGAGCTAAATTTTCTGCGCGGACAGATTGACGGGATTAATCGGTTTGGGGTGGAAATCGGTTGAACGGTCAGCGTTTGCGCATTGATTTCACAGCAGATTGGATCACAGTGATCGAATCTGCTGTCTATCGGCGGTAAATCGGGCAAGTGTATGGGCACGTTAAGAAGGCAATAGGAAGGTTAAAAATAAACCTTTTAGTTGGGAAAATGAACTCTATAATATATGTAAGGAGGCCATTAGTAATGGCCCCACATTTTATCTCATATCCAAGACCTAGTCATAGTTAAACATATCGAGGTAGAACAACAAAAAGATTGACTCCAAGATACCAAAATGTTGAAAAAGACCTCAAGGATCCTGTTTGCTCAAGCATTGTCCTAGTTCGCATAGCAGAATTTAGATTTGCCCCTTGTTGCCTAGCAGGACAAGAAAATTCCATCAGACAATGCAGCCTGGTGCCCGGAGTCAGTGACAGAGCAGGCTGCAGTGATAAAGTCGAGCTGTGAATCACTTGAATTGTGTCTCACAACAACTTCCCTGAATGCACAGAGACAGGTTTACAAAGCTCCTGAACCAGAAGAAACATGTGACCAGTGGTGTAATTAAAAAATTGTAGGCCCCCATAGAAAAATTTTGATGGGTACACTTAAAGGGAAGGTCCAAGCAAAAAAAAAAAAATGAGTTTTACTTACCTGGGGCTTCTACCAACCCCATGTAGCCATCCTGTGCCCTCGTAGTCACTCACTGCTGCTCCAGTCCCCCACTGGCAGCTTTCTGACCTCGGAGGTCAGGGCCACATTGCATACATTTTTACGCATTCCAGCTAATGCAGGAACAAAAATGTACGCGTTGCACCACTAACGCGTAAAAATGTATGCGTTAATGTTCCTGCACTAGCGGGAATGTGTAAAATTGTACGCAATTCGGCCCTGACCTCTGAGGTCAGAAAGCTGCCAGCGGGGGACTGGAGCAGCAGTGAGTGACTCTGAGGGCACAGGATGGCTGCAGGGGGCTGGTAGAAGCCCCAGGTAAGTGAAACTCATTTTTTTTTTTTTTTGCTTGGACCTTCCCTTTAAGCAGGGACAACTTGCCCTACACTACAGATATAACCTGTCAGCATCAATTCACAAGCGGTGTAGAGCACTCAGAACTTGGACACAGAGATGTGAAGTCATAGATAGTAAAAAGGGCAATGAAGAGTGATTCTTGGGCACCATAACAGACTCTGTGGTTGCTATGGCTGGCTATTTCTACACATCTGTGCTCAGCTCAGTACTATTTCCAGACGGTTTGCTAATATCCTGGTTCCCCTGCACCTATGCGTATCCATCCACTCCTCATCTGCCAAGGAGCTCAACAAGTTCTACTGCAGATTTTAGAACCTATCCAACCTTCTTGAGGTCCTGGCGTTCACACCGAAGGTGAGCCGCCCGACTCCAATGATGGACCGCGGAGTCTCAGCGTCGCTAGTAGTCCAGGAAGCTAATGGACTAAGACAACTCCAATAGGTCAACTGTATGAAAGCTTCTGGCCCAGATGGCGTGTCATCAATCTGCCTGAGAACCTGTGCAAGCCAGCTGGCTCCAGTCCTCACCTCCATATTCACCAAATCTCTAATGGAAGGCAAAGTACCCTCCTGCCTAAAAAAAACCCACAATCATTCCAGTCCCCAAAAAGCCTGGAAACACAAACCACAACAAAGTAAGGCCCGGCTGTAGCCCTAATACCCACCATCATGAAAATCTTTGATAGTCTGGTTCGGAACCCACCTGGCGCTCCACCAATGCCCTCCTGGGCCCACTCCAATTCACATACAGGGCAAACAGGTCCATAGAAAACGCTATCAAAATCAGTCTGGCGTACATCACGGAACAGACATATGCCAGGATCCTTTTCTTGGACTTAAATCTATCCTTTGCTACTCCGTTATCGCTTGATACGCAGGTCCAACCACAAGTGATAGGTAATCAAAGAGTAATCAACGCTGTGGAGAGGATCATCATCATCACCCCTGCCACCGTTGGACATCCTCCACACTTCTAGACTGAGGACCAGGGCCAACAGAATATTGCACGACCTCTCACACCTTGGTAATTGTTACTTCAACCTTCTCCCTTTGGGCCGCCCATACAGAAACATTGCCACCAAAATCTCTAGGCAGGGCCGGTTTAAGCAACATTGGGGCCCCAGGGCAAGATAAACCTGGGGGGCACCCCAACATATACCCCGGAACAAAAATCGGCATTAGGGGACCTTTTTTGCAGCTGGTATAGTCAGGGTGTGAAGTCCCAATCGGTCAGAGCTCCACATTCTGGCTATCCCAGCCTGCATGGGGGACAAGGGGTTAAAAAGTTTCAGGAGGGGTACCCCACATAATTAAAAAAAAAAAAATTCCCACACTCTAAACATAAAAAAAAATTGGGAAAATAGAAAAAAATGCCAGGGATCTTCCTACAGCCATATTGTGGCTGTATAGCGATTCCTGGCCAAAGTGCTGCGGCTGCGTATGGACCCCCTGGAAACCCCGTCAGGAAATTTATTGCGCTTTCGTTTGATGCATGTAAAATTACACTACCGTTAGGTTTGCTACTAAAAGTGACATTTACCACATTTAAAAGTATACTTTTTTCCTTTGAAACTTTAAAATCGATTTTCTCAAAAACTATAAGGTCTTTTTGAAAAATTGTTTTTTCCTCTTATTCCTAATGATCTCCTTAACATATCCTGCAAATTTAGGGTTTCTAGCATTTAAGGAGGATTTGCTATCAACCATTAAAGTCGGCAGGTTTTTAAATGTGTATTTTTTTTCCTTTGAAACTTTAAAATCGATTTTCTCAAAAACTATAAGGCCGATTTGAATTTTTTTTCCCTCTTGTAGCCACTGGGGGCCCCTACAAGCTCTGGGGCCCTGGGGCAGCTGCCTCCTCTGCCTCTATGGTAGCGCCGGCCCTGTCTCTAGGCACAGGAACACCTTCTTCCTCTAAGCTGTCTTTCTGCTGAACTCAAGCTCCACCCCAGCAAAATCTTCTGGCTTCCCACTCTGACCTTTCCAGTACCCTTTTGAAAGACTGATCCCACACCTTTATTTTTCATCTTTTTTTTTATCTCTTCAGTATGTCTGCCTATCATGTTGTTAATCACTGTCTGTCAACTGCCCTATTGCCAACTGTGTTTTCCACAAATAATTCTGGATGTGACCACCGTTCTACTTAGCGAATAAAGCGGATCATGAATTTGTGCCTTCAAAGAAGTATTTCTTGGGCTTATGCTGGGAATACACGATGCGTTTTTGCGTTCGTTTTTGCCGTCGTTTTCGCTTTCGTTCGATTCTACTCTCGATTCACTGCTCGATTCTCCTCTCGATTCCTTATCTTTTCTTATCAATTACATTCACTTGAATGAGGAGAATCAAAACGAAAGTAGAATCGACCAGATCCAACAGGTTGGAATTTATCTATCGAACCCATCTATCTAAAGTAAAAACTTAACGTGTATTCCCAGCATAAGGCTCAGTTCCCACTTGTAAAAAAAACAAACTCATTCGAGCACAGCAACAGACATGCAAACGGATTTAATGTTAAAAATAGCTTGTGCTTCCACTTGCTATTTTTAACAGATCCATTTGCTGCATTGCAAAGTCCCAACCTGCTGCACTTTTCTGATATGTTTCCCATAGACACCTATGGTGGAAACAGGAAATTTAGGTACCCGCCAGCGGTGGAAGTTTGGGCGCCAACATTAACTCCATTAAATTAATGGGAGCCTATGACTGTGCCCCAAAATTACGTTTTTCCAGGGGCTCTCTTCCTTGTTTGTGGGGATGGTTAAAGTGTACCAGAGCTGAATATTTAAAAAGATTTTATACATACCTGGGGCTTCCTCCAGCACTATCCGCTTTGATCGCTCCCACGCCGCCTTCCTCCACTGGCCGCAGCTTCGGGAACTGGGTCCCATCACTGATGTCAGTCGCGGCCAGTCTAGCTTAAAAGAGGTGCGCTGTTTGCGTATCTCTCCAGCGGCTGGTAGAGGGCGCACTTCTCCTGCGTAGCTGGCCGTGACTGACAGCTGCGGCCAGCGGAGGACGGTGGCTTGGGAGCGATCGGGGCGGATGGGGCTGGAGGAAGCCCCAGGTATGTATAAAGTATTTTTAAATATTCAGCTCTGAGTCTCTTTAAGGTTAGCCTTGGGAGTAGGAGGGTTAAATTTAGCTGTGGAAGGTAGGCGGGTTAAGGTTAGCCGTGTGTGTGTGTGTGTGCATGTGTGTGTGGGGGTGTTAGGGTTAGCCATGGAGGGTGGGTGGTTAAGGTTAGCTGTGGGGGTGGATTAAGTTTAGGCATCAGTAGTAGGAGGGTTCAGTGTGAGAATGGCTTAGGTTTAGCTGTAGTAAAATATTGGTATTTAATATTGATATTTTACTACTAATTTTTCCCAAATCAAGAAAGCTGACTGTCTCTAGGAATCAACTCCTGAAATACAAGCAAAACCAGGCTATTGGTGGTTACCTACAACCCACACCTGCAAAGGAATTTCATCCTGTTTTACACAAGGATTCTCAGAGACTGATAAAGATATTCCCTGAGCCTCCCCTCCTGGTAAATCGACAGCCACCCAGTGTTTGGCCCAGTGCACACCAATAACCTCTAGCAGATCCGCAAAACGCTAGAAGTTTTTGAAGCAGATTTCAGAGCGATTCTAGGCATGTTTAGAGACATTTTCTAAACATGCCTAGCGTTTTTTGGAGCGTTTTTGTGTGGCAGATTACAAATATTGTTACAGTAAAGCTGTTACTGAACAGCTACGGTAACAAAAATGCCTGGAAAACCGCTCTGATCTAGTGTTTTTCAGAGCCGTTTTCCACTTTCCTATACTTTAACAGTGAGGCAGAAACGCCTCAGAAATCTAAAAAAAATGCTGCAGCCCCCGAGTTTGCATTTGTGGAAAAAACGACCCGCTCTGGTGTGCACCATCACATTCACTTTCATTAGCCAAGTGGTTTCCCCCCTGGAAGCGTTTTAAAAAAACGATCCAGAACTGTGCTGGTGTGCACCAGCCCTCAGGTCGGGCTATGCATGCAGGAGGATTTCTCAGGCCCTGCTGGGCCGATTTGCATATTTTTTTTTTTACACGTAGCTAGCACTTTGCTAGCTGCGGGTACTTCCCGATCGTCGCCGCTCCGCGCCGATTCGCCGCCCCCCGACCCCTTGCGCAGCCTGGCCTATCAGCGCCAGGCAGCGCTGAGTGGTGGATCAGGACTCCCGATGACGTCATGACGTTGATGTTGACCATTGCCATAGCGACCGGGGAAGCCCAGCAAGAAATCCCGTTTTGAACGGGATTACCTGCTTCCGCTGATCGCCGGTGGCGATCGGAGAGGATGGGGGGATGCCGCTGCTCAGCGACTATCATGTAGCTAGCGCTACAAAAAAGAAAAAAAAAATAGTGCTGTGCTGCCCCCTGGCGGTTTTAATTGACTGCCAGGGAGGTTAAACAGATGATTTTCAGGAGTTCCTTGAATAATCCAGAACAGAATGGAACATTCCCCTGCTGACAGAAATGATGTGAGACCTGTAAACACATCTATTCCACCAAAAGGATACCAATACCAGGTACACAACAGGAATACAATGAACAAAGTGCACCTTTTCGTCTGATTCATCTAATCTGGTATATCTGATCATGATGCCAAAAGGAATTTATGTGGGAGAAACAGGACAAACTCTACGTCAACGTTTGAACCAGTACAGGTTCACCATTAACAGCAAAAAAAAAAAAAAAAAAAATATATACTTAGGCCTAGTGCACACCAAAAAACGCTAGCAGATCCGCAAAACGCTAGCGGTTTTTGAAGCGTTTTTTTCTTATTATTATGAAGCGTTTTGCTAGCGTTTTGCGGTTTTGTGAAGATTTTTTTGTGTAGCAGATTACAGATATTGTTACGGTAAAGCTGTCACTGAACAGCTACTGTAACAAAAATGCCTGGAAAACCGCTCTGATCTGGCGTTTTATCAAGCGTTTTGCGTTTTTCCTATACTTTACATTGGAGGCAGAAACGCCTCCGAAATCCAAAAAATGTTGCAGCCTGGGAGTATGCGCGCTCTGGTGTGCACCAGCCCATTGAAATACATTACCCAAGCGTTTCCACATCCGCAAGTGGTTCTAAAAAGCTACCAAAACCGCACGGCGTGCACTAGGCCTAAGTGCCCACACATTTCAGTTTATGAAAACACAGTTTAAGCAATCTTCTCATCACTGTTTTAATGGGTGGCTTCAAATCGCATTAAGAACAACTAAAAAAAAAAGCGAACATTTATACATTGGTTCAAAACTGTAGATGAAGTTTTAAACAAGGACTGTATTTTCTTGAGCTGGTATGATGGATTGTAAATGCCATGGTTTTTTTTTTGTTTTGTTTTTTTTGTTGTGTTGGTACGATGATTTTTATTGCCACAATTCTTTTTAATCCTTGTGCTGGTAGATGGGTTTTAAATGCCACAATTTGTATAGCCTATAACAAATATTGTATGTTCTATACCTAAGCACTTTTCAACTCTGGTTTTACAATGTCTCCTCATCACCCAGAGCCTGTGCTGTGTGATGTTTTAGCAAACAAGTGGTTTTATCTATTTGTCATAAGGGTTTCCTGTGAGACCCTCCTGATGTTGTAATTAAAGAGACAGTGAAGCGAAAAAAAATATATAATATAATGATTTTTATGTGTAGTACAGCTAAGAAATAAAACATTAGGCGCAGAGACATACGTCTAATATTGTTTCCAGTACAGGAAGAGTTAAAGAAACTCCAGTTGTTATCTATGCAAAAGAGCCATTGAACTCCACGACTTTCAAAGTTGCAGAGAGCTCTGTCTTCTGAAGCTTGTTATCTCAACTGTCTGTGACTGTATTTTCTTTTTCTCTACAGAGAAGGGTTCAAAAGTTCATTGGCCTTCTCTGTAAAATCATTTAGAATGCTGAGTAGTGTGTAAACTGCAAATATTAGAGAATGATGCAATGTTATAAAAAACACTATATAACTGAAAATAAAAATATGAGAAGATTTTCTTTGCTACTAATGTTCTAGTAATTATCCGTACTACACAACCAATTCATATAATTTTTTTTTTCCGCTTCAGTGTCTCTTTAAGGCATCTAATGACATAAATGTTTGCAATATGACTGTTTCTCCGTCTAATGTCCAGTGTATATAAGCTGTGTGTCCTAAATGAACTCAACAAGGTTTGCTGGTCATGGGCCTCAGTGCATGACCTGTGTTTGCAGAAGGGACCTCCGCGCATGAGCAGAAGACTACGACTGAGCCAGTTACCGGGGCTGATCGCGGCTGAACGGCAGACTGCGGGAGGACGGCGAGGAACTCACACATGTTAATGGGGCTGGAGGAAGCCCCGGGTAAGTATTGATTCTTTGTTTTTGACAGCTCTGGTTTCCTTTAAGGAAGCCCCAGGTAAGTATGGTACCTGAGATGTCTCTTATCTCAGGTACACTTTATGCACAAAGGGCATGTAGCCCTAAACGTTGTGCTCACTATGATGTTGTATCACCACTATTCAAATCAAAATTAAAGGATACCAGATGCGAAGAAAAATAGAGAAATGGGGGGAGCAGACATATACTATCACCTGTTCTTATGCCCATCGCTACCCCCGTTCTCCTCTCTGTCTCCCTGTTATACCTAAAAGCCCCTCGGGACCCTCTTCCAGGTCACCGGAGTTGGGTTACTTTACTGCACAGGCGCTGGCTCGGCTGCACAAGCGCGCACGTGGCCAAGAGCACTCTGCGTGAGGGTCTCGGGGTGCTTTCAGGTATCATTGTTAGGCAAAGAGCAGAATGGGTGGAGCGGTGCACATCGTAACAGGTGATAATATACAGTGGCTTGCAAAAGTATTCGGCCCCCTTGAAGTTTCCCACATTTTGGCACATTACTGCCACAAACATGAATCAATTTTATTGGAATTCCACGTGAAAGACCAACACAAAGTGGTGTACACGTGAGAAGTGGAACGAAAATCATACATGATTCCAAACATATTTTACAATTAAATAACTGCAAAGTGGGATGTACATAATTATTCAGCCCCTTTGGTCTGAGTGCAGTCAGTTGCCCATAGACATTGCCTGATGAGTGCTAGTGCACCTGTGTGTAATCTAATGTCAGTACAAATACAGGTGCTCTGTGATGGCCTCAGTGGTTGTCTAAGAGAATATTGGGAGCAACAACACCATGAAGTCCAAAGAACACACCAGACAGGTCAGGGATAAAGTTATTGAGAAATTTAAAGCAGGCTTAGGTTACAAAAAGATTTCCAAAGCCTTGAACATCCCACGGAGCACTGTTCAAGCGATCATACAGAAATGGAAGGAGTATGGCACAACTGCAGGGCCGGCGCTACCATTAAGGCAAAGGAGGCAGCTGCCCCAGGGCCCCCAGAGCTTGTAGGGGCCCCCAGTGGCTACAAGAGGAAAAAAATGTTTTCAAATCGGCCTTATAGTTTTTGAGAAAATCGATTTTAAAGTTTCAAAGGAAAAAAAATATACATTTAAAAACCTGCCGACTTTAATGGTTAATAGCAAATCCACCTTAAATGCTAGAAACCCTAAATTTGCAGGATATGTTAAGGAGATCATTAGGAATAAGAGGAAAAAACAATTATTCAAAAAGACCTTATAGTTTTGAGAAAATCTATTTTAAAGTTTAGAAGGAAAAAAGTATACTTTTAAATGCGGTAAATGTCACTTTTAGTAGCAAACCTAACGGTAGTGTAATTTTACATGCATCAAACGAAAGCGCAATAAATTTCCTGACGGGGTTTCCAGGGGGTCAATACGCAGCCGCAGCGCTTTGGCCAGGGATCGCTATACAGCTGTAATATAGCATTTTTTCCTATTTTCCCCCCAAAATTTTTTTGTTTAGAGTGTGGGAATTTAAAAAAAAAAAAATGATGTGGGGTCCCCCCTCCTGAAACTTTTTAACCCCTTGTCCCCCATGCAGGCTGGGATAGCCAGAATGTGGAGCTCCGACCGATTGGGACTTCACACCCTGACTACACAGCTGCAAAAAAGGTCCCCTAATGCCGATTTTTGTTCCGGGGTATATGTTGGGGGGCCCCCCAGGTTTATTTTGCCCTGGGGCCCCACTGTTGCTTAAACCGGCCCTGCACAACTCTAAACCTACCAAGACAAGGCCGTCCACCTAAACTCACAGGCCGAACAAGGAGAGCACTGATCAAAAATGCAGTCAAGAGGCCTATGTTGACTCTGGACGAGCTGCAGAGATCTACAGCTCAGGTGGGGGAATCTGTCTATAGGACAACTATTAGTCATGCACTGCACAAAGTTGGCCTTTATGGAAGAGTGGCAAGAAGAAAGGCATTGTTAACAGAAAAGCATAAGAAGTCCCCTTTGCAGTTTGCCACAAGCCATGTGGGGGACTCAGCAAACATGTGGAAGAAGGTGCTCTGGTCAGATGAGACCAAAATTGAACTTTTTGGCCAAAATGCAAAACGCTATGTGTGGCAGAAAACTAACACTGCACATCACTCTGAACACACCATCCCCACTGTTAAATATGGTGGTGGCAGCAGCATGCTCTGAGGGTGCTTCTCTTCAGCAGGGACAGGGTAGCTGGTCAGAGTTGATGGGAAGATGGATGGAGCCAAATATAGGGCAATCTTGGAAGAAATCCTCTTGGAGTCTGCAAAAGACTTGAGACTGGGGCGGAGGTTCACATTCCAGCAGGACAACAACCCTTAACATAAAGCCAGGGCAACAATGGAATGGTTTAAAACAAAACATATCCGTGTGTTAGAATGGCCCAGTCAAAGTCCAGATCTAAATCCAATCGAGAATCTGTGGCAAGATCTGAAAACTGCTGTTCACAAACGCTGTCCATCTAATCTGACTGAGCTGGAGCTGTTTTGCAAAGAAGAATGGGCAAGGATTTCAGTCTCTAGGGGCCTGATTCACAAAGCGGTGCAAACACTTTGCACGCCTGTGAAAAGCCCTTTATCACGCCTAAACTTAGTTTAGGCGTGATCTGAAGGAATTCGCGCGAACTCCCGCGCGCAGCGCACCGTGCTTCGCGCGAAGTGCCCATTAAGCCCTATGGGACTTTGCGTACGCGCGTACGCGCGGGAACTTCGCGCGAGTTAGCGCACAAAGCGGTGATAACTTTGCTGGTGCAAAGGTTATCACGCCTAAAGTCTTTTAGGCATGATAACTGAGTTATCACCGCTTTGTGAATCGAGCCCTAGATGTGCAAAGCTGGTAGAGACATACCCTAAAAGACTGGCAGCTGTAATTGCATGCAAAAGGTGGTTCTACAAAGTATTGACTCAGGGGGCTGAATAATTATGCACACCCCACTTTGCAGTTATTGATTTGTAAAAAATGTTTGGAATAATGTATGATTTTCATTCCACTTCTCACGTGTACACCACTTTGTATTGGTCTTTCACGTGGAATTCCAATAAAATTGATTCATGTTTGTGGCAGTAATGTGATAAAATGTGGAAAACATCAAGGGGGCCGAATACTTTTGCAAGCCACTGTATGCCTGCTCCACCCATTTCTCTATCTTTCTTTGCATCTGGTATCCTTTAACGTTTTGGAGAAGATTACCAGAGAAAGGGAAAATTTAACCCATTACTGTTGGGGTTATAAACGTACACTTTTGTACATAATGTTCTATTTATCTCCAGTTCTGAGTGCCCTATTTTACTTGTTTTAAGGCACTGTATACGACCAGAGGAAGCGGCTTAAGCCGTGAAATGCGTTGTCTTTTTAGTGCTCAATAAATGTTACTTATTTTACCAAGGCCTACTTAATTATTAAGGTAGGGGCAGTTTTTACTATTTTACTATATATTTTCTATTATTTTTTATTTTGTATTATTCGTCTATTACCTTTCTATGGGCGCCTCCTACTACTCTGCTATCTAAACAAAATTCAAAGGGTTGAGTCCAGATTGGATCTGTTGTGTGGTTTATAAGCTGTGTGTTCTAACAGCCAGCATGAGCAGCCAGCATACTGAATTTGTCAGCATAGAGGAACGAAGTCTGTAGAACGGAGCAGTGCTTTTCAGCGCTGCTAGATTTGGACACAGCCAGCGCCGCCATAGACTGTAATTGGAATCAGTCTATAGCGGCGCTCAGTGAGTAACGTCGGCTCCTTCAGAAGACGGAGCTGAAGTTGCTTAAAAACCACAATAAACTGGCCTCCAGCAATCGCTGGAAGCCGAATTATTTCATTCCCCCACTATCCATGACGGCCTGGAGGGGGAATAGTAATTAACGGCCCGGACTTGTGCAGAAGCAGGATCAGCCATGTACCGCTGTATCCTGCGCCCAAGTCTACCGGTGCCGATTTCAAATGTACTCCTGAAGAAGGCTTATTAGCCGAAAGCTTATTCCTTTACTTCTAAGTTAGCCAATAAATGGTATCATCCTGCTTCAAAATTACAGATTTGCTTATAACTGCAAATTTTTTTCAATAACTAATTTTAAACCAGTTTAAGTTTAAATTACCACAAACATGTCTATATTACCCTCCTTAGTGTTAACCCTGAGTCAGACTCGGGGCTGGAAATCCGCAGCTCAGAGCGGTAACCCCGAGCCTCGTGGTAGCAGCTAGGATGTTAATGCAGAACAGCGCAGTGGGCGTTTCTACTCACCTCCCCTGGGATCCACACGCCAGCTGCCATTCTCCTTCCTGTCCTCGGAGGCTCTGCAGCCCTCTGGTGAGATCGCCGTCTGTCATCATGAGAACAGCTGGCGATCTCCCCATGGGGTTACAGCGCCACCGGGAGGACGGAGGCAGAACTGCAGCGCTGGATCACAGGAAGGCTCTCTGGAGATATGATTTTTTTTCTTCATTTGCTTTTGGTGTCTAGAAGCCAATGACAAAATTGTACCGCTTTTAGACCCTAAAATCAGGAAAAGCAAGAAGTTTTGAATCAGGATGATACCATTTAATGGATAACTTAAAAGTATATATAAAAGAGTAATGCTGGGAATACACGGTACGTTTTTGTGGCTCGATTCTGCGGCCCGATTCTCTTATCTTCCATTAGTTTTTCTTATCTTTTTCCATTGTTCCCTATGCAACATCGAGCGCAAAATCGATCGGGCGGGAGATCGGACATGTCGGAAATTATCAATCGAGACATCTAAATGGCTAAAAAATGTACTGTTTTTTCCCAGCACAAGCTTTCGGCCCCTGGGCCTTTCATCAGACTGAATCCTGTATGCTTATAAGACAGTTATATACATGCAGCATCAAAGGGGATTGATGGATTTTTTTAGGAAACATAAATACATGTCATTATGATGCCTTCATTAAAACAAAACATCCAAAACAGTGTCAGACGACACAGGTCCACTATTAACGATACCACATTTAAACTCTCAGTCCCCACGTACTTTCGTTCTTGGATACAGCTTGAATGATCTTCGGGTCACTGTCCTGCAGGGTGGCTTTACATCACAAAATGAGAGACTGACAGCAGAGACAAAATGTATACATTGATTCAAATCTGGAGATGTAATGTTGAACAAGGATGCCAATTTCTTAAATTGGTATGAGGTTGATGATATTTCATGTCATATTTATCTTTCTTTCTCAGCCCACGATGCCTGTGTGCCTGGCAGTATCTCAGTTGTGTGAGCACAAATGCTGGGTACACACATTGCGATTTCCAGCTCGATCCGCGGGATCCATTATTTCCGACATGTTTGTTCGGGTTTCGATCGATACAGCTGTCGATTTTGCATACTTAACATGCAAAATCGATGGCTGTTTCGATCGAAACCTGAACATGTCGAAAATAATCGATCCCGCGGATCGAGCGGGAAATCACAACGTGTGTACCCAGCATTAGTAAACAAAGCCTCTGAAGGGGCCCTTACACCTAACGATTTTCACTGTGATCGAATCTGGTGTGAAATCGTTGCAGAAACGCTGACCGAACTATGGATTTCCGTCCGAAATCAATCGTTCCCGTCGATCCGTCTGTGCGGAAGATTTTGCTCTATCGCCGGCGAGTCGGGAGTGCGTTAATAGCGGCGTTTGAATGCCCGACGACCGACGCTAGTGGCAATAAATTACCTGCTCCGGCCGGCGCAACTCCCCCCGTCTCCGCTGTCTTCTTCTCCGCGCTGGGCTCCAGCTGGCTTGGCTTCACTGAACTTCCTGTCCCGGCAGAAAGTTTAAACAGTAGAGCGCCCTCTACTGTTTAAACTTCCCCCGGCAGGAAGTTCATGCTGAAATCGATTCACAATCTGTTTGCAGTAAAGGCAGCCATATGATCCCTCTCTGATCAGATTCGATCAGAGAGGGATCTATCTGTTTGTCAATCTGATGGCAAATCGACCAGTGTATGGCTACCTTGACACTGTTTTGGATGTTTTGTTTTAATGAAGGCATCATAATGACATGTATTTATGTTTCCTAAAAAAAATCCATGTATCCCCTTTGATGCTGCATGTATATAGCTGACTTATAAGCATACAGGATTCAGTCTGACGAAGGCCCAGGGGCCGAAAACTTACTCTTTTATATTTAAGTTAGCCAATAAATGGTATCATCCTGATTCAAAACTTCTTGCTTTTACTGAAGGAATCATACTGCCAGGGAGGTTAAATGTTTGAGTAAGGCTAATTTCATAGTGGGAATTTGCGTTACAAATCATACAAAAGCATTATCGCAATGCAATGTATCGTGGGTTGTACTTGTGGTGTGATCGGTGTGATGCATACAGCGAAGCATACAATTCATGAAAAGTGTGCTTCACTACAACTGTACATGTGCACGTTATACGGGACCACACAGCATGCACTGAATTATGTTGACGTATCTGTCGCACCACACTGCTAACTCGCCGGTGTGAATATACCATTACAATATAACTGCATTGTGTTGGCAATGTGATTAAATTGTG
This sequence comes from Hyperolius riggenbachi, assembly GCF_040937935.1. Lineage (NCBI taxonomy): Eukaryota > Metazoa > Chordata > Amphibia > Anura > Hyperoliidae > Hyperolius > Hyperolius riggenbachi. Next base: position 228,358,125 of record NC_090653.1, on the reverse strand, counting down.
TGATGCAACGCCCCACTGTGAACGTAGCCTAAATAGAACAAGAATGCTGATGCTTTAATAGGAGAAGGATTTTATTAGACTTGTATTTAACTGGTTAAGTACCGCTGTAAAAAAAAAAAAAAGTTTGCTGAAAATGTCAGAAGAGACTTTAATTACCTTATAACAGCATAACTACAGCAGAAATAAAATTCAATTATGGTTATTATTAAAATGATTACAGGCCATAATGAGATTTAAAGGGAACCTTAAGTAAGGAAACACACTTCAGGCTTGATACATAACTAAAGCTAGGCACACACATGCGATAATCGTCGTCTGAAAGGGTGATACCGACCGTTTCAGCCGCCAATCGTTATGTGTGTATAGCGGCCTCCGATCGATATTGCTCGCTCGGGCATCAATAGAGATCAGTCCTGTTGGATTTTTAACAACCCCCAATGCCCGAGTATGACCGTTCGCAATGCTTTTTTTTTTTACTAGCTCTGTTGTTTGCTGATCGGTCATCCCTCTGTCTACCTCCATAGTAACAGAACACATCGATAGCCTCAAGGCTAGGATTGTGTCTGTACAACATTGTTCTGTAAATGGTCACCCGAGGAATTGTTTCTCAATCCCTGATGGGCGACAAAGATTAAGTAAAGGGAAGTCTCTGGATAACATAAAGCCTTCCCCGTCATCGCTCTGTGCTCTTATTCCTGCGCCATCGAATAGCTGTTCGGTACTCCTTGGGCAGCCTTCAGAACTCTCCTCCCATCCCTGAGTAGGTCCAAAGAGGAGCGGATCCGTGCTGCGTATGTGCAAGTCTGGACGCACTAGTTTTTGGAACTGTATAAGCAAACAGAGGCGCCAAAAGGATAAAATATTCTAAAATGTTTAAAATGAGAGGAGGCAGGGATGGACTTACCTCTTCCAAGCAGACACACACATACGACTGTTGTGTATATTCAAAACAACAAAAATGTATATATATACTCCAGAGAGTGCAACGCGTTTCGCGGGCATCTCCCTCTTCATCAGGCAATAGAAACGGAGCATAGAACTCAAATAAGTCTGGTGCAAAGCTCAGCGCCTCTGTGTCACACAGAGTTTTATTCTCCGTTTCTATTGCCTGATGAAGCAGGAGATGCCCACGAAATGCGTTGCACTTGCACTTTGCGTACATAAATACATTTTTGTTGTTTTGAATATAAACATTGTGTCTGCCTGCTTGGGGGAGGTAAGTCCACCTCTGCCTCCTCTCATTTTAAACATTTTAGAATATTTTATCCTTTTGGTGCCTCTGTCTGCTTATACAGTTCCTGAGTCCACCCTTGGTGGAGGGGTGTTGCCCCTTATTTCCTATCTTCAGAGAGCGACTTCTTAATCCTGAGTGGGGATAGGTCTAATCTCCTCACCCGCTGATATAGTGGTTACCTGGACGGTAACCCATGTTTGTAAGTATAAATAGATACTTACTTGTCATATCCACATACCAGTACATACTACACTATATTGGGCACTCGGTGTCTCTATTCTGTGTAGTTTTTGGAACTACTTGGGGACGCGAGTAGTTCTGAAGGCTGCCTGAGGAGTACTAGAGACCTAGCAGGTGGAATAACTTCAGCCAGGAACGGCAGAGGAACAATGAAACAGACCGAGGATTGGGATGGAATCCAGAGCCGTCACACTACTTAGGTTTAGGTCTGAAGGCTCATATACACGGGGCACAACTGTCGCAACAAACACATGGCACGCGCATGTCTGAGCGACAGTTGCCCCGTGTGTATGACGCGCATGCCACGAACTGTCGCCGGATAGTGAAGTTGCCGTGCGATTGAAAAGTTCAATCGCCGGCAACTTCTGTCTCCGCAACTGTGGCTAGTCCGCCACGCGTACTGTGTGTGTATGCGGACTAGCGACAGGAGACAAAGGCAAGTGAATGGAGCATCCGGCCGGGGGATGCTCCCTTCACAGACAGCTTCTGCCGCGTCCCTGCCTTTCTGGCAAGACGTGTGGATAGCTGTCGCCGTCAGGGAGCTGTCGCTGCCTAGTCTTTTGTCTGCTGGCAACAGAAGACAATTGTTCCCCGTGTGTATGAGCCATTACTTGTTTGTAGTTCAAATTGCTCAGACATACGGCACAATTTGGCTCCTGGTTTTCTTTTTGTTTACCAGTTATTCCTCATACCTGGAAATACTGGGAAACACAATCTCTTAAAGTGAACCTTAACTAATGACAAGAAAAAGAGTTACACTTACCTGGGGCTTTCACAAGCCCCCTGCAGCCATCCTGTGCACGCGGCGTGCAAAACTGATCCTCCGGTTCCCTGTCGCGGCTTAGTTTCGTTTCTGTCGACTGATCAGTCGGCATGTCACTGCACATTCTCGTACGCGTTCACGTCAGTGAGTGCGTCATGCGCAGGCGCAGTAAGAAGTTCGTCGGAAACTAAACTAAGCTGCGGCGGGGGACCGGAGGATCGGTCCGGCACGTCGAGGGCACAGGACGGCTACAGGGAGCTGGTCCAAGCCCCAGGTAAGTGCAACTCTTTTTCTTGTCTTCAGTTAAGGTTCCCTTTAAATGTCAAAGTACGCGGTAAGAAAATGTAAATTGATCTACAGTCAATCAAAAGTAGTTGAAATGAGCGGTCCTGTGCAATCAACTGAAACGTTTCAGAGCAAAATTTAACCACTTGACCACTAAGGGGTTTTTCCCCTTTAGGACCAGAGCAGTTTTCACTTGTCAGGACTCCTCCCTTTCTTTCGCCAATAACAACAACATGATCTATATCTTGTTTTTTTCACCACAAATGAGGCTTTCTTTAGGAGGTACATTAATTATGCTAAGAATTATTTTATTCTAAACACATTTTAATTGGAATAATAAGGAAAAAATGGAAAAAATATTATTTCTCAGTTTTCGGCCATTATAGTGTTAAAATAAAACGTTCTACTGTGGATAAAACCCACACATTTTATTTGCCCATTTGTCCCGGTTATTGCAACGTTTAAAATTTTCCCTAGTATAATGTATGGCGCCAATATTTTATTTGGAAATAAAGGTGCATTTTTTCAGTTTTGTGTCCATCACTATTTATAAGCCCGCAAATTTAAAAACAACAGTAATATACCCCCTTGACATAATTATTAAAAAAGTTCAGTCCCTAAGGCAACTATTTATGAATTTTATATATATATATATATATATATATATATATATATATATATATATATAAGGCCATTATATATATATATATATATATATATATATATATATATATATATATATATATATATATATATATATATATGTATATATATATTTGGGTACTATGGGGTAGTGTGGGAAGGAAATAGTTAATTTTAGATGTAAGTGTAGGTATTTTTATTAAATAAAATGTATTGCGATATAGTTTTACTATTTGGCCACAAGATGTCCTCAGTCATTATTTCCGATTCGCGTACGTAAGGACGTGAATCGAAAATAATGCGAGGCAGTGTAACAACCGGAAGATACAATGACGCAGGCATCTAATAGGTGCCAGCGTTAATTGACTCGGGGACTTAGATTAATGAATGGGAACGCAGTTCATGTCCCCGCTAACCAGCGGTAACGGTAGCGTGGGCAGCTGCTCCACTGACAAATTTTCGCGGCCCTGGGACTTCAAATGACTGTTGCAGTAAGTAGTTAAAAGGACCTGGGCTCAAAACTCATAGATAGCCAGCGGCTAACACAACATCCCAAAATAAGCGAGAGTGTTGGTGCCACATATCCAACAGGTCTGTGGGTTAAGCCCCCTCTGCCGGCGTCCAGGCCATCTCCTAGAGTGGTCCCTATGCTAATGATGAATGCATCCGCATCCTACACATATAATGAGACTATCCATGATTGGACACGTCTTATATAGTATCAAAAGCCTAAGAACAAACTTACCTGAGGTCGCCCACAGAACCCCTAACCTTGTAGGGTGTAATCTGACATGGGAAAGGGGGGGATTGGGGGCACCAGCAGATTCTCCCTGTGCCTCTGCATACAACAAAAAATACACAGGAAAAAGAGTGGTAGTCACTCAATCAGGCTGTCAACCATCATATAAGAAGCTCACCTGGGTGGGCAAATACACAGGGTAAAATTTAAAGAGGACCAGGGCTCAAAACTCACAGCTAGCCAACAACCAACTCAACATCTGAAATAAACAAGATTGTTGGTGCCACATATCCAACAGGCCTGTGGGTTAAGCCCTTCTGCCAGCATCACCTGAAATTTTCCATCCTGCTCAAATCTACAATATTTTGCATTGCATTGCATTGGACAATATAATTATATTACGAATGCAATGCAATTATATTGTAATAGTGCTGTTCACATCGTTTCATTATCAGTGCGGTGTGACATATCTGTTGGCAATAATCAGGGCCTGTTCTCTCATGAAGCAAGGTGAAACATTTGCATCAGATGCAGAGATTACAGGGGCAGCATGTTTGACTGTATACTGTTAGTGTAAACACAGTACAGAGTAGGAGGAGAAGCAGCAGAGGAGAGTGAGGTGAATAATTGGGGAAAAGCAGCTTGTTGTGCTGTGTCAGGAGTCTGACAGTGAGTGAGGAGAGGTGAGGCAGGAGAGCAGCAGTGTTTCCTTTGACTTGTACAGCAGAAGGGAGGAGGTGGCACTGCTGTCCTGACTGAGGAGGAATGGAGTGGCTAAGGGTAAGCAGTTTGTTTGTCACAGACTCACAGCCAGCGTGCTAATGCATTGAGCTGCAGCATGTCATGTGAGAACATTAAATGAAGTAGAGTAAATTGTTGGGAGCTGTGCGATCATTCTGTATCGGGGGGGGGGGGGGGGGGGGGATGGAGGGGGGGCATCCTCACAAGTTTGCCTCAGGCAGAAGTCTAGAACTGGCCCTGTTTTGTCGCTTAACTGTCCCTCAGAGGGGCTCGCAATCTAAACCCTACCATAGTCATATGTATGTATCGTAGTCTTGGGCCAATTTGTGGGAAGCCAAAGGAAACTGGAGTGCCAGGAGAAAACCCACACAGATACAAAGAGAACATAAAAACTCCATGCAGATACGGAACCGGGGACCCTTCGCTGCAAGGCAAGAGTGCTAACAACTACGCCACCGCGCTGCCCATTATATTATTATACATAACATTTTATATCAATATGTGTATCATACGTTATATGTTTGTATAAAAATGGTATGCAACAAACCATTAGAGCCGTTCTTTTCATGTCAGCAGCTAATTTGGATTCCGGAGATTTATTATGTGCCATTGTGTCAGATGTACTCTCAAATAATAAACTCTACGAAAAGAAACCTTTACAAAAAAGTTTTGATAGAGAACTTACAGAATATGGCTTATTAAACGTATCGTGTAACCATTTAGGCAGTATGAATAGAGCAGAACGTTGTAGACATTTCAAACGCTTTGAAGCATTATTATGAGGTGGTTTAAGTGTATTTCCCTAGAAAATAAGTATCCCGTTTTATTTGGCATTAAAGTATTATTATTCTTGAATTTTGGAGCTTGTGAGAACTTGTCTGGGCAGGTCTTGCAATTGAGGAGATGAATAGATTACACTGAGGAGAATTGAACAGGATATTCCGAACAAGCTGTAACAGTGACATGTCCTGGATCTGTGGTGGATCATGCTAGTATATCACCCCAACCGTTCTATAGCAAAGCAAACGGACAGAAAGCAACTGCCCACATCCAAACTTACAGTGATACTCAAGGCAAATAGTTATGTAGAAGTATAAAATACCAATATGTGAATTGACTCTCGCCTTGCAGCGCTGGGTTCTCGGTTGGAATCCCAGCAAGGCACTATCTGCAAGGAGTTTGTATGTTGGAGATGTTTGTATGTTCTCCCATGGGTTACCTACTACATCCCAAAGACGTGTAGAACCTGATACAGATAGTGGGCCTCCCACTAAATTGGCCCAAGACAATGATGGACATATGATTAGAGAAGACTAGAGACAGAACCTTTAATATCACTTTTCTCCTGGCGTACTCAAAGCACTAGAGCGGCAGCCACTAAAAGGGAACCCGAGGTGAGTGAGATATGGAGGCTACCATATTTATTTCCTTTTAACCAATACCAGTTGCCTGGCATTCCTCCTGATCCTATGTCTCTAATAATTTCAGGTTTTACTGGATTAGCCATATGCTAGATAAACAGGGCTGCCAGGAAACTAGCGGTTTATACAAGGGAATAATTATGGCAGCCTCCATATCCCCCTTACCCAGTTTCCTTTAAAGAGAACCTGTACTGAGTAAAATTATTTAAAATAAACACATGAGGTAACTTCAAATGAACATTACATAGTTACCTCGCCATCATTTCCTCTCAGAAGCTCACCATTTTCTTCTGACAATGATCCCTTCCAGTTCTGACAACATTTTGTCAGAACTGAAATATATCAGTTGCTGTCAGTTATATATCAGTTGCTGTCAGTTACAGCTGAGAGGAGAACTGATGTGTCCATGTTTCCTTATGGCTCAAGTGGGCGATGTTACAGTTTAACAGTGTGCTGACCAGGAAGCTGTTATGGGGTTATGGCCATTTTCAAAATGGAGGACAGAGAATCCCATTGATCACAGTGGACAAACAGGACGCAGGAGAGGAGAAAGAGATTGAGGAATAGACTACACAGGCCGTAAGTATGACTTGTGTATGTTTATTTTTAATTTAATTTTCAGTTCAGGTTTTCTTTAAAGAGACTCCGTAACAAAAATTGCATCCTGTTTTTTATCATCCTACAAGTTCCAAAAGCTATTCTAATGTGTTCTGGGTTACTGCAGCACTTTGTACTATCACAGTCTCTGTAATAAATCAACGTATCTCTCTCTTGTCAGACTTGTCAGCCTGTGTCTGGAAGGCTGCCAAGTTCTTCACTGTTGTGGTTCTGCTATGAACTCCCCCTTCCAGGCCCCTCTATGCACACTGCCTGTGTGTTATTTAGATTAGAGCAGCTTCTCTCTTCTCTTTTACAAGCTGGATAAATCGTCCTCTGAGCTGGCTGGGCTTTCACATAGCCAGGAATTACAGACAAGGGCAAAGCTGTTTGCAGGAAGAAAAGAGCAGCCTGAAACTTCAGTGCATGAGAGATGCAGGGGGAAAGAAACACACAAATGATCTCTTGAGATTCAAAAGGAAGGCTGTATACAGCCTGCTTGTGTATGGATGTATTTTCTATGTGTGGACATACTGTACATCAGCCTACTTCCTGTTTTGGTGGCCATTTTGTTTGTTTATAAACAAACTTTTTAAAACAGTTTTTAACCACTTTTAATGCGGCGGGGAGCGGCGAAATTGTGACAGAGGGTAATAGGAGATGTCCCCTAATGCACTGGTATGTTTACTTTTGTGTGATTTTAACAATACAGATTCTCTTTAAGCTGTGCACCTCGAGTGACCAGGTTCATTATGGAGCCTTGCCCAAAGACTTTTTACTGTTTTGTAGTACTGGCTTGACCCTTGATTAAAACCCTTCTCAAAGGACTGAAATCCCACATCAAAGGAAACCGCCTTACCAGTATGCTATACAGCTGACCCTGCAGCTTACTAAGGGTGCATAGACAAATCCATTTTTTTGGAAGGGGAGGCCAATAATTAGTCAAATTTATCATTTCCATGTAGTATGAGGGCCAACAGATTGTAAATACTATGACCAGATTATGGCCTCAATTCACTAAGCTTATCTCCTGTCTTTAATAACATTTCTATAGTTATCACCATGGTGATGAGGCATGTAGTACTCAGGAAACATTTTACCTCAGGCAAAGCTAAAGTTAACTTTTCAATCCGTAAAATAACTCCAGAGTTAAAGAATTAACTGCGTGTGAAAATAACTACAGGAATTAAGAGATAAGATAACTCTCTCACTGTGTGGTGGTAAGTTTTATCTTGCCTTATTCTCTCCAGCATGATCTAAGTGAATTGAGGCTTATGTAGGTAAGCACTTATACTACATGGAAGTGTTTTGTCTGCTTAGGGTTGCCCTTGTGTATTTTGTTTTACATGTTCAACAATATTATAGTATGTTGGGGGAGGCAGGTGTTCAGAGATATGGGAATATCAGGATGGGGAGCAGCAGGATGTCTCGAGATTGTAGTGAGTTAGCTGCAGAACCAACAAGCGCCCAAGAAGTCTGCAACCCTCTGGCTTGAGCACGTCAATTAGAGCGCAGGAGATTTGGGAGCAGCTGGCGCCACCATAGGCCATAATAGGAATTACAGCTATAGCGGCGCACAGTGACTAACTTCAGCGTCTTCAGAAGACTGAGCTGAAGTTAATTTCAAAACACTGTAATTCGGCCGCCAGCAATAGCCGGAAGTAGCATTACATCACTCCCCACCATCCACGTGGACCTGAAAGGGGGAATAGTAATTAACGTAATTAATGTCGCCGTGCAGGAGCAGGGTGAGCCATATATCAGCTGTATCCTGCGCCCAAGTGTCCCGGCGGCGATTTCTCTCGTACGCCTCTGGCTGCCTTCCCAGAGTCTCCAAGTATTGGTTCTATGAAAATTCTAATACAGACTACTACTACTACAAAGCTCTGCCTCTGTTTCTGTAGTCAAGGACACTCTCTCTCTAGCTCTGCAAAGGTTAATCGGCACTACAGCACTACTAGCCTGTGACGTTATACCTACCCCTTCCAGAGCTAGAGGAAGCAGTCACATTATGTCACTTCCTATTTTAAGCAAAAAATAATGTATTTGGAGATGTACAGTCTAACAAGAGGTAGGCCTACAGGACAGTGGCATAGCTAAGAGGATGTGCAGCAAGCATCTATCCAGCAGGTTCAGAACACCAGATCCACATATTCAGTCTGGACCAGGCATTCAGCAAGTATGCGAATTAGCTTTATATGTGATCAATGCAATGCTATTGATTGCAGCTTTCATGCAAATTTAGTGCAAATTGTATGCAGCTTGGTACACTTCCTGAGTTTTTTGATTGGCTCAATTCCAGGCTGCGTAAATTCATTTTGCATGTGTCCCCGAGTGCTTCCGATGACGGGCGGATCTGTATTGCGCATGCGCGAGCGCAGACTTGCTTGTGTGCAATACAGATCCACTTGTCTTTGGAAGGATTTGAGGACATTAGTACTGCAAAAGGCTGCCCGAGGAGGGCTGAAGACGTATTCAAGCTGCAGGTCGGATAATTTTACCCGGGGGACAGCACTGGAACGAGGACCGGGAAAGCATTATAGGATCCAGAGCCTTCCCGCCTTCTTCAGGGTTTCTTTACATAAAGGAGGGGATTATGTGGCAAAGATCAGAAGATAGTGTGTCTGAAAGAAAATAAATGTTACCTTAAAGGACAACTGAAGTGAGAGGGATATGGAGGCTGCCATATTTATTTCCTTTTAAGAAATACCAGTTGACTGGCTGTTCTACCGATACTCTGCCTCTAATACAAGGATAGAAGGTGGTGTTTCTGACATTATTGTCAGATCTGACAATAGATTAGCTGCAGGCTTGTTTCTGGTGTGATTCAGATACAACTGCAACCTTAAGCCCCGTCTACACTATGAGAGATTGCAGCGATGCGGCGGCTCGATTAGCCGCCGGATCACCTCTTCCGCGTGCCCGCCGCGTCCCCGCTCGCCACGCGTGCGCCGCATTCGATTCCCCGCTCGTCCCCGCTGGCGCCGCTTATCTTCCGCTCGATTCCCTGCCATTGTCCCCTAGCAGGGAGCGAGCAGGGAATCGGCGGTGCGGAGATCCGTCCTGTCGGATCTTAGCAATCGAGCCGCATCAGCGGCTCGATTGATAAGGAGCATCGCGGCCGCATCTACTCGTGTAGATGCGGCTTAACAGGCCAGAAAGGTTGTCAGGCAACAGGTATTACATAAAAGGAAATACATATGGCAGCCTCCATAGACCTCTTAAAGAGACACTGAAGCAAAACAAAAATGTATGATATAATGATTTGTATGTGTAGTACAGCTAAGAAATAAAGCATTAGGAGTAGACCTAAGAAATGAAAGTCCATAGACTTTCATTTTAGCTTTCACATATAACGCAGCCTTTTTGTGCGTTGCATTACACTGCACCTAGGCGCAGTTTTTCGGCTGACGCTAGCTTTATGCGTTACAATGTTAGTCAATGTAAAACGCACACTATGCGCGTTTTTAATCCGTTAACGCAGGCAATCAGTCCCAGAATGCAACAGAGGAACAATGTAGAAAGTTAAAAACTAAAAGATAAAAAAAATTACCTGCGTTTTTCTATGTGCTGTAACGCATTGAAAACGGATTAAAAACGCACACTCACTGCAGTGCAACGCATACAACAAAACGTATGCTTTGAGCGTTCTCCAACGCAAGCTCTGATGTGAAAGAGCCCTAAGGGCTCTTTCACATCAGAGCTTGCGTTGGAGAACGCTCAAAGCATACGCTTTGCTGTATGCGTTTTAATATGCGTTACTGAGTGTGCGTTTTTAATGCGTTTAATGCGTGAGTGTGCGTTTTTAATGCGTTTTCAATGCGTTACAGCACATAGAAAAACGCAGGTAATTTTTTTTCTTTTAGTTTTCAACTTTCTACATTGTTCCTCGGTTGCATTCTGGGACTGATTGCCTGCGTTAACGGATTAAAAACGCGCATAGTGTGCGTTTTACATTGACTAACATTGTAACGTATAAACCTAGCGTCGGCCGAAAAACTGCGCCTGGGTGCAGTGCAACGCAACGCAGAAAAAGGCTGTGTTACATGTGAAAGCTAAAATGAAAGTCTATGGACTTTCATTTCACCTTGGGTAACGCAAACTTTACCCTTTGCGTTGAAACGCAGAAAATCTGCCCTAATGTGAAAGAGCCCTAAGTCTAACATTTGTTTCCAGCACAGGAAGAGTTAAGAAACTCCAGTTGTTATCTATGCAAATAGCCATTGAGTTCTAGGACTTTGAAAGTGGTGGAGAGCTCTGACTTCTGATTAGGTTATCTCAACTGTATTGTGTTTTTCTTTTGCAGAGAACAGTTCAGGTCAAAAGTTCACTGCCTGTTCTGTAAAAACATCTAAAATGCTGAGTAGCGTGTAAACTGCAAATATTAGTGAATGATGCAATGTAATAAAAAAAGCTGTATAAGGCCTAGTGCACACTAGAGCGGTTCGGTCGCGTTTTCAGATCCGATTGCGGATGTGGAAATGCTAGGATAATGTGTTTCAATGGGCTGGTGCACACCAGAGCGGGAGGCGTTTTGCAGAAACACATACTCACGGGCTGCTGCAGATTTTGGATTGCGGAGGCGTTTCTGCCTCCAATGTAAAGTATAGGAAAACCGCAAACCGCTCTGAAAAACGGCAGTTCAGAGCAGTTTTGCAGGCATTTTTGTTACAGAAGCTGTTCAGTAAAAGCTTTACTGTAACAATATCTGAAATCTACTACACCAAAAACGCTTCACAAAACTGCAAAATGCTAGGTGAAACGCTACAGAAAAATAAGAAGTGTTTCAAAATCTGCTAGCATTTTGCGGATCTGCTAGCGGTTTTTGGCGTGCACCAGGCCTAACTGAAAATAAAATATAAGAATATTTTTTTTTGCAACCAATGTTCTAGTAATTATCCCTACCTTTAACCACTTTGCATCCAGACCTTGTTTCCCCCTTATGGACCAGAGCAGTTTTGAAATTTTAGCTATGTCCCTATTTAACCTTCCTGGCGGTAAGCCCGAGCTGAGCTCGGGCTATGCCGCGCAGGAGGATTTCTCAGGCCCTGCTTTGCATAATTTCTTTTTTGGTACACGCAGCTAGCACTTTGTTAGCTGCGTGTACTGCCTGATTGCCGCCGCTCCACGCCGATTCGCTGCTATCCGCCGCATAGATATACTGTAGTGGTGGATAAAGTGGTTAAAGTGAACCCGAGGTGAAAATAAATGAATAAGATAAACAATTGTATTTATCCTCCTACTCCTAAAAATTAGTTTTTTTTTAGTGCATTTGCGTTTTTTCCATATATGCGTTTTTCTAGCGTTTTCCGTTCGCATATACAAAATGCATATGCGTTTTGCATACATGTTTCAATTGCGTTTTATGCAAATCACTAGGAAGACAACAGGAAGCGGAAATACATCAGAAAACAAAAGAAAAAATTTCTTGCACTGTCCATACAAGATTATCTCATCATGTTGCCACAGGTACACTTCAATTGATTAATTGAAAATGGATGTGACTTTCTGGATGGGCCTCGTAGATCTCAGAGGATCGCTTTTTTTAAAATCCACAAAAGTCTAATTTCACTGTATCCGTTTCAGTTCTGACCCTACTGACTTCAACTTTTATGACTTTATATGAGCAATTTGTTACCCAGAATTAGTCAGGCATCCAGTGGGTGTTTATTGTCTACTAACTGCAGGTCAGAGATGCAGACCAGTTACCAAAGTGACAAGAGGAACAAACAAACAAACAGAAAAATCTGGCAAGTAAAAAAGGAGCATTGATTGTGCAATACATCTCTTTAAAAACAGGACACCAATTAATTTCTGTTAAATAAAAATATTTTAAGTAAATATTTCTTTAAAATACATAAAAAAAAATTGTGATATTTTTGCAATCAGGACCTTTATGGTCCTTCTGGTAATTTGAGATGGGAGAGGAGTCAGAGAAAGTTACAATTGGCCCCTCTGACACCCACTAAGCCCCAGGCTTCTGCCTAGGTTTCCTTGTGGATGATTTTGCTCTGGATTATCTCTGGACAATGGCCTACAATATGCTGTAGGTTCGCTCTGCCTCCCTGCACAGTGATGTGACTTACTTGAAGTATTTTGTAATGACAGAGGTGTAACTATAGGGGCAGGTCCGCCATCAGAAATTTTGGGGCCCCTCACACATCATCAGGCCTGCCCCCCCCCCCCCCCCTGGGCCCACCCACTGGTTGCTGTGCCCGCCCACTAGCCACCCCACCCCCGTGTCCGTGCACGAAGTACTCTGCGGCGAAAAATTTGCATGGGTCAGATACTGAGGAAAGCGGCATGCACAGCGTGATGCAGCAAAAAGTGGGTGTAACCATGGCATGTTGTGGGTGAGCCAAATACTAGCAAAATACAGGTAGTCCCCGGTTAACAAATCAGATAGGGACTTGTAGGTCCATTCTTATCCTTTATCCATTCTCTTTTGTCCCCTTTTCTTCCTGTGCCTCTTTTGTCCCCCTCTGTCTCACCTCAGTTTGTGCTTCTTTTGTGTCCCTCTGTGTGACCTCATGTTTGCGTCTCATCTCTTTCTCTCTGTGTCTCTTTTGTCCGCCTGTGTTACCTCTTGTCCCCTTCTGTTTCAGCTCGTCCCCCTGCCCTAGCCAGGTATAGGTGCCCCCATTATAGGTATCCAGGGATAGGTGCCCCAGTATAGGTAGCCAGGTATAGGTTCCCCCAGTATAAGTAGCAAGCTATAGGTGGTGCCCCAGTATAGGTAGCTTGGTGTCGATGCCCCCCATATAGGTAGCCTGGTATAGTTGCCCTCAATATAGGTAGCCTGGTATGGATGGTGCACTAGTATAGGTTAGCCAGGTAAAGGTGCCCCCAGTATAGGAAGCAAGCTATAGGCGTCCCAGTATAGGTTGTGCCCCAGTACAGGTAGCCAAGTATAGGTGGTGCCCCAGTATAGGTAGCCAGGTATAGGTGGTTCCAGCCCCAATATAGGTAGCCAGGTACAGGTGGTGGCCCAGTATAGGTAGCCTGTAGCCAGATATAGGTGGTGCCCCAGTATAGAAAGTCCGCTGTAGCGGGCTCACTCATCTGCTCCCCACGTTCAAGCGCTGATGTCACTCTTTCCTCAGTGCTGGAACAAGGTGTGCTGGTTAGTGAGCCACAGGCCCGCAGCCAACACATACGGCCCTTCCAGTGCTTTGGGAAGGGGGGGGGGGGGCAGAAGCAATGGGCCTTCACTGCAGTGTCAGTTAGCCCCCCCCCCCCCCCCGATGGCTGCCCTATATAGGGGGAGCAGGATGCATTTCTTACAAGAATGTGCGCAGATGGATTCCTAAAGGTCTGTACACACACTAGATTAAACTCTGGTAAAAACCGCCGCTGCCCAGAATCTTCTGGGTGTAAAGCGGTCCAGACATGTTAGATGTCTGACTTGCCGAATCATCTGGTATGAAAGCTGACTTCAATGCTTTTACTCATGCTCCGCCCCCCCTCCATCATGCGACACACGTCGGCCGCCCACCATAGTGACAGAACACATTGCTAGCCTTTAGGCTACTGACATGTCTGTACAGGCTAGTCCTCAAAATGTTGCCTGAGCGATCATGCCCTGATCCCCGGTGACACTAGTCTGATGTGTGTATGAGACTTTATTGGGGGTGTCACCACAGAAGGGGGGGGCTCATGATTTGTACTTACACCTCTTGGTGCAGATTTATGATACAAGTGCACATGATACCACCACGGGCAAGTTGATCTCCTGCATCTGCGGCCAGGACAGAGAAGATGGAAGAGGCCATAGAGCTAAGGAGCAGCCCCCAAAGACAACTAAATGCTCACTGCCCGCACTACAAAATTCTGACTACTGCAGCCTACTGACCTCGCCCTCCCTCCATGTTGGTAGTAAACAAAGATTTAGGAGAAGGAGAAAAGTGAAGTATTAATTTCTAGACATTTCTGAAAAGACCCCTCAGTTTACCAAAGAAAATGTCAACTCAACTTCTCTAAAGACAGATAACAGTTCAGTCATTGTTTCCAGACACACCCAACACTGCTGTCATGCTGTCCGGAAGATGTGGTTTCTGTGTCATGGCATTCGACATCGAGACTTCCCTTAGAAAATAATACTCAGTGACACATGGAGTTTGCTGACTTGTCATTGCAGAAATAAAGGCATTACTGTGCTGCTTAAACTGAATGACATGTGGAAGGTGCCATTGCCAATTAACTCTTTCAACAATGCGTTTTGGCTGGCTGTTGTGCTGAAACTGAATCTCTGCTTCTTGTGGCTTCCAGTTAGTATGCAGATCAGAAGTTATTATTATGATGCCTTTTTATAGCACTGACTCCTCAGTGATTTACAAAGTACATTGATTAATTTAAAGGGAAACTTTAACCAAGGATTGAACTTTATTCTAATCAGTAGCTGCTAGACCCTTTCCCACCAGAAATCTTTACCTTTCTCGAATAGATCATCAGGGACATCTGTGTGGTTGATATTGTGGTGAAATCTCTCCCACACCTGACCATGGTCCTGACAGTTTGCTTTTCTGTGAATGTCGTTGCATTGTGGGAAATAATAAGCAAGCAACAGCTTTCTCTGTGCCTAGAACTCTCAGTAACAAATATTCTGTACAGATCACCTGGGACAACTAAAACTGTCACCACCTGTGATAAATTTTAGAATGTGAATCAGGGGGAGGAACCATTTTATAATGGGCAATCGCTAATTAAATAATTTAAAAGGGAATATTATAAAAAAAATCTGCTGTTTTATTCATTATGTTATTTTTCACTACAGTTCCTTTAAGTCACACGTATGATGATTGTCATCCAGGCAGGGATCAGGCCTTAATAGCCACGGCCGACATCTGTATAGACCCATTGCTAGCCTACAGGCTAGTGATATGCTCTGTTGTTATGAAAGGGGGAGGATGGCTAACGGAATGGTCAAGCGAACAACACCCTCGACCAATGCTTGGCTGAGCGCTGACACATTGGATTTTGTAATTGATTTCAAAATTAGAACACGCGCTATACACCAGCTTCACACTATGCTCTGAAACACTGAAACACCATTTTACACTATCAGTTTGAAGATCCATAAAAAATATTTTTCATTGATATTGTATATTAGATTATGGCAGCCTTCAGGATGTAAGCTCAGGGAAAACTGCATCTTGTCTGGGGTTAAAGTTCTGAGAGGACCATGGCCCATATGCAATTCAGCGGTTCTCCTGAGTTTTCTCCTAGGAGATAATTTTTCATCTTCTATATAAAATAACTTTCCAGCACTTTTTAATTGAAAAAGTACTGAAAGGTAGGTGAAAAGGTACTATCAATATTATTTGTAGTATTTTCTTGCTTTCTGGTGTCTTGCGAAGCATTTTATTGACAAATTTACAAATATCACCTGGGAGAAAACTCAGGAGAAAAGGGGAATTGCATATGGGCCCATGTGTGTTGCAGAAAGCACCAGTTTGACACAGTTACTTTGAGCAAAACAGAAGTTTACCTTCTTAAAGAGACTCCGTAACAAAAATTGCATCCTGTTTTTTATCATCCTAAAAGTTCCAAAAGCTATTCTAATGTGTTCTGGCTTACTGCAGCACGTTCTACTATCACCATCTCTGTAATAAATCAACTTATCTCTCTCTTGTCAGACTTGTCAGCCTGTGTCTGGAAGGCTGCCAAGTTCTTCGGTGTTGCATCTCCCCCTCCAGGCCCCTCTCTGCACACTGCCTGTGTATTATTTAGATTAGGACAGCTTCTCTCTTCTCTCTTATCTTTTACAAGCTGGATAAATCCTCCTCTGAGCTGGCTGGGCTTTCACATACTGATGAATTACATACAGGCAGAGCTGTCTGCACTCTGCAGTAAGAAACAGCCTGACACTTCAGTGGAAGATAGCTGCAGGGGAAAGAAACACACAAATGATCTCTTGAGATTCAAAAGAAAGGGTGTATACAGCCTGCTTGTGTATGAATGTATTTTCTATGTGTGGACATACTGTACATCAACCTACTTCCTGTTTTGGTGGCCATTTTGTTTGTTTATAAACAAACTTTTTAAAACAGTTTTTAACCACTTTTAATGCGGCGAGGAGCGGCGAAATTGTGACAGAGGGTAATAGGAGATGTCCCCTAACGCACTGGTATGTTTACTTTTGTGCGATTTTAACAATACAGATTCTCTTTAAAGGAAACCGGAGATGAATGAGAAGGACAAAGGAAACATACCTTGGGCTTCCTCCAGCCCACTTCTGCCCGATTGCTCCCTTGCCATCCTCCTTCATTGCCTCATTCCTCTGCTATGGCTCCTAGTAATGCTGGGAGGTTGGGCTTACTGCACGCGCCTCATCGCTGGTAGTGTTCTGCGCCTGTGCAGTACTACAGGCCACAGGAGCTTGCGTGGCCACACTGTGCCTGCTGGCAGAAGTTACCGGCAGGATTGCGGAGGATCCAGGAGGCCGAGGAAGACAGCACAGGAGCAATCAGGCCGAAGGGGGCTGGAGGAAGCCCCAGGTATGTATGAAGGATGCATCTCAGAAACACTTTAAAACAGAAGGTCAGAGCCGGTTCAAGTAACAATTGGGCCCTAGGGCAAAATTAGCCTGCCGGCCCCACAACAGAACCCCCACGACCAAAAAGCGTCATTAGGGGCCCTTTGTTGCAGCCAAATTTCCCTCCTGGGCCCCTGAGCTGGCTGCTGACCCTCACCCAATCACCTCTCAACTTAACTTTGCTCCCTAGGACCTCTGCAGTGTCTATGTCAGTATAGTGTCTCACCTGCTCACCAGCAGAGATGAGACGCTACTCTGCCAAAGACACTGCAGAGTCCCTGGGGAGCAACAGTTAAGATGGGAGAGACAACTTGGGGGCCCCTACAGGCTCTGGGGCCCTGGGGCAATTGCCCATTTTTTACTATGGTAGCTCCAGCCCCGCAGAAAGTATTTGCAATTATTCAGGTTGGAGTGAGCATATGAGGTCTCCCACAATGCATCACTGCTGAATATGCAAATCATCCCTTTGTTGTCCCTGTAAGCTAAACATGCCTTTGAACGAATGGAATGCAATGATGTATCAGTTTTTTTTATCGTATGCTCACTCCAACCTGAATAATCGCAAATACCTTCTGTTTTAAGAAGGCAAACTTCTGTTATAGCATTTTAGTAAGAGGGCTTTTTAGTCCGTTTTAGTCCCTTACACACTCCTAGGAGTTCTGGTTCGCCATGAGTTTGCTGGGCAATCTTTAACTCCAATTATAATGTGAAGAAGAGAACAGCACATAAATTACATTCACCACTTGAAACCTCTAGCCAAACACTACATCATAAATCAGGGATGACAATTTCAGAGATCAGCAAAGAGGCTAACAAAGCTCAGATGTCCTTCAGTCCAGGTGTTCCGAGAGGTGAAGGAGACACACAGAGCTGATAGCAATCTCTCCAGCATCTCTCTGCAGACCTCTGCCTGGTGGAAAACGTGGCGGCCTGATTCATCATCATAGCTGTTCAGAGAGGGAACAATTGCCTGCCCAGTGATTTTAAGCATGTAATAAGTCGAATAGATTTGGAATGTCTGAAAAATCTCGCCCACAAAAGCTTGATCAGATGCATGGTGGTAATGGGGTTTGATATCACGATGACCAACGGACTCCAGCCTAGTCTCTCCACACATGCAAACTAAAAGTATGTCGTCCCCTCCCGCTCTGTATTTTAAAGTCTCACATCTCCACTGCCGCGACTCCTGGCCTCCTGTACCATGTGACTAAGCACATGTTGTGCCATCACACATGCCCCAGTGTCACCTGATACTGGCATTCAAGGGGATGGCAGACACTAGAAGAAGCCAGAAGTCACGCCGGCAGAGAGGCAAGACTTTAAAACACAGATCATTGTGGGGGGAAAGGAGGGAGGGGAGTCTGACGGGTGTCGTGATATCCAATGCTATTACTGCCGTGCACCCAACTGGGCCTTTGAGTACAAGATTTTTCTGACATTCCCAATTGCTCTATTCGACTGGTTTAAGCCGGAAATTGATCAAAAGATCGATTGGGCGGCCATGTTGCAGCACCAGTTCCCTTCCCATTTGATAAAATGGTTGAATCGCGCATCACGCACTACCTCAGCACCAACTCCCTACTTGACCCCCTACAATCTGGTTTCCGTCCTGCCCACTCAACAGAAACCGCTCTCGTCAAGGTAGTAAATTACCTTACCCTTGCCAAAGTTGAAGGAAACTACTCCATCCTGCTACTGCTTGACCTTTCCTCAGCATTTGATACAGTTGACCATCCCCCTCCTCCTTCAATCCCTACAGTCCTTAGGGATTTGTGACAACACCATTGCCTGAATCTCCTCATACCCTTCTAATCGCCACTTCACCACCTCTTTTAATGGTTCCTCCTCAACTCCCATACCCCTCTCGGTTGGAGTCCCCCAGGGCTCTGTTCTGGGCCCCCTACTGTTCTCAATTTACATCTCCTCTATTGGCAAAGTCATCTCCTCCCTGGGCTTCAAATACCACCTATAGGCCGATGATACCCAAATCTATCTCCACACCCCCCATCTCTCCCCCTCCACTATGGACAAGGTCTCCTTCTGCCTATCAACCATCTCCTCCTGGATGTTAGCTAAGTTCCTGATGTTTAACCTGGATAAAACTGAGCTCATAATTTTCCCGCCCCGCTCTGCACCACCCCTCCCAAATATTCACATCACTATCAATAGCACTACCATCCGCCCTACCTCCCAGGCCCGCTGCCTGGGCGTCACCCTAGACTCTGCCCTCTCCTTCAGCCTACGCATCCAAAATTTTACCAGAACCTACAACTTCTATCTTCGAAACATCTCCAAAATCCGCCCCTTTCTGAGCCCGGACACTACCAAGCTTCTCATCCATGCCCTTATCTCCTGCCTTGACTACTGCAATGCAGTACTATCTGGCCTTACCTTAAACCGCATTGAACCCCTTCAATCAGTCATGAATGCAGCAGCTAGACCAGGCATGGGCAAACTTGGCCCTCCAGCTGTTAAGGAACTACAAGTCCCACAATGCATTGCAGGAGCCTGACAGCCACAGTCATGACTCATAAAGGCAAATGCATTGTGGGACTTGTAGTCCCGTAACAGCTGGAGGGCCGAGTTTGCCCATGCCTGAGCTAGACTCATCCATCTTTCCCACCGCTCTGCTTCCACTTCTCCAATCTGCGAAGCCCTTCACTGGCTCCCTATCAGCTTCAGGATAAGTTTTAAGGTTTTCTGCCTTACTTACAAATCTGTGCACAAGACCTGCCCAACCTACATTTCTGAGCTCGTCAACAGATATATATACCTGCCCATCCCCTCCAGTCCTCCAATGATCTCCGCCTGGCCTCCCCACGCATTTCTCATTCCCATGCACTCTTACAAGACTTCTCAAGAGCTGCCCCCACCCTATGGGACTCCCTTCCACTCCCCCTCAGACTCGCTCCTTCCTTCAACACCTTCAAGCAAGCCCTCAAAGCACATTTCTTTAAAAAGGCCTACCCCACATCTACCACACCCTAACTCTCTATCACCTTTTCCACAGTCCTACCTTATGCCCCCCCACCCTTTAGATTGTAAGCCTTGGCAGGGCATCCCCCCTCCCTTAGTGTGTCCTTCTTAATTTACTACCCCAGCAATGACACCCTTCTCATGGACTTACTCGTACTTGTTTGCCGGGTCTATAAACGCATTTTATACCCTGATTGCCTGTATAACCTTGTGCTATGTTGTATAACCATTTGCTACCTCTCTGTCTGTCACCCCTTATTGCAATGTATGTATCCCTATTTATTGTTCAGCGCTGCGTAATATGTTGGCGCTTTATAAATGATAATAATCAAAAGGTCAACCAGACTGCAATATAATTGTGATGTATGGGGCACCCTTAGTAGATGTTTGCTTATACTCCAGCTGAATTTTCTAACTTTCGCACACACAAGTATAGCCAAAGAATAGGCAATACAGCTAGGAAACTAGTGATCTATGAAATACCTCCTAGTTATATTAGTTATTGGAAATAAACATTTTGTTTTCCATTATTTCAAAATCTTTTGAAAGACTGCCAAGCACAACACTTCTACTACTAAAAACACAATAGGGCAGATTTATCAAAACTAATGGTGGCTGTATAGTCTATGGTTAAAGACACCACCTGTGAAATAGGAGTCCAGGGTTTTCATGGAGTTGGTACCTGTGAGGCCAGTTATACACTTTTTGCTTTGTGGTGGAGATGCCATGCTCCTTCCGCATCCCACAGCAACGCCAAAAATGACATGTATATGACACTGCAGCAGAGTGCTCCGACAGGGTCATATGCACAGTGCCCCCCTGCACTCAGTGACGCAGTTCCCGCTGGGCAGGAAGTACATCACTGGGACTACCTTGGGACTGCGTTCCATTGTTTACATTACGAGCGACGCCCATAGAGTTACATTACCCCAAGCACTGTGCATTATGTGCTGTAACGCACGGTTAGCCTCGTGTTGGAACAGACACTTCCAGCGCACCGCAAGGGACCGCAGTAAAGGGGCTCATACACTGCTCGATTTCAGCCTGTTTCGGGCTGTCTGCATGTGGGGTTGGGTGTGTGTCTGTAAAATGTTAAGCTATAGGTTTGCTATACACCAGCGGTTCTGGATGTAAGCCTGGCTTCAGGGGCATACAGAGATAATTTGCCTATTCAGTAGCAGTGCATTGTGGGTAACCACAGATGTTCACTTAAAGCTGAATAATCGCAAATAACTTCTGTTTTAAGAAAGCAAAACACACTAAGCTTTTTTATAATTTACTAGATCTTATAATAAGTAGTGGAATATATAGCGGAAATAAAGGAAAAGGGCCCCAAGCCCTCATTTTGAGCAGGTGGAGGATACAAGCATTATTTGTGTTGCTCCTGATACTGGTCATAGCACAGCAGGAACATGTGCTCACATCTCACAACACACACACAGCATAACACAACAAAAGAATACAGGACAACACAAGCATAGTTTCATCAGGCTGTGTTGGTACACAAGCAAGTACACTGGTGGCATTACACTATCAAGACACAACAGTCCAAAACAATAACTGAAAAACACAATACAAAAAAAAAAGTCTGTGGGAAGTGCCAGGAAATGAGGATGCATGTGTACGAATCCTGAATAAAGATAAGACACATTAAACAATGGTTGCACTACATTTGCCAACTTTATAGAACACACAGAATGTAAGGCTGGAAGAACAAAAAAAAAATGTACATTACAGAAAGCAATAAGTATACACATGCAATAAACTGTTGGCAGTTACAAAAGAAACATTTCCAAGAATAATAAAGCTAAACTGGTGATGTACCGCCGCCCTTATTGTGCAATCAGTGCCTGCAACACTCAGTT
The DNA here is from genome assembly GCF_040937935.1 of Hyperolius riggenbachi. NCBI lineage: Eukaryota > Metazoa > Chordata > Amphibia > Anura > Hyperoliidae > Hyperolius > Hyperolius riggenbachi. The sequence goes on along the minus strand of NC_090653.1, from coordinate 228,336,088 downwards.
GCTCAGACATAACAATATACAATATTTAAAGGTCAGCACATCCAAAATGGACAATTCCGTTATGGTCTCATTGCTGGTTTGAATCACCAGGTGGCTTTTTATATTAAAGTCTTGGGCACTTTGTGTCAGTTCACACCATGTCTGATGCCCTGCGCTTAAAGGACAACTGTAACCGGAGTAATATGGAGGCTGCCATATTTATTTCACTTTAAGCAATACCAGTTGCTTGGCTGTCCCTGCTGATCCTCTACCTCTAATACATTTAGCCATAGACCCTGAACAAGCATGCAGCAGATCAAGGGTTTATTGTCAATGGTTGATGACAAAATCAGCTGCATGCTTGTTTCTGGTGTGATTCAGACACTACTGCAACCAAAGAGATCAGCAGGGCAGCCAGGCAACTGGTATTGTTTAAAAAGAAATAAAAACGGCAGCCTCCATATACATCTCACTTCAGTTGTCCTTTAAACAAGCGGGACTCAAAACTGATGGGATGAATACAGCAAAAATTTGATATGGGCCTGTTCACATTGGCATATTCAGTTTTTGATAGGGGGTGGTTGTCCTGCTGTAGAGATTTTTCCAGACATGCGGTTGTGCTGTTGCTTATTTGATGAATGGTACACCGCTGCTTGTGATCAGCAACGGACCCAGCGATGATGACAAAGCATTCATCAGAATGAATATGGTACAGTCTGGCAGTGTGAACTATGGAGGAAGATGGTCATTTTCTCCTACATAAAAGACAAATTTGGAAGGACCATGTGACTTATACAATCATGTGACTTATTCATACATCTTTTGGCTCATTGAAAAAACAGGTCTCACTTTTGCTTACTGTTTAGCTGACACAGGGGACAGAAGTCAGACATGTATGATGTATGTGAGATCCTGACTAACCAATCAGACTTACAAATGGATTTGATGAATTGATCACATGCTTCTTCAGGAATTTTCCTGAAGGAGCATGTACAGGTATGTCATAAAAACTGACCATCTCTGTCTTATTATGTCTGTGATAGTTGGGCGCAGCCAGTAGTCTGATTCTGGGATTTCAATGCCAAAGTCATGGATAGTTATAAGAAGCCACTGTGTGATCCAGACGCTTGGGGTTGGCTGAACCTTCTGGGCTTATGTACACAGGCATTTGAATTCTGCATCTGATCTGAGTTTGTACAGCACTTCTGGCGGATCCGAAACTCAGAGCTGGCAATCTGAATGGAATGTTATCAGGCAGTGTCATCTTGCTTTTTACTTGCATTTGACATGCTTTGCTTTGTGCTGCATGTCCTTCTCTGTGTTTGAAGTACTTTCCTCAATACATTGAATTCAGAGGGTTACTCTGGCCAAACACTAATAAAGTGCAGTGCTATTCAAATGCAAATTTCCTGCAAATGCCCATGTACACAAGACCTTATTCAGATTAGTTTTATTTTCATAAAGCACAAGAACAAATTCTCATTATACATAGAGGAACAAAATAAAATGACTAATGCAAAGAGCTACCAATGTTAGTTTACAAGTTCAACATTTCAGACATAAATAACTGTTAAATATAACTTTACATGTATAAAAGGAGGCACATATGTGTCATGTTAAGTTTTCCCTTGAGGAACTGGTCAATGATTTTTTTTTAGGCCTTTTGGCTGTAAACTATTATATACACACATGCCACATGCCCCCGTACCATTTGGCATTAGCATGGCAGACTCCCATGATTGGTAGGGTTGTATATGGATGAAAGACAGCATGGTTTGCAGTTTTTGATTATAAGGGATAACTCTCTGATATATAAAATGGATTCACAGTGCAGACAGCCATGTTGTAGGATGACCCAGTATTTAAGTAAACGCAGCATGTTCCATCTAGTACTGCATGCTGTTTTATGGTTGTGTGTTACTGTTTCTCTAGTTCCTGAGAAGGTCATTGGCTAAATGTTGCCCATCCCACAAAACGGCCACCCAGATAGTTTAATGTTAACATGTAAGAAAAAGACAGAGTTGGCACTGCATGATTGTTTTCAAAGCACTAAACTCCTAGGAAGTCAGTTGGATCCGATTTCACAAAGTAGGCAGGCAGTGACCAAGATCAACCGTATACCCCCAGCAACTCCTATATGCTTGTTCCAGCTTACTGATGCTGCATACTATAAAGCTTTACTAGCCTATCAGCCCAGGCTGCTGTTACCAAGGTCAGGCTTACAGATCATCAGTTGCTAGCCAGATGTAGTAGCAACGCATCTGTTGCTGCACACAATGCACCGTTGCACGTTCAGCACACAGGTCCATTGCCATTACTTTGAGAAAGGCACAGAACCTGCCCGGCAACAAATCCCCTGGCGCGGCACAACCACTTTACCCTTAACCTTACAGAGGTGTGCCAGGCTCCAGTGAGTCCTCACAACCAGATAACTATCCATGGAATTTACTACTAAATCAGTATCCCAATCCACCTGCCTGTTGCCTGGCGTGTACACTGGAGAAGAGGTTAGGCTAGGATAGTAACAGTAAAGATGGTTAATTAGATGCTAATAATTCTTGCATGCATGTTTAATGCAAATTGTATGCAGTTTGGAGTCAAATGCACTTCCTGTCAATTTTCACTGGCCCAATTCCAAGCTACAGTACATAATATTTATTAGCAAGTCAGAGGCACAGAGGGCCGGGTGGAGAAAAGGGGGGGGGGGGGGGGGTCAGGGAGGTATAGAAGCATTAAAGGGGTGTGACATGGGAAGGAAGAGGCGTGTCTAGAATAGGAAGGGGTATGTAACATAAGAAGACTGAATATTAGGCAGCATTTCTACTAGTTTACTGTCAATTCCCCCTTTACAGCAATTAACAGGCGTATGATCTGAGTGACAGCCCTGTAACTTGTACATATTAAAATACTTCAGCAGTTGTAGTTCCAGTATCTCTGTCCTGACAGGATCAAGTTGAGTGCCTTAAAATGCAGCGTTGTACAGTGTAAGGCCTCTTGCACACTGCAAGCAATTCCGATTCAGATTCCGCTTTTTAATCTGTTTTTACATCCGATTCAGATTCCGATTTGCAGTGTGCAGGGAGCAAACTGCAAATCTGAATCTGAATCGGATGTAAAAACTGATTAAAAAGCGGAATCGGAATCACTTGCAGTGTGCAAGAGGCCTAAGCCTTAACTGTTACCTTCCTACCAGTGATTACAAAACCTATAGGACCTTATTTATTAAAGTGTCAAAGCTGGATTCTTGTCATGGCGGTGGTCAAATACAAGTTCAGGTTAGCACACCAGTTTCAAGATGCAAATAGTTCAGTTTATTGCTTCATCAGCACATGAACATGACAATTGTTTCGGGGCCACGGCGGGTCCCCTTCTTCAGATAGTGCAAACACTATCTGTCTGCACTAGATAGTGTTTATCTGTACTTTCTGAAGAAGGGGACCCGCCGTGGCTTCGAAACAATTGTCATGTTCATGTGCAGATGAAGCAATACATTTAACTATTTGCATCTTGAAACTGGTGGGCTAACCTGAACTTGCATTTGACTATTGAAGTACTGGTTGCTTTGGCTTAGTACCCACAGGTTATGCACCCACACCTTGGGTAAGGAGTGCCACCTCTACCACAGATTTGTCTCTCTTGTCATGGCAGCGGGGAGCAATTTATACAGCTCTTTTTCTAAACAAGGTCCAATCTGCCACAATATGAAAACAAATCGTATCAGCTAAATTTACAAGTAGGTACCAAAAACATAATAGTGCTTAAGTGGAACTCCAGATATACAGGTAAATATATGACTAAATACAAATGTAAACCGTCTTTCTGGCCATAACTTGGTATTTACCTCCAGCATGCCTCATGAGTCACATAAGTAATCATTCAAGCTAAAGCTCGTCACAGTCATCAAGCGAAAGCCCTGGTTTTTAGGGAAGTGGGTGTGGCAGACTGTAGATGTATCACCTCACTACACTGTGTATTTCGCCCCACAACTCACTGGGTTTAAGGAGAATCAGTACTAATATTGTCTATGTTTTTACAAACCGTACATGCACGCAATGCCAGAACCTCTTCCACCTTCAGCAGAGGCACTGGCAGAGTCTCCCCCTATTTACTTTCTCCTCAGTCATACACCTTTAGATGAAGTACAGATCGCATTGCACATGCACTTAAAATTTTAATTCCATTCCAAGCTCTTAGAAACACTTATGGACACTTTCTCAATGTACAGCATTAGAGTGAAATCATCAGGAGGGATTCCCCTGCCTCCATGCAGTCTGGATACACGGCTGGCTAACACTCTCACACTTCCTCCGCTACACACGTGGCTTCCCTGCATCCGACACACCTAAGCTCCACTCCTGGCGTTTCACCACACCCATGTGACTCATTAGTGGCACAGGTGCTAATACCCGTCATTTGCTATAAAACAATTCATATCAACTTCAATACGAAGTCCACAGGGGGTTTGGGGATGCATCTCATATATTCACTTTCCCTCACGTTTTGAAAGTTCCCTAAGTTTATTGCTACCTCTCTAAAGCTGACAGGATCTTGGGGGGACACCTACCAGAGAGACCAAATGTTACATATTTTCAGGCCTCTAAGCTAAAAACAAAAAACCTATCTTGTACCAAGCCATGTACTTCCTTTAAAAAAGAAATGGAGTAAATCCATGGCAGGAATGGGTATTCTTCCCTTGGTAGTGTTGTAAGATTGATAAAGGTGTCAAAACCACAACAAGAAAGAGTTGTAAAAACCAAATAGTGTACCAGAGTACGTTGCTAGCTGCCATGCAGGAGAGCCAAGCCATCTCTTTCTGGCTGACAAATTACACCTATCATGGAGAGCAAGCAGTAAAGCTGAATCCCCAGATAGGCTCATGGTGATCTACATCTAAGAAGGTATAGGGGATAAAAGAGACCGAAAAGAAAAAACTTCTAAAAAGCAACGCTCAGTATAAGAAGGCAAACTATGCTGAGGAGGCAATAAACTTTCAGAACTTGAGGCAAAGTGAATAAATGAAATACACTCCCTAAACTCCCATGGACTCAATATTGAAGTCAATAGGTTGTTTTGGGTTTTTTTTGAGCAGAGGACTGATGGATTTTTTAGGTAACTAATGAAGCATAGGGGGATTAATCTGAATTGGGATATACTGACAAACAAGTAATCTGTTGTATCTAAATCCATATGTTCTTGAGCCAATGATGAATGACATGTGTTTAAATGGACTGCACTCAACCTTGTGTGTTCTTGAATGAATGTTGAGCTCCGTACAGCTTAGGGACCTATATGGTCTAATGAATGGACATTTCAATGATGTGGTGCATTTAAAGGAGAGCTGTAGTGAGAGGTATATGGAGGTTGCCATATTTCCTTTTACGCATTACCAGTTTCCTGGCAACCCTGCAGAGCTATTTGCCTGCATTAGTGTGAATCACACCAGAAACAAACATGCAGCTAATCTTTGCAGATCTGACAAAAATGTCAGAAACACCTGATCTGCTGCATGCTTGTTCAAGGTTTGTGGCTAATACTACTAGAAGCAGAGGATCAGCAGGGCAGCCAGGCAACTGGTATTGCTTAAAAGGAAATAAATATGGCTGCCACCATATAACTCTCACTACATGTCTCCTTTAAGTGAATATAGCAAAGTCAAATGAAAAATGCCTGTCTAGCTTTATCGACTGTTTTTTTTTTACTCTATCCTTTAGCATCCCTTATATGTACATATAAACGTATGCAAACTAAAATCCCTCCCATCGTAAGGCTTGATGGTCTGCTGTATGTCTATAGGCAGGGCCCCCCTTTAGACAATGAGGCTAGGAACGGAGCTTGTAATAGAGGACACAATGTTCAAATGACAAGTATTAGCACCTAGCACCTGTGCCCCTTATGCGTCACATAGGTGTGATGTAACACAATGGGCGGAGCTTAGGTGCAGAGGATGCAGGGAAGCCATGCACATAGCAGAGTAAGTGGAAGAGTGCTGGCCAGACATGCCCAGGTTGCACAGAGGCAGGTCAATCCCCTCTGATGCATTACATTGAGGAGGAATCTTGAAGTGTTTTTAGCTGCTTGGAGTGGAATTAAACTTTTATGAGTGTGAGCGATGATATCGGTTTCACCTAAAAGTTTTTGGCAGAAGATAAAGAGAACAGGACAGAGGGACTGTACCAGTGCCTGCGGTGAACGTGGAAGAGACGCAAGCAGTGTGTACATACTGTGGTGTGCTGTATATACATGGTACACACCATGCAATGTCCCATCAGATGGATGGGTTGAATTGATTGTATCTGACAGGTCTGATCTGATTTCCAATTGCTTTTCTGATCGATTTTGTATAGAAGTGACAGGCAAATTGATCAGAAAATCGATTGGAAATCAGATCGGACCTGTCGGACATAATTGATTCGACCGCACTATCTGATAGGAAATTGCATGGTGTGGTACACAGGCATAAGAAAACAGTGGTATTATTACTGAAGCACCCAAAACCCACTAAGCACAGGTGTGGCTTGAAATACATAGAGGGTGATCCATCTATGTTCTGCCTCTATTTCCCTGAAAACAGACTTTCAATTGATTACTGTGAAGTGCTTTAGCTTGACCGTTTTCTTGAGTGCTTTTAGAGGACTGGTGTTACCGTTATGCTGAATAATACTCAGCTGAATCTCTTATGCTTACACATTTACGGGAAAAAGGAGGTCACTGCAAGATAATTGCACCAGCTAAAAGGGTGCATTTACATTTGATTTAGATAGCTGTGCTACCCTGCCAATGACACCGCATTAAACCAACAATCATGCCATTTACTTCATAGTTAAAGGGAACCTGAGATAGGGTCACAAGAAAAAAAATATACATACTTGGGGCTTCTTCCTCCCCCCCAGCTTGATAGCTCCCACACGGTCCTCTTCTGACTCCCTGTTCGCCCACAATTGGCCCCAGAAAGTCCTCTGCTCTGGGGCCAACTGTGCATGCGCGGCCTGGCCACACACGCGTTCACCTTGTCGGGAGTGTTCTGCGTATGCAGAACGGGAAGTCAGACGAGGACGGCGTGGGAGCGATCAGGCTCGAGGGGGCTGGAGGAAGCCCCAGGTATGTATATTTTTTTTTGTTGTGGACCCATCTCAGGTACACTTTAATATAAGTACTTGTGAAATGTTCTACCTGGTTTGAGGATTCTGAAATCTATTAAGCCAGTCTTGTGATTTGTACAACATTACTACACTGCATAATCTGGAAAATTACACCATCATATCCTGTCCAACCTTTGCTACTTTGGCCCTTATCCAATTTACTTTTTCTTCTGAGTTTTCTCCAAGGAGATTTCATCTCATATAACAACTTTTGGCCTGTTGTGTGTTACGTCTGCTTATTGGACAAAGCATAGCTCCCAACTGTCCCTCTTTTGGAGGGACAGTCCCTCTTTGGGAGCCCTGTCCCTCTGTCCCCTTTTCCTCCTTATTTGTCCCTCTTTTAGAACTTTGTCCCTCTTTCTATGTAAATATATATATTTCTCTACTAAAAATGTGTTTGATTGACTCTAAACTTTATTCCCATCTTTTAAATAGATATATTACTTATTTTAAAATGGTAATATGAAGGAAAATGAACCAGGATAGAAAGGACCAGTGTGGTTTGAATTATAAAACAACATATTTTTCTTATGAAATCTTTATGTGTGACTAGGGATGTGATGGAGGCGTGACTAAGGGTCTGGTAGGGGCGTGGCTTAAGTGTCCCTCTTTCTCATGTCAAAAATTTGGCAGGTATGGACAAAGGATCAATGTGCTTTTCATGCATTGTCCAATAGGTAGGAAGGTAAATAACAGGAAGTAGGGGTGTCCCTGCCTGCCTGCATAGAATGGTAAAGGTGGGTGAATTAGACCCCTGGTGGGCAGGATTATAGATCTTTAGGCCAGCAAAACGCTTTTAATTACCAGTACCTGCAATTCTGAAGTTTCACCATCCACTTTTCATTTATCTCCCAATAACTCAAGAAAACAGTTTACAAACGTATATAGAATAAGGTAATTCTGCTCTATGCTGCCCCCTACATAGGATTAGGCAGCACAGATAATATATACATATATGATGTGCATTTATTAGAGAGTAAAATGTGATATGGCATAAAATAAATTACGTTTTCCTATGTCACTTCTTACTGTAGGCAGCTCTGGATCTCTTACACATGGGTTTTGGACTAGTCAATCTCCTCATGGGGGACTCTCAAAGCATTCCCTGGAAAGGACCTATGCAAAACAGCCTGACTATTCACTAAAAAAAACCCAAAAAAAAAACCCTGAGAATCCCACATGAGGAGCTAGACTAGTCTAAAATTGATGAGTGTGTAGAAAGACATAAAATTATGCAAATCGTTTCGCGGGTCCCAAGCCCGCTTCCTCAGGCAAATACAAGAGCAGGAGTAACTCAGAGGTTGTGCAGATAGGTGCAGCGCCTACAGAGGCACTGCACCTATCTGCACAACCTCTGAGTTACTCCTGCTCTTGTATTTGCCTGAGGAAGCGGGCTTGAAACACGTTGCATAATTTTATGTGAAGTACTGATTATAAATATATATTTTTCTGGATAACATACATAGTGGTTGTGTCATATATATTGGGGAGCCGGATCCACCCCCGTCCCCCAATTTTTTTATTTGGTTTTAATAGACTACTAATAAAAATGATGAGAGATACAGAGCTTTCAGATTAATACTACCAAATGTAAGTGACAGCTACATAGGAAAAAGTAATTTACAGTGCATTTTATTCTGGGATAAATGTACATCTTATATTTATACATGAATTCAGCATTTTACAATTTAAGCCTATCTAGGGGAGGGCAGCATAGTAAAGCAGGCCCTTCCTCCTTCAGAAAGAGCACAGCAGAGTGGAAGTAGTTCACTGCGAGTACTACACTGAGAACAATACTCTGACGGCTCTAAGCATAACTCGGGGAGGCAGAGGCATGATGGGATTTGTAGTTTTGTCATAGCTGGAGTGCCAAGGTTAGCCATCACTGGTCTAGTTTAATGGAAAAATTGGCATTTAGTTGGAAAGACCTGCATTACTATGCCAGCCTCCTGAAAGTAATATTACTGCCAGTATTTAGCTAGGCTCTAAACTGTATGCAGTCCATGATCTGAGAAATCTATATAGTCTGGGTGAACATCAGGGCATTTATTATCTATACTGCTCAAAACATTCTGGGGTCTTAATAGGGAAATACGGCCTTCCCTTACAACCTCACCATGGCCGAAACACATTTACCTTGTTATAAAAATGAGCAGCAGTGTCATGCGCCACCTGCAGGATTCTCCATAGGAATATATGAAGAAAACACTAGGTGGGGTGTACCATGTTCAAGTAATTAAGGTGCCCGGAAATTTGGGCACAGGGTAAAGCCGTAAAACATCTCTCCCTGCTCCTGACTTGACTTGGGGGTAAGATGTAATTTGGCTTCCATCTATTGCTGGCGTAAAAATTTACGCATTGAACCAGTAATGCGTAAAAATGTATGTGTTAATGTTCCTGCACTAGTGGGAATGCGTAAAAACTTATGCAATGCGGCCAGCCGACCTCCGAGGTCGGCAAGCTGCCAGCGGGGGACTGGAGCAGCAGTGAGTGACTACGAGGGCACAGGATGGCTGTATGGGGCTGGTAGAAGCCCCAGGTAAGTGAAACTCATTTTTTTATTTTGCTTGGACATTCCCTTTAAGGACTAGTGTGCCCAAATGTCATGCACTGTTTTTGCCTGACTCGGAATGTACCACCCTTAGGCTTGTACAACATATGTGTTTCAGCTATGGTTCTGATGCAAGAGAGGCCACTCCTTTCAGATATTTTTTCATAGATGTTGGCAGGTCATTGACCGGATTTAAGCCCATTTTTAGATATGAGCATGTCCCTACCATCATCTACACTAAGAAATGATCCATGGCTAGCCCATACTCAAACTCAGTGAGCCAATGAGCTGATGATGTTCAGGAGTGCAGAGGGAGATTTTACAAAGAGTGAGGGGTGAAGGAACATTTAAGAAACTAAATATCAAGCAGCAGTTAGTACAAACTAAAGCTAGTTCACTGTCAGTATAGGCATAGAATACCAGCTGTTACTGTAAATAATTGAGTGACATGCTAGTATCTTATGGAATGCCACCCAAGCAGGCCATTGCACTGCATTAGTGACAGAGCCCCCATTTGAAGACATTTTAACTATAGGTAAGGAAACAAAGCCTTGTACACTTAGTAGATGGTTGGTAGCTGCCTCTGCCAAGAATATAGCGTGTGTACAGAGACCCCTCAATCAGAAATCTGCCTGGCGGATCATCTTGACTAAGGGCATTTGGTTCTCTTACTCACCCCGCCTACTGCGTCACACCTTGCTTTATTGGCCCTCCCTAGCAACAGAACATGTCACTAGCTTGGAGGCTAACCACACGTCTCTACAGCTTCGGCCCTGCACCATCTCAAGTGAGCCAGCCCCGATTTCTGTAGGATGACAGTGCTTGTATGGGTTTACGGGGCTTTGGACTTTAAAACACCAAATAATCAAGGAGCTTATAGACAGACTGAAAAAATCCCTGCCCATGATGGCATAAGTGTGCCTTGCAACTGGGCCTTAATCAGGAGAAGAGCAATTGTAATGTACAATAATCCACATGAATTGCCATTGTAGGTTACAATATATTGCTGCTCCTCATACAGTACTATGAAGCCAATTTGATCCTAGGAATTCTAAACAGCGTAATGCTAGGAATACAGGAGGCTGAACCTCGTCTGACTGAATACAGTATATAAATCATGATAGATACAGAATGCAGCTCAGAATTCCTAAAATTCCACAGCTCAATAAGTTACAGTGTAGCAAAAAGGTTAACATGGCTGTCCCTTTCTGTAGTGTGTTTATCGTGTGTTTGGAGAGTTCTAATGTGAAAATGAGGTGCTTTTGTAAGCAGTGCTCACAAGGCAGTAATGTTACAAATCTGTGGAAAAACTGCAATTGCATTATTAGTATGATGCCAAGTTAAACAAATTCTGAAGTTGGATCCCAGAACTTCAACTGGTGGTGTTCTTGCATACTGAGCAACCCTAGCCTCATTTCTGCTAAATGACAAAATAAGACTGTGCTGATCCCTGGTGGCTTCCTGAACTCCACGGGACTACCTGGTATGGAAATTCAACCATGCTGCTTCCAAGTCATACACTGGCTTCTGCACAGATGCAGAGGACACAGCGTGGCCATGTTCAGCAAGGAAAAGCCTGCAGTGGAATGCCAGCTCATCCTGCAAACCCAACTAATCGCAATACAACTTTACTCTGGCAAAGCGATTAAGAAAGCATGGGCCATTAGGAAGCTTAGGATGCATCCTTACCTCCAGTTTATATGACCATGAGTTTATGAGGTCCACAAGTAAACCTGTACAATAAAAGTTGAGCAACTGATGATATAAAAGCTGAGCATATGATGATAAAGTAAAATAATCAGAGGTTAACTTTAGTGAAAACAGCATGAGAAAACCACTTTAGTTCCAGAGCTATACCAAAAAGAATAATATGCAAATGATTACCATTGCCAAGAGGAATTCTCCAGCTGTCAGGAAGAAGTCCTTCCCCTGTGACCGTTCAAGCTCACCTATTGGTCCTTTAATATGTATAGTTTCTTTGGCCAATAGGGAAGCTCAGGTCATGGCATTTTCTTTGCCTTACAACATCTGCTCCAATCTCTTCAACTACTGACACCTTGGATATGAAGTTCTTACTACAGGTAACCTCTGAACTGTAATCCCATTAAATGATTGCTTTAACCTGAAAATAGAGAATGCTTTTGTCTGCTCTTACTATGTAAGCGTGTTCATTTTAAGCGCAGCCTATGCCCAGCTGGTTGATATATCTACATGCATGATTATACAGTTATATTCAGATTTGAGACTTTGTTCTTCGATATGTAAACTCATTGCTCTCCTCCTTTGACCGGAGAATTCTGAGGACCTTCGTGATCCTCATCAGTACTAGAAATGGCAGTTTGCTTTTTGTGAAGCACTCTGACAGCCGGCTGACATCTGATTTTGTGACACGTCATGTTTGATCTTCAACGTGGCACTGATCTCTTAAGAAAACCATCTTTGATTGGCTGTAACTCAAAAACGGTGGCTTGAAATGCGAGGGTCCCCTGCTGTTGGACACGGGAAGGATGCTTCCTTCATTAACATTATTCTTCACAGGTTCTAGGATAAAATGATCAAATCTGTTGAGAATGTGCTGACATCAAAGTCACACAGAGACACCTTTGTTGTCTGCCAAGAATAAGAACGCTCTACGTACTTTAGAGTTCTCGGCAACTCAGATGGACACTAAGGTCAAAAAAAGCCTGATCTTCAGGCACCCTACTCAGGTGACTACATCAAATGTTTGCCGCTGACACACAACTTAAGCTGCATGGTTGGAATTCCAGCAGTGCAATGTTTGCTGAAGCTGATGAATGTTTTTCGATGGCAGTTTTCTTCATAATTTTGATATGCTGTATCTGCTGTTCAGCTTGTGTTAGGTAGAAGAGCCTGAGACACAGTGAAAGCAGCAGCCCTGGGATGAGAAAGGAATCTAGTGCAGTGTCTTATGGTAATATTAGGCTTGTTCCAGCAATGTTTGGAGATTTTTTTTCAGTTTGCCACCACAGGAAAGCCGTGAAAGTCCCAAATGCAGCGTGACGGCTCAGCCAAGCTGATTTGTGCTCCACCAAACATACAACATGGCACCTCCGGCAATCAGGCCGCCCCACAGACATCTGTATAGGAAGCGAATAGGCTGTGAAAGCAAGAGAGAAATATTATCACACAATGACAATAATGACATTATAGCCCAACACATAGCCAAGGCTACATATAGCTAGACAATGGCAATCCCATTGGTGGATTAAACTAAAACTATGGTTACTAACATTCTCATCTACGAGAGGCTGATTGCCATTGTTAATGATATCATGGAAATCTTTACGAAAACCTGGCAGCCTTGGCTTACCTATACCAATAACCCGGGTCTTTGACCCTTAAAGGGAACCAGAGGCGAAGCACCCTCATGTATTTTACCATATATATCAGTGGGAACATTAGAGAAAACACCTACCATGCTTTCTGTTTCATCCTTCACTGTTCAGCTTGTTTCTTATCAGCCCTGATAAAATCCCCAACTGAGCATTCAGTCTGGCTTTGCTCAGGAATCTTTATAGCCGAGGCTGTGTTTTCTGGTGTCTTTTCAAGCCCAAGCCTACTCTCTGCTGGCTCTGCCCAGGAATCATTATAGCGGAGTCTTTATAGCAAAGCCAGACTGAATGCTCAGTCCGGGATTTTATCAGGGCTGATAAGAAACAAGCTGTGTAGTGCAGAATGAAACAGAAAGCATGGTAGGGGTTTTCTCTAATGTTCCCACTGATATATATGGGAAAATACATGAAGCTGCTTCATCTCTGGTTCACTTTAAAGTTGATCCGAGATAAACTTTTACTCATTGCATAATTGTGTTCCTTTCATATAGTTTATAGGGCATTCCTCTTAATTCCCTATAAACTAAACAAGCCTTGCCCACAACTTCTCAAGAGTGCCTTGGCACTCTGAACCTTAGTAGCAAGGGCTTATGGGAGCTTAGTCTGGGCAGGAGGAGGAGGTTACTAGCCAGAGATGTCAGAGGCAGAGGGCAGGAGGAGAGGGGAGTGAAGTTTTTACAGGCTGAGGGCTGGAGATACAGTTCATCTTGCCTGTATGTAATGTGACAAACAGAACATGGCTGCCCTCAGTGTTTCACAGGAATAAATAATCATAAACTGTTGAAGCTGTTTGCAGCTAGCTTTGCTGTGTAAACGATCTAAACTTTAGATACGATATATAGACAAGTTACTTGTTATAGTTAGTTTTTCATCTCGTATCAGCTTTAATCCTTACTCCCTGGCTGCCCCTACTTCGATATGACTTGTTGCACAGTACATATTTAGGTTTATCCCTTGGCTCTACTGTGATTAATAGCTATGCATTAATAGCTTGATTCCTTTATTTCTTGTGTCCACTGTTTTTATTCTGTGATACATGTTCTCTTTATGCTATACTGATATTGCATCGTTTACATGCTATATAAAATTTGACTTTTCTGTCAATAAAACCTTTAGAAACTGAAATACAAAGCCACACATTAATTACAAACTGATTATGTTGTTGGGTATTAAAGTGGACCTGAACCCAGAACGTCATCTCTGCTCTAAAAACTACGCAACAGCATAATAACCTTTAAACAAAAAAACATTTCTTTCTTACACCTGATACAAATCCTAAAATAAATCTGCACTGTTTCCACTTCCTGATTAATGGAAGCAGACATATTGTTAAACTCCGTTGCTTTCAAATGGCCTTATCTGCCATAGGCAGTCATGTGACACGGGGGGGGGGGGGGGAGATCAGATTGCAATTTTTGATTAGACACAAATGAGAGGGGGGGATTGAACAGGCTAAACTCTCTAAATACATACAGGGTGCATATCTGTATGCATTTCTTCAGTCCTGTGCAAGAGTTCAGGTCGACTTTAAATAGGAATGGCGGTTGTAATTTAACCAGTTATGCTATCGGCGACTGTATATCCACATCCCTTGAGAATTCAACTTCGCTCCAGGGACGCAGATATACGCACCTTGCAGTGATCGCCCTCGTGCTAACTCCTGTCGCTGCCCATTCACTAAATGGGTAAATGATCAGTGAATGGCAACATGTGTTTCCAAAGCTGATCAAAGTGCCTGTAAACCAATGATCACTGGCATCCCTGTAAGTGAAAGTAAAATCACGTATAAAGTATAAAGGCACATATACATTAAATTAAACATAAATAAATACACCATTAATTAACCCCTTAGCTCCCCTCTCCCACAGTTACCAAAATAAAACACTTGTAAAAAAAAAAAAAAGTATGTCATGAGGGTGTATTACTGTTATTTTTTGTAAATAAGGGTGCAATCTTAGTGGTACAGTGTAAACGAACAAGAAAACGTTCAACACTTCAGGATGCTTTCACACTGAGCCAGTGTGGTAATTCACACTGACGCGGTGTGGCACGATGCGACGGAAGTGAGGTTTTCACCACATCCCCGACGCAAGGATGTCATGTAAGTCTATGGCGACGCAGGGTTGTTTAAAAATTTACACTGTGGCGTTGCAGGGCGCATGCGCGAAAGCGTATTTTTACAATACGCTTCCGTGCACTTCCGTATTTCCAAAACAGAAAGTGAGCGCAAGTGAGCATCACTTCCTGTTTGGCTGTCAGCCAGAAGAGGATTAGTACGCGGTAATCCCCGAAGGCATGTTTTATAGCGGTGTGGTCCCGGCACCGCACCACTAATTCCAGCCGGCAGTCTGAAGCCGGCCTTAAGGGTGCCCAGGCAGAGCTGCTAGGTGTATGGGTACCTTAACTTTTAAGTTGATGTAAAATCTTGTTTTAAGCAAATGTATGCAGCTTGGGATCTAACCAATGAAAATAATCATCAGTTGTGTTATTTTGCTGGTCCAGTTGCAAGCTACATAAATTTACATAGAACCTGGATCAATTCAGCATCATTAGCCTCTCATTGACAGTCTCTGGTGGTAGCAGAAATGAAATGACATGCAACATAACATAAGCACATACATTAAAAGTCCTAAACCTACTTAGAACCAGGCGGCGTTCCTTTTTTCTCACTATAAGGGTTAAGAATCTGGGGCGCTACATGAAAGTTTCTTTGCAGTTGGACTATAGGGTCAGTAGAAGGAGGGAGGTCAAGGTAAGTGCCGGATAGTGAACATTGAAAACTGAATAATGGCGGTGGCGGAGGACGGGAGGGACTGATCAGCCTGAAGGGGGCTGGAGGAAGTCCCAGGTATGTATAAAGCGTTTACTTTCACTCATCTCAGGTTTACTTTAAAGGATACCCGAGATGACGTGACATGATAAGATAGACATGGGTATGTACAGTGCCTAGCACACAAATAACTATGCAGAGTTCCTTTCTCTGCCTGAAACTTAAATATCAGGTATGAAAGTGGCTGACTCAGTCCTGACTCAGACAGGAAGTGACAACAGTGTGACCCTCACTGATAAGAAATTCCAACTATAAAACACTTTCCGAGCAGAAATTGGCTTCTGAGAGCAGGAAAGAGGTAAAAGGGGACAATAGTTCATAGATTGTAGCTCTGGCATACTTCAATGAATGTGTCATTGAGCAAAAACAATAAAACAGTTAAAACTTAAAAAGTAGATTTAACTATAAAAAAACAAACTGTAGAATATCTTAAAAAGCCGTTTTTAGGAGAAGGAAGATAGATACAATTGTTTATTTTATTAGTTTATTTTCGCCTCAGGTGTCCTTTAAATATTGCTAGTGTGTATATTGCTGTAGTACTGGCTACAGTTTTGTAACTGATGTTTTCTCAACAACTGGCTACAATTTGCACATTTTTTGAAGTTGAAATGTAATATTCAGTAATAATTTCCTCCACATCCAAACTGTAGGAGACTCTTGCTGCACATCAAACCACAAGGGTCACAGCCTTAGTCATTTCACCACAGGCAGATGCAGGGGCCAGATATACAGGATAAAAGTTTGGTCACCTTCCAGAAAAAATAATGCAAAAAGAAACACAGAAAGAGAAAGAATACTGCTAAAAATAAGTAATTTCAGCACAGCGCAGCAATACAGCTGTAATGACCAGGGCTGTGGAGTCGGTACAAAAAAACACTGACTCAGACGCCTTAGTTTAGGATTCCCCCGACTCAGACTCCTCGACTACGACTCCTCTAATTTGCATATTATAATCTTGTTGATTGAAAGAATGTAACATGAAATTTGTCTCTTAACTGCCAAAGTGCCTTAGGAATTTTAAAAGACAACTGAAGTGATAAGGATATGTAGACTGCCATATTGATTCCCTCTAGTCATAGACTAAAACTAGTCCTTGGTACGAGTACTTGAAAAAGGTACAGACCGGAACAAAGAACATCTATCAGGCTCTAGGCAATGTAAGCGTGGGTATATGTAAGAATGATGTGCAGGTACTCTGCAGGGGAATGAGGAGATTCTTCCTCTATTACACATTCTTCATGCACAATATGAACATGGATCAGGCCCTAGGCAATATAACTGTGGGTACATGTAAGAGTGATGTGCAGGTACTCTGTACTGGAGAATGAGGTGATTCTTCCTCTATTACACATTCTACATGTACAATCTGAACCAGATTTATGGGTGATAGACAACACCTCTGTGTTCAATGTGCACAACATTCTCCATGGATTCCCTGCAGCTCTGTGGGGAGTGCATATGTAGAGTATAGTACTACGGTGTAACAAAGTAAACCTGAGACAGCTGAAATTAAAGTTTTATACATACCTGGGGCTCCCTTCAGCCCCCTTCAGGCTAATCAGTCCCTCGCTGTCCTACTACACCACCTGGATCTTCTGCTATGAGTCCAAGTACTTGAGCCAGTCTGGCGCAGTGCGCATGCACACATGCAGCACTATTATGCAGGTGCAGAATGCTCCTGGCTGTAGGAGCGGCACGTGTTCGGACTGCGCTGACTGGCTGAATTACCGGGACTCATAGCAGAAGATCCAGGTGGTGGAGGAGGACAGTGAGGAACTGATTGGCCTGAAGGGGGATGGAGGAAGCCCATGTATGTATAAAACTTTTCTTTTCATCCGTCTCAGGTACCCTTTAATTCGCAGTCGCCAAACCAAATTTTAACATATCAAATTATTTGATTTCCTGAGCAAAGGGAGGGCATACATTTGCATAAATCAGCATCAACGCAGAATTATTTCCATCTCATTGACCATCTATTAGTGACACGGCTACACATCAGGTTTTATTCTTACAGCATAGATGTTATTTAGTACTGTATATTCTGGCATATAAGACTACTTTTTAACCCTTGAAAATCTTCTGAACAGTCAGGGGTCGTCTTATACGCCGGGTGTCATTGATGCCAGGTGATACGTCCTATCCGGTTACCGACTCTCAGATCTCGCTGCTGAGGACTGTAGTGAAGCGGTGCAGGCGCACACATGCGAGATCTGAGAGGCAGAGAGGGAGGTAAATAGGATACAAGGGTGGGCCAGAAGGGTGAAAGAGGCGTGTTTTATGGGCACAGCGCAATCTATTCTTCCATACCGCTCTGATAAACAGGGAGACGGAGAGCTGACCAATCCAAGCAGTCAATCACCTATGTACTGTTATGTACTGGGTACCTCATACAGGACAGCACCAGTATCTTTTCATACATAGCACCAGTATATGAAATTTTTTTTTTTTTCATTTGGTGTGCTTTGGAAGAGGGGTAGTCTTATACGGCGAGTATATCCCAAACTCTATATTTTAACTGGAAAAGTTGGGGGGCCGTCCTATACGCCCAGTTGTCCTTTACGCCAGAATATACGGGTATATATAAGAGATTCCTGTGCACACATCATATATACTGTACAGTCAAAATCAGATGTGTATAACTGACTTTAAAAATACAGGGACTGCTTTATTGAAGTAGCACAAGTAACTAATTTTGATTGGTTTATTTCATATTTATGGACTAAGCACAGCTATTACTGTATGTATAAATTATTGATGATGACTATTATCTGAGAAATAGAACATTTTATCATATTTTCTATTTTAATTAGTTTAAATTCATTAGGAGTTGGAGTCAGTGCATTTTTTCCCGACTCCGACTACAGGCACCCAAAATTGCTCCGACTCCACAGCCCTGGTAATGACGGTGTATCTTTTGCCACTTGCAGATTGGGAGGAGAGGTTTGTCTTTAACAAGATATTGATACATTTGTCAAATTTTTTTTTTTACTTTTTTTTCCCGCATGGTTTCCGCATGTTTACTACCCGATTACGCACTTTCCCCAATTTTTTATGCATTGCTCCCGCATGAGGAAAATTTTTTAGTGAGTGTGGAAAAAAATGTGAAAGTTATCACGGCCGAAAATATAGCCCTAAAAATCCCTTACAGCATTGCGTGAATAGAGCCCATTGTTTAGCTCTATACAGAACAGCTTCTTCTGTTCTACGGAGATGGGAGAGATGAGGGGTAACCCAATGCAGGAAAGTCAAAAGAATACCAAGGGCCATTTATAAGCGATCTAGCAGGTTATATCCCTAAGCATCATCAATCTGTATTTAGTGTACCTGAGATGAAGAAAAAGTATCCATATATACCTGTGGCTTCCTCCAACCCCCTTCATTTGTTGGATCCCTCGTCACCCCAATCCTCCGTTGTCTGTCTCGGTAAATCTGTCAGTGGCTATCACTTATTGCACAGTGTGAGTGTGCAAGCCTGCCCCCTCCCATCGCGCTCTCGGTGCATGTGCAATACACGATGGCAGCAGACACTGATAAACGTGGATGGCCAGAGAAGGATCATCCCCTACTCCAGTCCCTCCAGTCCATGAGCATTCACGATCTCGCCCTGTCCTGGCTTTCATCCTACCTCTCCAACCGCTCCTTCACGACCGCCTTCAATGAGTCCTCGTCCACCCCCAACTACCTCTCGGTGGGAGTCCCCCAACGTTCAGTCCTTGGCCCCCTACTGTTTACCCTATACACATCCTCCATTGGCAAGGTTATCTCCTCCATGGGTTTTAACTATCATCTGTATGCAGATGATACCAAGTCTACCTCCACACCCCTGACATATCCACCACTACCATGGACAAGGTCTCCTCCTGCCTATCAGCCATCTCGTCCTGGATGTCCGCTAGGTTCCTGAAACTAAATCTAGACAAAACGGAATTTATGATCTTCCCACCCCGGTCATCCATGAACCTCCCAGATGTGCATGTCACTGTTAACCACACTACCATTCGCCCTACCTCTCAAGCCCGCTGTCTGGGTGTCATCCTGGACTCCGCACTCTCCTTCACTCCCCACATCCAAAACCTCACAAAGTCCTGCAACTTCCACCTTCGTAACATCTGTAAGATTCGCCCTTTCCTGACCTCTGCCACCACCAAACTCCTCATCCATGCCCTCATAATTTCCCGCCTTGACTACTGCAATGCCCTGCTGTCTTTTCTCCCTGTGACCCGAACAGCCCCACTGCAGTCCATCATGAATGCGGCAGCCAGAATTATCCACTGCTCCCATCGCTCCACCACGGCGGATCCCCTCCTTGAATCCCTTCACTGGCTTCCTATCCAGTCCAGAATCAGATTCAAGATACTGTGTCTGACCTACAAATCTGACCACAAAACCTGTCCAACCTACATTTCCGATCTTACTCAGAGGTAAACACCAAGCCGCTCACTCCGCTCCTCCAAAGAATTTCTCCTAACCGCCCTCCCCGCATCACCCAGTCCCATGCATGCCTCCAGGACTTTTCAAGAGCTGCTCCACCACTATGGAACTCCCTACCTCCACCCATTAGGGCATCCCCCTCTTTCAACATCTTCAAGAAGGCCCTCAAAACTCACCTTTTCACTCTGGCCTACCACTCCTCACAAGTGCTCTAAACCCACAGCTGAACTCTGGTTCCCTACCTTTTGTGTCCTTACCTCTCCCTCTAGATTTGGGCAGGGTCCTCCTTTTGTGTCCTACCTGATCATGCACCTCCATTACTGTGAACCCATCTTGCCTAATCTCCATGCTCCCATCCAGTGACTAAGCATTACCTTGTACTCATACTGTGCTGCATGATCTGGTCTTTCTTGTATTCATGTATTGTCATTTTGCTGTATGTCACCCCTAAATATTGTCTGTAACCTAAACGAATGTCCAGCACTGCGTAATATGTTGGCGCTTTATAAGTACAATAAATAAATAAATAAATGGACATATGATTGCTAGCACAAACACGGCATTCAATAGGTGACACCTATTAATCTGGCGTTACCACCTGAGGAGGCTGACATTTGCGGTCAGCGAAACATGTCGTGGAGTCATCTAGCGCCATGATGTATCCCCAGCATGGGATTCATGACCCTTAATCTACACCAAGGACTGGTAGCTATGCATACTGGCTGATCCGTTTTTCAGTTACATAAATTTGAGTATGAACTTTGCTGAATTGTATGCACACTATGCAGGGATGAGCGTTTCTCCATGGTTGTCTAAACTGCATGGCTTGATATGATTTAATCTCCTGATGGACTGCAATTGGGTCTTATTGGAGCTTTGGTGACTTCTTTTATACATATGGTTGTTTCAATATTCAGTTATCCAGATCTGCGAGTGGGATTATGGATTATACAGAAGGCTATCTGATATCATTATTGGAGTCACCTGCATCTGGAATCATTGCTCTTTGCTAATTGCTACATGACACGCTATGCCTTGCTAAAGTTTTGGAGGCTCATCTATACTGCCATCTAACCTGCATGCAAGAACTTTATGCTACGCTGCTGTATTAATGCTTTTGCTCAAGGCTTGTGGAAGCTGCATCCAGATTCACTAATATATACCTTTTTAGGCCATTTCATGTGCACATGAGTACCAGAACCTTTTATTGGAGGACTGCAGCCTCCTTTTGGTCATGTTTTCTATGGGGATATTTTTAATAATTGTATGTATAATCTTTTTGTTTTTTTCTTTTTTCTTTTCTTTTTTCACATTTGCTTGCTATTAGCTTTTTATTAGAGATTTTGTTAATCAATCAATAAATTATACGTGTTTCTATATGCACCCAAGAGTCAATTCCTATTTTTTGCAGTATTCATATGAGTAAGTAAAGTTTCATGAAAAGCAAAACTATGCCCGCTCTTGTCTGAAAAGGGGGCCACAGCAGTGAGAGTCCACTTACCCAGATGTCTGCCTCATTCCTCCCTTCTACTGACACTTCCTGTTTCACTGCAGAAGTTCTGGCTGTAAAACTGGAAGTACCAGGAGGAAGTACCAGCATGAGGCGGACATCCAGGTGAGCTAACTCTCACTGCTGTGGCCCCCCTGATATGAGCGGGTAGAGTTTTGTTTCATGCAAAACTGTGCTCACTCCAGATTGTCCCAATGAGCGCTCGCTCCTGCTTTGGAGGATAGCACACTGGGGAGCTATAAGTTTTCATACAGCATCCCAGATTGCGGTCTTCTTTATCCGGTTATTCCAGCTACTCCTGATAACGCATTTGTGTGCCTCTGAGGAAGCGGCTTTTGCCTGTGAAACACGTGTCAGGCATTGTTTGGTTCTGCGATTGGATACTTTGTTCATATGACTGCAATCAAGGAAACTGATAATAACCTTCCTGGCGGCAAGCCCGAGCTGAGCTCGGGCTATGCCGCCGGAAGGCACCGCTCAGGCCCCGCTGGGCCGATTTGCCTAATTTTTTTTTTGCTACACGCAGCTAGCACTTTGCTAGCTGTGTGTGCCATCCGATCGCCGCCGCTCCGCCGCTATTCGTCGCGCCGCAGCTGCCCCCCCCCCCCAAAGACCCCGTGCGCTGCCTGGCCAATCAGTGCCAGGCAGCGCTGAGGGGTGGATCGGAGTCCCCTTTGACGTCACGATGTCTAGGACGTCGGTGACGTCATCCCGCCATGTCGACGGGGGAAGCTCTCCAGGAGATCCCGTTCTTTGAACGGGATCTCCTGATCTCCGAGCGCCGGAGGCTGAGCAGTCTCGCTACATGATATAAATTTTTTTTTTTTTAAATGGCTGTGCTGCCCCCTGGCGGATTTTAATAAACCGCCAGGAGGGTTAATGAAGAATAAAAGACTCATGCTGTTCCTTTAAAACCCCTGTTGTCAGTTTTGTATATATCTAATGTATGCTGTGGGGTGTAACTGAGCTGACATTTTATCTTCCTTTAGTAGTATCTACTGTTTGTAAGGGCTTGATCACATTAGAGGCGTTTTTTGGATTTTTTAAGCACAGGCAATTTGTACAAATCGCCCTAAGGGCCCTTTTCCACCAGGCCGAATCGTAAAGTCGCAGACCGCTAGCGATTTTACAATCGCTACGGTTTGCTTTTTAACATAGGAATCGCGGTAGGTCATTTCCACTACCACAATTTGTTTTTGACGGGAACGCGAACGCGCGGCGGAGCGATATTTGCCGCGATTTTGCTATGCAGTGCATAGCATAGCAAAATCGCGGCCGCAAACGTCGGGAAATCGGCGGAATTGCGATTCAGCAATCGCTAGCGTTCAGCGTGAACGCTAGCGACTGCTAGTGGAAAAGGGCCCTCAAAGGGCTTACACTATGCTTTCCAATGAGATAATTCTCATTGAGGCGTTCCGTTTGCTTGCCGCTGACTAAAGCGCTGCATGGACCATTTTCAGGGCTATTTGCCCTGAATGGAAGGTATAGGAAAAATGCAAAAAACTCTCACAAAATCGCTTTGTGCAGCAATTGCGTTCTTAAGAATAAATACATTGTATTTATTATTTTCCGGATCAAAGAGTTCACTTCCTGGGAGTGAATAAAAAAAAACGCTCTGGAAAAGTGCTTAGAAAAGCGCTTTTAACAAAAACACATCGTCCACCCAAGCCCCAGGAAACGCAAAAAAAATTGCGGCAAAAAATGCCCAACGCGAACGCTAACATGATCGGAACGCAATGTGACCAAGGCCTAATAGAATTTTTTCAGATTGATTTGTTAAATGTGTTTTTGCAAAATATGCCTAAATGTGAATTCTGGTCTTAAAGTCAACCTATATTCAAATAATGTGAAATAAAGCTAACCCATGAAAACATTATGCAAATGATGGCACCATATATAGTTTTAGCATTATCTAACTTTGTGCTGACATTTCCCAAGGCTTGAGTCATATATGTTTATATTTCTTGTTAAATTTGCAATCCAGCTTCGTAAAGACAAATGGAGTAGGACAAACATTTCTGGGGAACCAACACTCAATCTCGCGTACACTGAGGAAACCAAATGCTGGGCACAGAGCCCAGACTTACTGTTCCTCCATGAGGGACAGAAAACATGAATTAGAAATTTTTGCAGAGCATAAAAAGACACCCATCACATTTCCATATGCATTAACATTTTTTGGTTTACATAGGTTCCTAAACCTTGTAAAGTAAGTCAGCACCTATTCAGTAAGGAGTCCTTGGGCTAGACTCCCTAACACTGCTACTGCCTACTGAGCGTGCACTAATGGCTGCAGCTCAAGTGCTTTGAGTCCGACAGGAGAAAAGCGCAATATAAATGTTATTTGACGCCGTAAACGCTAATTCTCAGCTGAGGTAGTCGGTCAGGGCCGCTTCTTCCAAGAATCCAGCCAGTATTCAGCAGCCCAAAATCCCTCTTGATGTGTCAGTGAGCAATCTGCCGATTGCCTCAGCCAAGCAAAGGACAAGGGGCATTGTTCTCTGCATACGCATGTCCGGGCAGTGATTAGAGACGTCTTTCCCTGCGCTAGGTAATCTAGGGGTATACAACAAATATATTGACTGACTGATTACCTTACTTTATCCTTTGGACATGTAATTTGGGGGTCCAGCTGTTGACGGCACCACAAATTACAGAGATTTTAACAAAATTCCCCCTGTGCCGCTATAGACGTAATTAACATTATGGTCTATAGCGGTGCCCAAATCAGAAATGACCTGACTTGTCGGTCTCCTACTCTTTACAGACTTGGTCGCAAACTGTTGCATGAGGGATCGAGACCAGATCCCTGCCAAGCAAAAGACCTCATGTACATGAGGCTTTAGGGGGACAGCGGCCAAGAGAAAAGATTGTAGCCATCATGTGTGCGAGGAGCATGGGACTGGGAGGCGGCAGCGGTCCATGACCAGAGCTGAATCTGTATATGGAGGGAACTGGCAGCTGTCCCAGTAGCAGTGGCAGGTAGATGAATACAGTATATACAGTGGGATGCTAAAGTTTGGGCAACCTTGTTAACCGTCATGATTTTCCTGTATAAATTGTTGGTAGTTACAATAAAAAATGTTAGTTAAATATATCATATAGGAGACACACACAGTGATATTTGAGAAATGAAATGAAGATTATTGGATTTACAGAAAGTGTGCAATAATTGTTTAAACAAAATTAGGCAGGTGCATAAATTTGAGCACCACAAAAAAAGAAATGAAATCAATATCTAGAAGATCCCCCTTTTGCAGAAATCCCAGCCTCTAAACGCTTCCTGTAGGTTCCAATGAGAGTCTGGATTCTGGTAGAAGGTATTTTGGACCCTTCCTCTTTACAAAACCTCTCTAGTTCATTTAGGTATGATGGCTTCCGAGCATGGACAGCTCTCTTTAACCCACACCACAGATTTTCAATTCTATTCAGGTCTGGGGACTTAGATGGCCATTCCAGAACGTTGTACTTGTTCCCCTGCAAGGATGCCTTAGTGGATTTTGAGCAGTGTTTAGGGTCGTTGTCTTGTTGAAAGATCCAGCCCCGACGCAGCTTCAGCTTTGTCACCTAATCCTGTCTCCAGGAACTGCTGATACTGAGTGGAATTCATGCGTCCCTCAACTTTGACAAGATTCCCAGTCCCTGCACTGGCCACACAGCCCCACAGCATGATGGAACCACCACCATATTTTACTGTAGGTAGCAGATGTTTTTCTTGGAATGCTGTGTTTCCCCTCCATGCATAACACCCCTTGTTATGCCCAAATAACTCAATTTTAGTTTCAGCAGTCCACAGCACCTTATTCCAAAATGAAGCTGGCTTGTCCAAATGTGCTTTAAAATACCTCAATCGGCTCCGTTTGTGCTGTGGGTGGAGAAAAGGCTTCCTCTGCATCACTCTTGCATACAGCATCTCCTTGTGTAAAGTGCGCCGAATGGTTGAACGATGCACAGTGACTCCATCTGCAGCAAGATGATGTTGTAGGTCTTTGGTGCTGGTCTGTGGGTTGACTGACTGTTCTCACCATTCGTCGCTTCTGTTTATCTGAGATTTTTGTTGGTCTGCCACTTTGAGCCTTAACTTGAACTGAGCCTGTGGTCTTCCATTTCCTCAATATGTTCCTAACTGTGGAAACAGACAGCTGAAATCTCTGAAACAGCTCTCTGTAGCCTTCCCCTAAACCATAATGGTGAACAATCTGTCTTCAGGTCATTTGAGGAGGGAAACTTACAATTGACACCCTTAAATACTCCTCATAATTTGATTCACCTGTGTATTTAGGTTGAGATTACCAAGCCAATTAGAGTTCCAATAATTAGTTCTAAAGGTTTTGGAATCAAAATGACAACCGTGCCAAAATTTATGCACCTGCCTAATTTTATTTAAACAATTATTGCGCACTTTCTGTACATGTAATGAACTTAATTTCACTTCTCAAATATCACTGTATGTGTCTCCTATATGATATATTTAACTGACATTTTGTATTATAACAACCAATGATTTATACAGGAAATTCATGAAAATTAACAAGGTTGCCCAAACTTTCGCATCCCACTGTACATATATTTTCACCTGGAAATGCACTTCAGCAGGGCCAGATTTACCTGATGAGGGAAGGGTGGCTCACTCCCCTCCCTCAAGTACCTCCCTCCCAATGCAGAGTCCTGATAAGAGTGTAAATGAGAAGTCACTCACCCTGCTCTCTGAATTCCACTGACGAGATCTCCCTTCAGTCAGGGGCATCTCTGTCTACTTGAGCTCTTTGAGTCCAACAGGAGATAAATGCTATACAGGTGTTCGGATTCTTACTTAATACTGAGGTTCCTCTAGCTACCTAATACTTTGGAGAACCTCAAGCTACTTAGTATTTAGGGTACTTCAGTGTACCTAATACTAAGGGGCACCTGTAGCTACCTATGACAGGCAAGGGAAGTAAGGAAGAAGTGACAGCAGGGACAGCCAGCACACTTGTGCAGTTCGGTGGGTGTTTGTAGGTTCATGGAGGGCAAAGTCTAATGCTGGGTACACACGGTGCGTACACGCACTCAATTCCCCGCTCGATTCCCGGCCTCTCTATTATTTCCGAGCATTTCCGAGCGCGTTTCGATGATTCTATAAAAAGACGGTACGGGATATCACCCTAATAGGCCAGTCTCACCCATCAACAGAAATAACTAGAAAACACAATGTATGGGGAGCTCTAAGCTAGTGAAAAATATCATTTATTCATATATGCATATTACAATGACCCATGGACAAACGACTGACAAACAAAACATATACCCTCCCAATAAAAGCACTAACGGATCAAGTTGTCATCTGGGATAATTGCGCATGAATTGGAGTGCACTCCTCAAACGCATGCATGCATAATTAATTCTTCAGGCCCAGGAAAACAAACTACAGCCAGAGAATCTGCAGAAATGATCAAAGGATATATTGCACATCAGCCCGTGTGTATATATATATATAAAACTCACCAGATTGGGGACACTTTGGCGCAGTTGGTGAGCTTAAGCGCGTTAAAGCGTAACCAAGAGCCCCTGTCACTGTTTTCCTGTTGTGTGCTGCAGCCCCTCTGTACTTATATATTTCTTATAGAGTCTGGGGACCTCCAGCGCTGCGTGCATGCTTTGCATAGAATTGCATAAAAAAAATTTGGTTTGTGCTGCTCACCCCTTGGTAATTTATATATATAAAACAGTATACACGTCTCTGCAATTCAGCATACGCCCTCATTACAGACACCTTAGGTGTCTAACCTCAACCCCCATAACGCTGTCCTTTTCAAAGTGTTGGCACTCACGTGACCTATTCAGATAGCAGACGGCAGTGAATGGCATAAATCCGCCGACTCCGGGAAACCTCTCCGGTGGTCCGACCTGTCATTAATGGTATTACGTGTGTCCAGTCGCATAGAAGCATTAGCGCATAGCGCACTGTCAGCGTGCGGGGGGAGGAAGAGTAGCGGTGGCACGGGCGATGATCCTCAGTCTAACTTCCACATAGACTGGCGTCTCGATGATTGTTAGGTCGATTCTCACGCAACGTATGCCAAATCGACCTAACGATCCATCGAAACGGGAATCGGACATGTCGGAAATAATCGAGCGGCTGGGAATCGAGCGGGGCATCAAGTGCGGGAACGCACCGTGTGTACCCAGCATAAGGTGCCAGGACATCTGTGCTTATAGGCTCCCGTGAGGTAAATCCAGGCCTGCACTTCAGTGTATCCTAAAAGCAGATAGGTGGAGAGCAAATACGTCACCGAGTCCATTCTGTCACTGAAGAATCGCCACAGGGTTCCCACTGTGGGTCTGATGACATATTCCTGCTAGTGTACATAACTTATTATGGGAGTTGCAAAAAAAAGTTATAAAAAGAAGACAAACAAAAAACAAAATACAGTAGGTAATAAGGCTGGGTTGGTTCTACGGATCTACAAATAGATAAGACAAATGTTTGTTGATGTCTTTACTCTGATAGTGTGGGTTGGGTCCAAAGTATCTTTCCCTGAGGACAGTTTAATTTTGTGGTTGCAGAAAAAGAACCCACAGAGTGACCTGACTCAGACCAGTCACAGGCTCGCTATTTACCAGCAAAAGCCTTTCAAACTGAATTCCTGCTGTTAGAGCACAGCACATTGGTGACTAACTCAAATAAAATGCAGTAAATAAAAATAATCAGCATCAGAGACTTTGCTTAATCCTCAGACCATTATCCAATTTATCTTATTACAAGAAATTACAAAAACACTTTTTTGTGGTCACTGTTCCATGATCTCATCTTTCCTTTTATAGTTATATTATATTAAAAGGAAATGTACTGAGAGAAACATGGTGCTGACATTCCAAACCTCCTATTAAAAACGCTACTTGCCTGGCTGCTGAGCTCATCTTCTGACTTTTTTTCTGAGCACAGATGCATGAATGGCTAAGCAACATAGGCACTTGCCTGGGGCCCTGGGGAGTACCTATCATGTTCAGGTGGGCAGCATGGTTGTCTGTAAATCTCCTACCATCACTACAGGAAGTAAATTCACTGCCACATTTTCAGCTGAACCAGTCCGACTCACTGTGGCAGGGCCGGGCCGAGGCATAGGCTGGAGAGGCTCCAGCCTCAGGGCGCATTGTAGGAGGGGGCGCACAATTCATTCAGCTGTCATTCCTAATTGTGTTTTAAGCAGAAATAAACAAGAAAAGGGGATACATAGCAGTGACTGCAAGCCAGATAACTAGATATTAAGGTGTTGGAGGGGTTGTGGGCCCTGTGGCACCTCTTAGTCTAATAGCAATCAGTGTGTGACGGCTGGGATGGCAGGGATGGAGGGGCGCACTTTGGTGTCTCAGCCTTGGGTGCTGGAGGACCTTGTCCCGCCTCTGCACTGTGGTCAGTAACCAGTGACTGTAGTGCTGCTGCAAATGTTGGAGGGGACTGCATACTACACACAACAACAGTACAACAAGTCACAGCATGGAAAGCTGAAGTTTCCAAAGAGACTTCGTAACTTTTTGTTCATCCTAAAGTCATGCCTTTACCTTCATCTCTCTCTTCCCTTTAATATTTCTACTTTATCACATTTTCTACCCAAAATCTGTATTGTGTCTTGCAACTCTCTCCTTGGTTCCTCTCAAGTCTGTTCGCTTTCATCATGTGTCTCTCATTCTCCTGCTCCTCTGCCTTACCCTCCACGCCCCTTCTTCCTCTCCCAGTCTCCCTGGTCTTTTTCTTGCCCTCTGCCATGTGTCCAAACTTTTCCATCTTTTGTCATCTTCTGTGTCTCATCACAGTCTCTCTTGTCCTTTCCTGTGTCCCACCTCTTCTCCTCTATCCCCCATGTCTCACTTTTCCTTTTTTTGTCCTCTCTCTCCAGTCTCACCTCTCCATCTCGTTACCTTTTCCTCACCTCTCCTTTTGTCCCCTTTCCTTAACTTCTTCTCCTGCCCTCTCCTCCATGTCTCACCTCTCCTTCTCTTATTCTCTTTCCCCAATGCCGCACCTCTCCTACTCTTGTCCTCTACCCTGTGTCTCACCATTTAATCTCTTGTCCTCTTTCCTTAGTGTCTCACCTATCCCTCTCGCATCCTCTTTCCTGTATGTATCTCATCTCTCCTTCTCCTGTTCTCTATCCCCAACCTCACCTCTCCTTTAGTTGCCATCTTTCCTCCTGCCTCACCTCTCCTACTCTTGTCCTCACTCCCTGAGTCCCTAGCCTTACATCTTCTTCTTGTGTCCTCTTCCACCCACCTCTACTTCTCCTGTCATCTCCTCCATGTCTCACCTCTCACTGTCTTGTCATCTCCCCCATACATTTAGATGTATTTTCAGGCATGAAGTATGACAGCATATCTGTCAACACTCAACTTGTGTTTATTTCAGAGGGATGTCTAGTTAGCAGTGTGACTATAGTAACTCCAGCTGATGCTGAGAGCCCTATTCATTGCTGCATCTCTACATGTTCACCCAAAGTTCTGTTAGCTGTAACTGTGCCACCAAGGACTCTCAGCAGACAACAGCCTATACGGTCTGTGGCTTAGTCATCTTAAACAGTGCCTAGTGCCACCGTTTTGGCCCAAGGAGATTGCTGGCCTGACTTCTGCATACTAAAATATCCTGTCTAGGGAAAAACGAAAAAGAACTGCCCTCTAATGAAAACATTATTCCAACGTTGTTAGATAGATAACAATCTGAAGTTAGCATAAGGCTAAGAAAAGGAAACTGTTTCCCTTAGTAGCGGCGGATAGAGATATGGAGTTAAGTGACTAAACACACTAACACAGCAGAGTGCTCCTACATTAATGGATTTTCTGCACACAGCTTTATGCACACATCTTCTTTCATTTCTGCTGCTTTTAATGATTCCAGCATCTCAAATGTATTTCAAGAGCCTTTACTTTGTCTTACTTGTGTTTAGTTGTCTTTAGAACATTGTTCTGTGTCTTACATTTCCTTATACGGGCGTTAAAGGTAACTACAGTTCAGAAACCTAGATAGGAAGCTACACACGATACAACCAAATCATTTGATAGGTTATGTTTATTCAAAAACATTGTTGATTGCATTATTCCCCCCCCCCCCCCCACCACCACCACCACCAAAAAGGACAAAGCTCCTAACATGTTAGACCTGGTTTTGAAAACTCTGCTCTTCCTATCGAGTAAGCTATTATCCAGTGGGGGAAATCTTGGGCAAGACTCCGTGACATTGCTACTGCCTATTAAGCAAACCCCTAGTGGCTGCTCTATAGTGCTTTGAGTCAGACAGAAAAAAAATGCTATACAAATGTTGGAACACTATACAAATGTCTCTAGATTGTAAGCTCGCAAGGGAAGGGACCTCTCGTAGTGTTTCTCATATTGCTGTAATTTAACATACCCACGTGTACCAACTTTAGAGATATATCAAACTACACATTAAAGTGAACCAGAGACGAAGCACCCTTGTGTATTTTACCATAGAAATCAGTGGGAACATTAGAGAAAACATTTACCGTGCTCTCTGTTCCATCCTCACTGCTAAAAGTGTCTGTTATCTAGCTGAGATAAGAATCCCGGACTGAGCATTGAGTCTGGCTTTGCTATAATGACTCAGCTATAATGATTCCTGAGCAAAGCCAGCAGGGGGCAGGCTTGGACTTGAAGACAGCAAAGAACACAGTCTCAGCTATAATTATTCTGTAGCAAAGCCAGACCGACTGCTTAGTCGGGATTCTTATCTTAGAGGTGATAACAGGCAAATTAAACAGAGAACAATGTAACAAAGAGCAGATTAGGTGTTTACTGTCATGTTCCCACTGATTTATAAGGTAAAATACATGAGGTTGCTTCATCTCTGGTTCTCTTTAACTATGTATGCATTTGTATTTCTACTATTGAATGTCATGACTGTACAGTGTCTCTAATTTCTTATGTATATTTGTTCCCCGTTATTTATTTTGTACTATGTACAGCGCTACGGAAGATGTTGGCACTTTATAAATAAAAAATAATTGTTTTTATTTTTTGAGTCTCAGAGTTACTCCTTTTTAACAAGAAAAGTTTATTGAACAGTTCATAAGAAATTACATCAGTAAATCCTCAGAGGTAAAACACCAGAAAGCAAGCAATTATGTTGACAACATGGGTCAATTAAAGCTGAAAATTCCCAGTGGCTGGGATCAACAGATTATACTCACGAAAGAGACCATATGTTATGATATAAAACAGTAAGGGCCCGTTTCCATTAGAAGCGGTGCGATGTAGCATATAGCTGCATAGCGCTGGCGGTGTCCTGAGCCCAATGCATGGCAATGGAACAGTTTCCACTGCGTGCATTGTGTGCAGAGCAGTGCGGAGTGATCCGAGAATCTGCAGCATGCTCCATACACTTCCGCATTGGGAGATACGGAAGGGATGCGGATGGTCAGCAGAAGTGATGCGTAGCTGCCTAACTAGGACTAGCAAACTGGTATATCACATAGGTTGTGCCCACTGCAAGTGACGTATGATACATTTGAAGCTTATCCAAACTGTACATATCACTCAACATGAGACCTGGGAAACCTGGTTTACTGTTGACATACATAGTAAGGACCTACTATGTGGTCAAAGAGCTTTTTACACCCAACATAAGAGGTAGAGGTGAGAAGAAGAAAGAAAGGAGAGAGAAGAGAGTGAAGAAAGAAAGAGGAAAAAAAGGAAGGGGGGGGGGGGGGGGGGGCTGGTCTGATCACCTCATTGTCAATCATACCTCATTAAAGAGTGCCTAATGCCGTTCCAATGTAGTTAGGATACTCTTTAACAAATGATTATTAAATACACAAAGGTTAATTCAATTTTGCTCCAGCCACACAGAAAACGGTCCTGTTCCATTTGTGTGATAGGAGTTCCACTGCCGTAGCCCACATAGGACGATTCTTGAGAAATGAAGGATGATAGGCTGGAACAGCAGATCTATTTTAGGATTACAGACTGTTTCACACAGAATTTAGGAATTTTAAGTAGCTATTTCTTGTATCCCCTAAAGGGAAAATGAGCACATAGCATACAAGTTAGCGTTATTTTAGGAAGTGTGGAGCGAGCAAAGAAAACACGATGTGTTTTACTAAAGAGTACTGACCAAATTTCAGGAACATTTTATCTCTACAGACCTGTAGGAGGACATGACTACCCCAAGATGGAGAGGAGACAATACCGACTGAGTTAGAATCTAAGGACTGTTTACATAGCTGTGTTTTATTAGGCTTACTTACATCCTCTTAACACTTTTTCTGCCTTGTTCAGGGCTTAAAGACACAGGGGAGACAGATTTTATCTTCAGAACGCCGAACCAACCAACCTTGAAAATGTAATTTAAAGAAAACTTTATTAACTGAACACGCCTCCAGAATTGGCCAAATCCCTTTTTAATGATATTTGGAGACAGTTTAAAAGAAACACATCACAGTGATTACCAACGTGTGCTGTACTCTTCATGTTACTGCTTTTGTAACAGATCTGATTTCAAGGCTACTCTCTGAAGATCTGTATCGGCATCTGCAAAGGTTTGCTTTGAAAGACAATGGAAGGGAGTGGTGGCCAAGTATGCATGTTTGGCTCCAGGGCATAAATTCTTCCGTCAATGTTCAGAAATGTTTAATACTGTGTTTAATACTGTGAGGGGGTCATTTAATCAGCATTTGTTTTCCGTTGCAGAGGATATAAAGCAGCCCTTGCGTACAGCTATTTGCAGCTTGGGAGATTTTAGTGCCAGATATGGAGAAGATGCGTTTTATGGGGCAGATAACACAGATCAACAGTTATATATTACCACTGAAAAGGAACTCAAGCCAAAAACTTTGTTGAATGGGGTAGAGAACTGAGAGCTGAACTTTACAGCTGCCCTTGTCATTTTGAGATTGCGCCTTTTATCTTTAGACACGCCTCAAAGTAAAACAATCTCCCCAAAGGGATGATGAGCGCCACCTTTTGACAAGTTGCCACTATTACAGGTGCCTCAAAGGGAGATTTATTCCAAATTCCTCCCAGCAAATCTCCAGTAAGGATGATGATGGGATGGGGGGAGTAGAATGGACAACTTTGTCTCCAGTAAAACTTTTCAACAGGAACTGAAGATACAGGACCCAGACAGCCAGGTATTTTAAATCCTATATACATACCTCAGAAGAGTACCGGTGCAGCACAAAGCAATGATTATTGCTAATAATTACAAATTATAGTATCCATTTTAAAAATGGGTGGCCGATCTCCGGCTTTAACACCAGACGGTTTTGTTTTTTTGATCTTTTAATGGCTGGTTTTCAAGACAGAAGCTTCCCTTGGAAATTGGTTACAGTTGACAGCTACGATTTATTGGCCTGGGGAGGAACCAAGGAGCAGGAAACAACTACAGGGATGCAGTAGCTGACATATCATACAAACACTGCAGCACCCATAATTCATATTAGCCTGCCTCTTGTTCCCCCTCCCCTCAGGACATTTCCTTCTGCTTACTTGCTCAAAATCACAGTCACTGCAGAATCATTGGAAATGCCACATTAGAGAAATTATGATTTTTTTTTGCTTTTTACATGGTGCAGTTCACCCAGTGTAATATAAAAAGTTAGTGATACAGATGCCGATTATCTGGAATGTTTTCAATTATTATTTTTTTTACCACTAACTAGTTAGGACAGAAATTTGCCTTCTTAAAAGAGAAGATATTTGTGATTATTCGGGTTGGAGTGAGCATATAAGGTTTCCCACAATGCATCACTGCTGAATATGCAAATTGTCACTTACACACTCCTAGGAGTTCTGGCTCGCCATGAGCTTGCGGGACAATCTGTAACGAGTGAGGATAATGATCAGGAATGTAACTAAAATATGTAATTGACTATAAATATGCAAATTATTCCATAACATCTCTAAAAAGCCAAGCGTACATTTAGAAGTGATGGATTATAAAATGCCTTCAGCCTACTCATCTTGCAGAGCCGTTGGCCTTCAGGCTGTTGGCCTTCATCAGTACAGGGCATAGATCAGTACAGATCTCTGTGTTGACTTCAGGAAGTAGAACTTTTACAGAGTACCCAGGGAAAGCATAAAGAACCACAACCATAAGGACAGCGAGTGAAAAAGGGTATCGTTCTTTTGTCTCCTTAACCTATTGCCGACCGTTCCACTCCGATTGGCGTGAACGCAGCGGTAGCCCCAGGGCCACTTCACGGCGATTGGCGTGAACGGCTTTCTATGGGTGCGCGCGCATCTCCGCTTGGATGACGGTGCGCCGCTCCACCTTCAGGCTCTGGCGGCGATCACCGCTCGGAGACTGTTAGACGGCGAAACCGACGTCTTTTATCACTACAGCGCTGCGATCTAAGTCAGCGCTGTAGTGGGGACAGCCATGTGACATGGCTGTCCCCCTGGGGGTACACAGTAGCGATCTGCTGTGATAGGCTGACTGGGGGAGGGAAAATTAATTTAAAAAAAAGTAAATTTATAATAAAAAAAAAGGAAAAAAAAATATTTACAAAAAAACAAAAACAAACATTGGGGGAGAGATCAGACCCCACCAACAGAGAGCTCTGCAGTGGCCCATTTAGTTAAAAATGGCCTGGTCACTAAGGGGGTTTAACACTGCGGTCCTCAAGTGGTTAAAGGGAAACTGAGGTGGGAAGGTATACAAGTCAGGCAAAACGGTGCTGGAAATTTGGGTGCAGCCAACACTACCATAGGCCACAATGTGAATTACGCCTATTGCGGTGCTCAGTCAGTAATTTTGGCGCTGTCAAAAGATGGTGCCCAAATTATGAGAAAAACAACATAATTCAGGCACCAACAATAGCTGGCAGCCGAATTACATCTTACCTTTGTGACAATGGCGGCCTGGAGGGGGAATAGTAATTCACCCCGCCGGGACTTTTGCAGGAGCTGGATGAGCTGTTTTACGGCTTTGGGCCCAAATTTCTTGGCGGCTTAATTACATGTGTGCGAGGTATATGGTGGTTGCCAAATGTATTTCCCTTTAAAGGGAAGGTTCAAGCAAAATGAAAAAAATTACTTACCGGGGGCTTCTACCAGCCCCATGCAGCCATCCTGTGCCCTCGTAGTCACTCACTGCTGCTCCAGTCCCCCGCTGGCAGCTTGGGATGCATTGCGCACATTTTTACACATTCCCCGCTAGTGCAGGGACATTAACACATACATTTTTACGCGTTACTGGTTCAATGCGCAAATTTTTACGCATTTAACCAGTAACGCGTAAAAATGTATGTGTTAATGTTCCTGCACTAGCGGGGAATGCGTAAAAATGTACGCAATGCGTCCCGCCGACCTCCGAGGTCGGCAAGCTGCCAGCGGGGGACTGGAGCAGCAGTGAGTGACTACGAGGGCACAGGATGGCTGCATGGGGCTGGTAGAAGCCCCAGGTAAGTGAAACTCATTTTTTTATTTTGCTTGGACATTCCCTTTAAACAATACTAGTTAACTGGCTGATGATAATAATCCGAACATTTGTATAGCGCTTTTCTCCTGTCGAACTCAAAGCGCTCAAGAGCTGCAGCCACTGGGAAGCGCCAAGAGGCCATCCTGCTGTGTTAGGGAGTCTTTCCTTGAACTCCTTACTGAATAGGTACTGACCCTGGCCAGGATTTGAATCCTGGTCTTCCATGTCAAAGGCGGTTCCCTTAACCTGTACACTATCCAGCCACTACAATCATCATTCTGGCATCAGTAGTGTCTGAATCACACACTTGAAACAAACATACAACTAATGTCAGATTTTTGTTGAAAATCTGATCTGCATGCTTGTTCAAGGACTATGGCTAAAAGTATTAGGCAGGAGTGCCAGGCAACTGGTATTGTGTAAAATTAAATCAATATGTCAGCCTCCCTATCCCTCTCACTTCAGGCTACCTTTAAAATCAGGCAGAGATTCTGAGTCACTGCATCACAGCAAGCTTATAACCTCATAACTTCAAGAAAGGCTTCTGTGAGCACAGCATAGAACAATTTGCATTGATCACTTTCTAGCAGACACATTTTACAGCCTGGGGTCAAAATAAGGGGCAGAAGTCAAATATGTTTACATGTGCTTTTACCATATGTAGCATTCCAACAACGTTATCTATATTCTTGCACTAGGTAGAGACTTTTCTTGTGACAGGGTCTTCCTGACAAAGGCATTACGTCAGGCCCTGAGGAATTCCATCTACAAACAGGGGTGACGTGGGCATGGTTGAATCAGCTTGTTAGGGTGGGAAGGATCTCTGTGTGCAGAGGAACTGATCACCAGCTGGACTTTCTCCAACACAGCAAAAGATAAATGATGCAAGCCTCATCAGAAGATGAAAATTCAGAAACGAGAGAGGGCTTAATGTTATTTGTTCCTTACTATCTATCGGGAAGATCCAAAACTCAACCAATGCTACACTATGACAGGGTGGAAAATGATCTGGTAGATAGTAAGTGTTTACCACACCTGGGCAGTGTAGCCGAGCATAAGGCAGGGGTAATGAGGATGCCAGAATGTGGGGCAGTATAATACGGTAAATACTTTATTGTTAACTAAATCGAAGATGAAAAATTATCTCCTAGGAGAAAAAGTGAATTGCATATGGCCCCTGATGCTGTACACAGATTCTCTGAGAGATACTGATTCTATTCTAGAGAGATAGGATTGGCACTCTGCAGACAGACACTAAAGGTGGCCATACACAGGAAGATGGCCATCAAATCTGACCAGCAGATAGAACCCTCTCTGATCAAAATCTGGATTTTTAAGGGGTTAAAGTCTTGCCTTGAACTCCTTACTGAATAGGTACTAACCCTAGCCAGGATTCCAACCCTAGTCTCCCATGTCAAAGGCGGTGCCCTTAACCAGTACTCTATCTAGCCACTGTACTGTATTACTGCATGTATGTTATGTAACCATGTACATGCCATGAGGTCACAGAGTACTTGCATCTTGGCGGGAATGGAGAAAGGACACGGGAGGAGCGCTTCCATGGGCAGGTGAGTGTGCACTCCAGTGCCAACATGTTGCACAACCCAGGAAAGCACTATTTTAGATTGGCGGGAGGGGGGGGGGGGGGAGACAGACCAGCCAGGGGTCTGTCAAAAGGCCGCAAATCTACAGCCATCTCCATTCGAGTGAAATCTTTACGTTCTGAGCCATTGATAGTTTGATTGAATTTGGCCATGTTGGAACATCAATCTGCCAAAGAAAATAGACATTTGTATGGGCACCTTAAGGTTTGATGCCCTGTAGAGATTCTGAGATTACTCCAGTGCTGCAGTTTAGATCTGTGTTGACAGCACGTTACAAGGATTACCAACACACTGCGACCTGTAATGTGACCTGTGCTGGAAGACAGCTGGAATAGTTTAGTAGGTTCCATCATTCCTCATTCCTTTCTTCTGGGTTTACTTTTGGTCAAACTTATAGTATTGGAACCCCCAAGTATAAAAGTTTACATTATATTGTTTTGAAAGGAAAAATTATTGTTGATGTGAAACTTGAATTATATGTTAACGCACGGTTTAAGTAGTTTTAACTATTCTATGGGCGGGCAGGAAGGTGTTAAAAAGCAGTCATTTACAAATATTACCTGCATTCCTGAAAAGTTCCAACCCAGCCACTAGCAACAAAGATTCATAATGTTCATACAATTCCTCAAATTCCTTTGTTCTTCCTCCTCCAAACATAGCGTTGATCCATGGGCCCAAACAGTTCTAATTTTGTTTCATCAGTCCACAGAACACTACCACAAAAGTTTTGGAATAGTGTTCTGTGGACTGATGAAACAAAATTAGAACTATTTTGGCCCACGGATCAACGCTATGGAGGAGGAAAAACAAGGCCTATGAAGAAAAAATAACACCTTGTCTACTGTCAAGCATGGCGGGGGGTTAATCATGCTTTGGGGCTGTTTTGCTTTTGCAGGTACAGGGAAGCTTCAGCGTGTGCAAGTTACCATGAATTCTCTTCAGTACCAGGAGATATTGGAAGAAAATGTGATGCAGTCCGTCACAAACCTGAGGCTTGGGAGACGTTGGACCTTTCAACAGGACAATGATCCCAAACATACCTCCAAGTCCACTAGAGCATTTTAGCAGATTAAAGGCTGGAACATTCTGGAGTGGCCATCGCAGTCACCAGACTTAAATCCGATTGAGAACCTCTGGTGGGACTTAAAGAGAATCTGTATTGTTAAAATCGCACAAAAGTAAACATACCAGTGCATTAGGGGACATCTCCTATTACCCTCTGACACAATTTCGCCGCTCCTCGCCACATTAAAAGTGGTTAAAAACAGTTTTAAAAAGTGTGTTTATAAACAAACAAAATGGCCACCAAAACAGGAAGTAGGTTGATGTACAGTATGTCCACACATAGAAAATACATCCATACACAAGCAGGCTGTATACACCCTTCCTTTTGAATCTCAAGAGATCATTGTGTGTTTCTTCCCCCCTGCAGTTCTCATGCACTGAAGTTTCAGGCTGCTTGTTTTTCTCCTGCAAATAGCTTTGCCCTTGTCTGTAATTCTTCAGTATGTGAAAGCCCAGCCAGCTCAGAGGACGATTTATCCAGCTTGTAAAAGATAAGAGAGAAGCTGCTCTAATCTAAATAATACACAGGCAGTGTGCATAAAGGGGCCTGGAAAGGTGAGTTCATAGCAGAACCACAACACTGAAGAACTTGGCAGCCTTCCAGACACAGGCCGACAAGTCTGACAGGGGAAAGATACATTGATTTATTACAGAGATAGTGATAGCAGAAAGTGCTGCAGTAAAGCAGAACACATTAGAATAGCTTTTGGAACTAGTAGGATGATAAAAAACAGGATGCAATTTTTGTTACGGAGTCTCTTTAAAGAAAGCAGTTGCAGCGCGCAAGCCTAAGAATGTGACTGAACTGGAGGCTTTTGCCCATGAAGAATGGGCTAAGATACCCGTAGATCGCTGCAAGACACTTGTGTCAAGCTATGTTTCACGTTTAAAAGCGGTTATAACTAGAAAAGAATGTTGTACTAAGTACTAAGAATGAATGTCACTTGGGGGTTGAATAAAACTGATAATGTGAGCACAGAAAAGACATTTGTGGTTATTTCATTATAAATGTTATGTTATATTTGTCTGACTTACAAGTGCCTCTTTGATTTAATTGTAAACAAGATGACTGAACTGATCAAAATCAATGTCAAACTGGCCAAAACACTCAATTTCAGTGGGGGTTGAATTATTTTGAACACAACTGTACACGTCAATACTCTCCTGCACTGTTTACTAGACCCTTGCTTGACACATTTTCGCAAATTACAGGAAATAAAAAGGGTATGAAAATTAATTGGATCACTTTTTGCACAGAAATCGTGGGGAAATTGAATGCCAGGGAGCTTAAAGGTCCGTACACACGCCGGACTGGAGGCAACGACGGGTCCGTCGTCACCTCCCGCTGGGTGGGCGTTCCAACGATAGTCCGGCGTGTGTACAGTCTGTCGGCGGACTGATACGGCTGTTTCTGAGTGATCCGCCGGGCGGATCGCTCAGAAACAGCCGTATCAGTCTGCAGACAGACTGTACACACGCCGGACTGTCGCTGGAACGCCCACCCAGCGGGAGGTGACGACGGACCCGTCGTTGCCTCCAGTCCGGCGTGTGTACGGACCTTAAGGCTCATACACGCTTAAAAAAAGTATTTTAAATGCACAATTATCAAACAACTTGAAAAAGTTGGACAACTTTTGTCAAGACGACAAGGCGTTATCACTGATAAGAGGCAACCAACGACTGATAAGACGCAGCTCAAGTCAATCCAACTGTTGGATTGACTTGAGCTGCCTCTTATCAGTCGTTGGTCGCCTCTTATCAGTGATAACGCCTTGTCGTCTTGACAAAAGTTGTCCAACTTTTCCAAGTGGTTTGATAATCGTGCATTGAAAAGACTTATGTTGAGCGTGTGTATGTGGATTTAGATTGTAATTTAGAATTTGTTATTCATATTGTGTCTTGCAACTTGTTATACATTTGATTCAT
This sequence comes from Hyperolius riggenbachi, assembly GCF_040937935.1. Classification (NCBI taxonomy): domain Eukaryota; kingdom Metazoa; phylum Chordata; class Amphibia; order Anura; family Hyperoliidae; genus Hyperolius; species Hyperolius riggenbachi. The sequence continues at coordinate 228,295,293 of NC_090653.1, read as the reverse complement.
CATGTTACATTTGTCTCTGCAATTACCAATTCTGTATTTTGTACCAGTGTTTATATTTGGAGTATACCATTGTTTAAATTGTTATGTACCCCATGTTTGTTTGTTACTTAGTACAGCGCCACAGAATATGTTGACGCTTTATAATTTAATAATAATAATAATGAACAGTTTGGTTTCTCAAGAGATAAAAGGCAGCTTTTGGTACAATGGTATGAAAGGGTTCGGACTTTGAGAAATGAAGGGAAATGTTTGCAGACATTGGAACCAGCAGAGAGAGAGGAACCAGTCGGATGCAGATTAGAGATGATCAATGAGATGCAAATAATTCTGAATTCATGCAGGATGATGTAAATTCTGTATGCAAATTTATGCAGCTTGAAAATGGAACAATCAAGTCCCACTAAGGTTTAAATTCATTGGTCCATTTTCAAGCCACATAATGACTGCATGATTTTTTGCATACGCATGAGATCTTAAATCTGCTTGCATCCATGACCAAAGCTGGCCATAAAGCCTTTAGGAGATCATCTGCGGAAAGGACCCCACAGGCACCAGCAGCAGGGCCGGATTTGTACTCTTTACCACCCTAGGCCACTGTCACCAGCTGCCCCCCTTCAGTATAGGTAGCGAGATGACCCCTCCCCTCTTCCCTCTAGTGTAGGTAGCCAGATGACTCCTCCTCTCTTTCCCTCCAGTATAAGTAGCCATATGACCCCTCCCCCATCCCTCTCATATATGTAGCCAGATGACTCCTCCTCCCATTCCCACCAGTATAGGTAGCAGATGTCTCCCTTAATCCCTCCCCTCCCCCCCCCCCCTCTTTTTCAATATAGGTAGCCAGCTCGCCTTCACACCGCAGCAGCCATTTGTGTTCAATTATTTCTCCGCTTGTCTCCAGTGCAGAAGCTTCCGCTTCCTTTCCGTCTCCAATGCTACCCAAGTCCATAGCCGCCGGCCACAATGCAAATGTGCACAGAGAGCAAGGTGGCTGCTGCACAGAAAGCTAGCAGCAGAGTACCGATGTCTCGCCTGATCCCTTGCATTGCAGCATTTGCAAGTTTGCAAATGCTGCACCAGTTTAGCCTGCTGCTCTGGTGCCCTTGCTCCTGTGGTGCCCTAGGCCATGGCCTAGGTGGCCTTAGCCTAAATCCGGCCCTGACCAGCAGTAAACATACAAGTGCTTTGACTGTCACAAGAGACAGAACTGCAGTAATGATAGACCAGGTAAATACATTTATCAAAGGGGAGAGGAATAGCTTTGCCTAAAGATTTACTTTTGTTAAAATCTCAGGAAGAAAAAAAGTGTTTGCTGTCGAGACTGGAGCTCCATAGACAATATTAAAAAAAAATTGAAAAAGTGTTTGTATTTTAAGAACTGCAAATTTTAAGAATTCCATACTCCAAAACTCTCAAGAGAGGCAAATCCTGAGTGTCTACAGACTGAGCGTTAACAACCTGGAATTCGAGTCTGGGAGACACAGACAGATGTACAAACCCAGGGAGAATAGACTATGCCAGTGATCTGCAAACTTGGCTCTCAAGCTGTTAAGGAACTAAAAGTCCCACTATGCATTTGCCTTTATGAATCATTACTGTGGCTGTAAGACTCCTGCAATGCATTGTGGGACTAGTCGTTCCTTAACAGCTGGAGAGCCGCGTTTGCATATCACTGGTCCATGCCAACACTGTAAGCAGAAGACACTTGAGGATGAGAATCACTTCCTGCTGCACTGCCCCAAATATACTGTAACCAGGGAAACCTTCTCTAAGAAACTGATGGAACTATTTCCAGACTTTCACACAGAGCATGAGAAATAAAACTGTACATTTTACTAGAAGAGGAATGCACAGTGACAATCGCTGCACACTATGTCACAGCATGCCACAGACTGGCAGACAGAGCATAAATGAACTGTAAACCTAAAATTGTCTATAGACTGCTTAGCCATTGTACCCCTCCCCCCCTCCCCCTGCTTTGGCAATGGCTGTATGAATCTCAGTCATTGATTTGTGCTTTTTATGTACGGTAGTGTGACATTGGTTTAGTTTAGGCCTGCTTTATACTTAGTTTGCATACAGTGCATATTCCTGTGTTCTTCTACAAGCTATTCAAATGGAGAGGGATTGTCCAGTAATATTCACAGCACTGCTTCATGAACACGCCATAAGGTAATTAATCACTGATAGACCAGCTTCAGGACAGAAACTATACAGCAATAAATTACTGCAAGACCAAAAAGAATGTAGCTGTGGTGGGAACCAAGGAGATCTTATCTAAAAGTGAGGAAGATGAACAGATGAGGATTTAGAGAAAGATCAGCAAACCCAGAGAGGAGAGAGAAATGTTCAGCTTCAAGAAATCTCATTCCTTAGCGACTATCCAGATTTGTAATCACACATTGGTCTCACTTCAAAGGGCGCTAATTAAGCCGTGGTCACTGTGCCTTGTCCAGCCAAACTACTTATCAGTTTAAACTCTTGAGATCAAAGAGACATCTTTGTGCAAAGGCAACTTGTTATTTAATTTACTTTGTATTTGTTCTTTTTTGGGGGATGGGGGGGTTGTTTGTTCCAGAATTTCTTTTCACAAATCAGAAGAAACTTATCAGTTCTGCTGTATAGGAAGGCAAGAATACACGGGGTGAGCCAAATTTGTTATAATATTGCACCTTCATATATAAACTCACTGTTTAGATAAAGAACTTTCTTAGTATAAAAGCCTGTTTCCACTAGGGCCGAGTCCTCAGTGTTTTCCCGCGGGCGAGTTGGATGGGAAAGCACTGCGTATTCGGGCAATGTCTGGCCGTCCAGATCGCAGGCTGCAGTTTCCCGCAGAATGCACCGATATACCTATAGCCATGCATGGCACGTCTAAACGATTCTGACGAGTGATGGCATCACTACAAATGTCCTGTAAGATACACGTCGGCTCTGTGGAAATTGGCCCTAAAAATGCCCCAAATCACCTCTTACATGTGCATTTGTTTTAAAGCAAACCTATGAGTTATAAAAAAAGAAAAGAAATGTTAAATATTTACCTCAGCAGAAGGAAGCATCTGGATGATCCTCATGCACCCACCGATATTCGCCGGGACCCTCTTCTTTGCAGCCACGCACGCTCTTGTCCGTGTACGAGCGCACTACACAGGTGCAATTATGGTGACTGTACAGACATGCTTGTGCACAAAGGAAAAAGTCATGCCTGAGCAACTCTGTGCTGCTGTTCTTACTGCTCTCGCGCAGTGCAGCCATGCTTGTACACAGATGAGAGCACAGCCACATAAACATATTCCACAAGCCTTTGTCGAATATGCTTGGAGGGTCCTAGCACTGCATCTGTGGGGTCGGGTCAGGAAGGATGGGGCAGGTTTCCACGTGCCGGGGTAAGTATTCAATTTTAACCATTTTTCTCCCTTCGGTACTTTTTAAAGGACTTCCGAGGCCAAAATCCGGCCCCCAAATGTAAAAAAAGTTATCTACCTGTATGACTTTCTAAGGCACGGAGGACGCCGTCCGCGCCCTCCGTGCCGTTCCGCCGGGTCCCCGCCTCTCAATACGACCCCGAATGGCTCCCGACCCCACGGCCAGGGTCGGGCTCTGCTGCCTGTATAAAGATGGCCGCCGACCCTGGCCGCGGCTGCGCACTCCGCATGGCCGCTACTGCAGCTGCGCAGCACTAGGGCCAACCCCCCGATCCACGCAACAGGCTGTTTCCTGTAGCGTGGATCGGGGGGTTGGCCCTAGTGCTGCGCAGCAGCGGCCATGCGGAGTGCGCAGCCGCGGCCAGGGTCGGCGGCCATCTTTATACAGGCAGCAGAGCCCGACCCTGGCCGTGGGGTCGGGAGCCATTCGGGGTCGTATTGAGAGGCGGGGACCCGGCGGAACGGCACGGAGGGCGCGGACGGCGTCCTCCGTGCCTTAGAAAGTCATACAGGTAGATAACTTTTTTTACATTTGGGGGCCGGATTTTGGCCTCGGAAGTCCTTTAAATATCTTTTTTAATAAAGTGTTGCACTTGCAATGAGAAATCTGCCACAGGATGTTGCAAAACTGGAGCGTTTAATGAGAACTGTCCCTCCTGTTTAAAGTTGACCTTAACCAGCCCTCAGTCATTTTCACTTTATGCATCCGACCAATGTTCACCTCCCATTCATTAGCCTATAACTTTATCACTATTTATCACAATGAACTGATCTACATCTTGTTTTTTCCGCCACCAATTAGGCTTTCTTTGGGTGGTACATTTTGCTAAGAGCTACCTTACGGTAAATGCATTTTAACAGTAAGAATAAGAAAAAAACGGAAAAAATTCATGTCTCAGTTTTTGGCCATTAGTTTTAAAATAATACATGCCTCCATAATTAAAACCCACGCATTGTATTTGCCCATTTGTCCCGGTTATTACACTGTTTAAATTATGTCCCTATCACAATGTATCGCGACAATATTTTATTTGGAAATAAAAGTGCATTTTTTCCGTTTTGCATCCATCACTATTTACAAGCTTGTAATAAAAAAAAAATAAAAAAAAATTCATCTTTACATAGGTATTTAAAAAGTTTAGACCCTCAGGTAAATATTTGTGGGTTTTTTTTATGGTAATTTTTTTTATTTTTTATTATTAAACATTTTATTTGGGTAATTGTGGGGTGTAAATAGAAATTTTTTAATGTAAATATAGGTTTATTTCTTTTTTTAATGTAGAGGTAGTTTTACTTTTTGGCCACAAGATGGCAACCTTAGGTTTGTTTACATGACATCACTCTAAGCGTAACATGTACGCTTAGAGGGACGTAGGAGGCAGAAAAAGCAAGGCTTCAGAGAGAAGCTGTCGCTCTTTCTGCGGGGGAGAGGAATCAGTGATCAGGCACCATGGCCAGATTTATTAATTCCTGGGCTAACGATCCATAGCCGGAAGCACGCGTGCGATCGGGCGCAGGAGCGCACATGGCCTCCTGGACGTAGCTACTATGTCCAGGAGGTGAAAGTGGTTAAAGAGAAACTCTGACCAAGAATTGAACTTTATCCCAATCAGTAGCTGATACCCCCTTTTACATGAGAAATCTATTCCTTTTCACAAACAGACCATCAGGGGGCACTGTATGACTGATATTGTGGTGAAACCCCTCCCACAAGAAACTCTGAGGACCATGGTACTCCTGGCAGTTTCCTGTCTGGGAATCTTGCAGCATTGTGGAAAATAGCTGTTTACAGCTGTTTCCAACTGCCAAAAAAGCATGCAGCAGCTACATCACCTGCCAACAGTAAAAATGTCACCATGTAATAAATGTCAGAATGTAAATCAGGGATTTAAAAGATTTTACAATGGGCAAACACTGACTAAATTATTTATACATAAATATTGCAAAAATGAAGCACTTTTTTATTACATTATTTGTAAGTGGCAAAAAAAAAACCAAAAACAAACAAAAAAAACCAAAAAACCCCAAAACAGCCACTGGGGGACAAAGGCAGTAAAATGACATGGCTAAGGGCTTATTTCCACTAGGTGCAGCAGCAGTTTCTGATTCAGCAGCGACATCCGTGCTGCTGCCAAGCTGGAGGCCGAATTACTTAGGTATTTGGGTGTGGTCTGCAGAAAACTGCAGCATGCTGTCCAGAATCGTACCGCAGTGTGATTTGATGCCAAGCTATAGAAGAAATAGGCGTTTATCCATGCAGCTCGCATGTGGGAAAATGCTGCAGATTGTGCGGCTTTCGACACCAGTGGAAAGGGGCCCTAAATGTCCCATAGCACTATCACTATCAGCAAAAAGGGCCATCTGTCACAGATATAAGGCGAACATACAAACCCCCAGCACTGCAAGGCAAGCTTGCTATTCACTACACCACCAACTGTCCACTTACAAAAATATATATCCCCTGCCACTGTCACCAAAGGCTTGATGGAGGGTATCAAAAGGAATATACCCAGGTTATACTCCTTTTGATACCGGTTTGGTGGGGTTTCTCTGAGAGCTCCAGTTTTCTCCAACAACTCCATGCTAGTAGGTTAACCACTTGAGGACCTAGGGCTTTCTACCCCTTAAAGGGAAGGTTCAAGCAAAAAAAAAAAAAATGAGTTTAACTTACCTGGGGCTTCTACCAGCCCCATGTAGCCATCCTGTGCCCTCGTAGTCACTCACTGCTGCTCCAGTCCCCCGCTAGCAGCTTTCTGACCTCGGAGGTCAGGGACACATTGCATACATTTTTACGCATTCCAGCTAGTGCAGGAACAAATATTTACGCGTTGCACCACTAACGCGTAAAAATGTATGCGTTAATGTTCCTGCACTAGCGGGAATGTGTAAAAATGTACGCAATTCGGCCCTGACCTCCGAGGTCAGAAAGCTCCCAGCGGGGGACTGGAGCAGCAGTGAGTGACTACGAGGGCACAGGATGGCTGCATGGGGCTGGTAGAAGCCCCAGGTAAGTGAAACTCATTTTTTTTTTTTTGCTTGGACCTTCCCTTTAAGGACCGGCCACTTTTTTTCCATTCAGACCACTGCAGCTTTCACGGTTTATTGCTCGCTCATACAACCTACCACCTAAATGAATTTTGGCTCCTTTTCTTGTCACTAATAAAGCTTTCTTTTGGTGCTATTTAATTGCTCCTGCGATTTTTACTTTTTATTATATTCAGCAAAAAAGACATGAATTTTGGCAAAAAAATGATTTTTTTAACTTTCTGTGCTGACAGTTTTCAAATAAAGTAAAATTTCTGTATACATGCAGCGCGAAAAATGTGGACAAACATGTTTTTGATAAAAAAAAACCCATTCAGCGTATATTTATTGGTTTGGGTAAAAGTTATGGCGTTTACAAACTATGGTGCAAAAAGTGAATTTTCCCATTTTCAAGCATCTATGACTTTTCTGACCCCCTGTCATGTTTCATGAGGGGCTAGAATTCCAGGATAGTATAAATACCCCCCAAATGACCCCATTTTGGAAAGAAGACATCCCAAAGTATTCACTGAGAGGCATAGTGAGTTCATAGAAGATATTATTTTTTGTCACAAGTAAGCGGAAAATGACACTTTGTGAGAAAAAAAAAAAAAAAAAAAGTTTCCATTTCTTCTAACTTGCACCAAAAAAAAATGAAATCTGCCACAGACTCACCATACCCCTCTCTGAATACCTTGAAGGGTCTACTTTCCAAAATGGGGTCATTTGTGGGGTGTGTTTACTGTCCTGACATTTTGGGGGGTGCTAAATTGTAAGCACCCCTGTAAAGCCTAAAGGTGCTCATTGGACTTTGGACCCCTTAGCGCAGTTAGGCTGCAAAAAAGTGCCACACATGTGGTATTGCCGTACTCAGGAGAAGTAGTATAATGTGTTTTGGGGTGTATTTTTACACATACCCATGCTGGGTGGGAGAAATATCTCTGTAAATGACAATTTGTTAATTTTTTTTACACACAATTGTCCATTTACAGAGATATTTCTCCCACTCAGCATGGGTATGTGTAAAAATACACCACAAAACACATTATACTACTTCTCCTGAGTACGGCGATACCACATGTGTGGCACTTTTTTGCACCCTAACTGCGCTAAAGGGCCCAAAGTCCAATGAGTACCTTTAGGATTTCACAGGTCATTTTGAGAAATTTCGTTTCAAGACTACTCCTCACGGTTTAGGGCCCCTAAAATGCCAGAGCAGTATAGGAACCCCACAAATGACCCCATTTTAGAAAGAAGACACCCCAAGGTATTCCGTTAGGAGTATGGTGAGTTCATAGAAGATTTTTTTTTTTTGTCAAAAGTTAGCGGAAAATTGATTTTTATTGTTTTTTTCACAAAGTGTCATTTTCCACTAACTTGTGACAAAAAATAAAATCTTCTATGAACTCACCATACTCCTAACGGAATACCTTGGGGTGTCTTCTTTCTAAAATGGGGTCATTTGTGGGGTTCCTATACTGCCCTGGCATTTTAGGGGCCCTAAACCGTGAGGAGTAGTCTGGAAATCAAATTCCGCAAAATGACCTGTGAAATCCTAAAGGTACTCATTGGACTTTGGGCCCTTTAGCGCAGTTAGGGTGCAAAAAAGTGCCACACATGTGCTATTGCCGTACTCGGGAGAAGTAGTACAATGTGTTTTGGGGTGTATTTTTACACATACCCATGCTGGGTGGGAGAAATACCTCTGTAAATGGACAATTGTGTGTAAAAAAATCAAAAGATTGTCATTTACATAGGTATTTCTCCCACCCAGCATGGGTATGTGTAAAAATACACCCCAAAACACATTGTACTACTTCTCCCGAGTACGGCGATACCACATGTGTGGCACTTTTTTGCACCCTAACTGCGCTAAGGGGCCCAGAGTCCAATGAGTACCTTTAGGCTTTACAGGGGTGCTCACAATTTAGCACCCCGCCCACTTGCCAGGACAGTTAACAAACCCCACAAATGACCCCATTTTGGAAAGAATACACAACAAGGTATTCCATGAGGGTAATGGTGAGGTCATTGAAAATCTTATTTTTTGTCACAAGTAAACGGAAAATGACACTTTGTTAGAAAAAAAAATAAAAAAAAAATTCTGCTAACTTGTGACAAAAACTAAAATCTTTTATGAACTCACCGTGCACCTCACATAATACTTTAGGGTGTCCTCTTTCCAAAATGGGGTCATTTGTGAAGTCTGTCCTGGCATTTTAGGGTCTCTGCAATCATTACATGTATGGCCAGTATTAGGAGTTTCTGCTATACTCCTTATATTGGGTATACGGGTAATGCACTCTGGGCTGAAAGGAAAAATGAACGGCAAACATACCTTGCTCCACATCAATGGCAGATCTTCCTCCACATCAATGGCAGTGATAACCTCAGGAGAGAGACACCCCGTGCCACCCTGCAATCAGGGTGAGCCACCAACTTATGTGACTGGGCCTCAGAACTTTAGTATACAGCATTATGCCTGTAGGATACAGCAATATGCCTGCCAATAGAGATGACTCTGTGTGGCATTAAAGCATCATCATAAGCCCAAATCACATATAAACCGGGGGTGTCCACACTCAAGGGAAATTCAAACATGCCGTCTTATATCGCCAACCCAGGACAGATCAGCAATATCAAGCATGGAAACCGATCCTTCTTGCCACTTTTATGCTTACCCGTTTGGTTTTCAAGCTTATCTCTCCTCTCCCTGCGACAATGTGCGAAAGACCACTGAGTGTGTGCCTACTCCTGTGTCTGGAGTTCCCTAGGTTCTAATAGTGTACCTGCTCGTGGTACCTCTCAAAACACGGCCCTACACATAGGCCAGGCTGGTCAGGACAGCGGGGACAATAATAAACGGTGTCAGTCCTTGTTCCAGCCCTGCTGCAGACACGGCAACGTTTTCTTCGGATGCGTTGACCTGGGGCACACGGAAGCTGATAGGCGTAATGCCTTCCATGCAGTCGGCTAGTTGCATCTGGGGGGGGGGGGCCTGGCACCTCCTGGATACAGGATGTCCAGAACGATCTGTTCCTGAAATTGAAGGAAAGATCCAGTTCTCCCAGCCTTACTGTAGAGAACAAAGCTGTTGTAAACTGCCAATTGAATCAGATAAAAAGACACTTTCTTATACCAGCGTCTTGTTTTCCGGGAAATTAAATAGGGCGCTAACCTCTGGTCATTGAAGTCCACCCCTCCCATGTTGACATTATATTCGTGGACGACAAGGGGCTTTTCAATGACCTTAGTTGCCCGTTGAATTTGGACTGTCGTGTCTGTGTGAATGGTGGACAGAAAGTAAACGTCCCTCTTGTCCCTCCATTTCACCGCGAGCAGGTCTTCAGTACGCAAGGCGGCCCTCTGCCCCCGTTGAAGTCTGGTGGTAACGAGCCGTTGGGGGAAGCCCTGGCGACTAGGCCGCGCAGTGCCACAGCATCGGATTCCTTCTAACTTTAAGTGCTGAAAGAGGGCCACACTTGTGTAATAATTGTCCACAAAAAGATGGTACCCCTTCTGGAACAAGGGTGACACCAAGTCCCACACAACCTTTCCACTGCTCCCCAGGTAGTCAGGGCATCCGACCGGCTCCAATTTTGAGTCTTTTCCCTCATAGACCCTAAAACGACATGTATAGCCTGTGGCCCTTTCACAGAGCTTATACAGTTTCACCCCATACCGGGCGCGCTTGCTTGGGATGTACTGTTTGATGCCAAGGCGCCCGGTAAAGCGTAAGAGGGACTCGTCTACGCAGATGTTCTGTTCAGGGATATAAGCATCTGCAAATGTTGATGACAGGTGGTCTATGAGGGGCCGAATTTTGTGGAGCCGGTCATAAGCAGGGTGGCCCTTTTCATGACAGGTTTTGTCGTCGTTGAAGTGCAGGAAGCGCAGGATGGACTCAAATCGTGTCCTGGACATGGCAGCAGGGTACAAGGGAACATGATTTACTGGGTTCGTAGACCAATACGACCGCAGTACATTCTGTTTCATTAGTCCCAAGTGAAGGATAAGGGACAAAAAGATTTTAATGTCGGAAACTTGGACTGGTTTCCACCCGAAAGGCTGGGCATACATGCTCTCCAGGTGCTCGGTGATTAATTGTGTGGCTTTACGGTTGGTCTCAACCACAATTAAGTCCAGGAGAACCTGGGTGATGAACAGCTGCAAAAAGTCTAGGGCCGTTCCTAGATGAGCTGTCGCCACCTGGACTCCAGACTGGGCGGTGAAAGGGGGCACTACGGGTGCGGCGGAATCAGGGGATTGCCAATCTGGTTGTGCCAGCACCTCTGGGAGTCTATGGGTACTACGGGCCCGTCTTCTTATTGGTGGCTGCGATGGGGGTACTACTGCACTTGCCACCGTACCAGTTTCAACTTCCATGCTGACGCTCACCACTTCGCCAGGGTCTACGGAAGCACTGGCACTAAGTCCAGGAGATGCTGCGCTGCTGGTGCCTGCCTCACCAAGAAAACTATCATCAGCGCTAGCACCACCCTGCTGCCCTTGAGGCGGATCCTGCGCCACCTGCGGTCTAACGACTTGGGGTCTGGTACGCCTGGCTCTAGCCGGGACCATAGCATCGTCATCACTTTCGGTCAAGGAACCACTGCTTTCTACAGGTTCAAATTCGGACCCGGAAGATTCGACGGATGATTCTTCCCAAAAGAACTCATCCGACTGGTCCATGTACCTGTATACCTCGTCATCGGAAAGCCCCCTTCTTGCCATTGTGGATTACTAAATTTATGGGGGTTTCCTCCGAGACTACCCAGAAAAAAAGAGCACCTACCTAGCAAAAAGGGAGTATTTGAGAGGTATTGGGGTTGGTGGGAAGTGGGGTCTCAGAGGCAATTAAACAATCACGGGACAATCAAATACAATTACAGCACAATCGAATCCAATCACAGCACAATCAAATCTGATGCACTCGGAAGGTGATGGGGGGAGGGTGGGATTGGGTGTGGCGGGAAGTGGGGTCTCAGGCAATCAAACAATCACGGGGCAATCGAAGTCGATCACGGGACAATCAAATACAATTACAGCACAATCGACTCCAATCACAGCACAAGCAAATCTGATGCACTCGAAGGTGGTGGTGGGAGGGGAGGGTGGGGTTGGGTGTGGTGGGGGGGAGGGTGGGGTTGGGTGTGGTGGGAAGTGGGGTCTCAGGCAATCAAACAATCACGGGGCAATCGAAGCCGATCACGGGACAATCAAATACAATTACAGCACAATCGAATACAAGCGCAGCACAAGCAAATCTGATGCACTCGGAAGGTGATGGGGGGAGGGTGGGATTGGGTGTGGCGGGAAGTGGGGTCTCAGGCAATCAAACAATCACGGGGCAATCGCAGTCGATCACGGGACAATCAAATACAATTACAGCACAATCGACTCCAATCACAGCACAAGCAAATCTGATGCACTCGGAAGGTGGTGGTGGGGGGGGGGGGGGGGGGGGGGGGGGTTGGGTGTGGTGGGGGGGAGGGTGGGGTTGGGTGTGGTGGGAAGTGGGGTCTCAGGCAATCAAACAATCACGGGGCAATCGAAGCCGATCACGGGACAATCAAATACAATTACAGCACAATCGAATACAAGCGCAGCACAAGCAAATCTGATGCACTCGGAAGGTGATGGGGGGAGGGTGGGATTGGGTGTGGCGGGAAGTGGGGTCTCAGGCAATCAAACAATCACGGGGCAATCGAAGTCGATCACGGGACAATCAAATACAATTACAGCACAATCGACTCCAATCACAGCACAAGCAAATCTGATGCACTCGGAAGGTGGTGGGGGGGGGAGGGTGGGGTTGGGTGTGGTGGGGGGGAGGGTGGGGTTGGGTGTGGTGGGAAGTGGGGTCTCAGGCAATCAAACAATCACGGGGCAATCGAAGCCGATCACGGGACAATCAAATACAATTACAGCACAATCGAATACAAGCGCAGCACAATCGAATACAAGCGCAGCACAGTCAAATACAATGCACTTGGACGGTGATTAGGGGGGGGGGGTCTGAGGGCGATTTGAGGGGGTGGGGGGTTGATCAGGAGCCTGCACGGGGCAGACTGAGTCCTGATCTGATGAGAGGCAGACACAGGGGGTTACTGATCGCAGATCAGTTAGTGATCGCTGGGGAGGACAGATGTAAACAAAGAGCAGGGGATGTAATCAGGCGGGGGGTATGAGGGCAATCGAGGGCCTGGGCAGGTGATCGGTTACCCCCGCGGGGCAGTTAGGGTCTGCTCTGATGGGTGGGGGTGCTAAGGGGTGATGGACAGGTGATAGACAGGTGATCAGAGGGGGATCAGGGGATAAGGTAGCTGTATACAGATGTATACAGTATACAGGGGGGTAGTCTGGGATGGGGTCTGGGGGTGATCTAAAGGTAGGGGGGGGGATCAGGGGTGATTAGGTGGCAGTTAGGGACCTAAACTAAAGGGCAGCGTCGCTAGTTAGTGGCAGGTGGGGGGGGGGGTGGGGGTTTTGCAGGGGTGCAAGGGTGCTGGGCAGGGGTCTGCTGGGGTGATCAGGGGGGGTATGAGGCCTGGGGTGGTAGATCAGGGACTCTGTGGGCAAAAAAAAACACGTGTGCTGATACTTACAATGTGCTTCCTCCTCGCTAGTGGTCTCTGCAACAATGAGACCATGAGGCGAGGAGGAAGCACGTATAAGGCACTTTGTTTACCTAACAAAGTGCCTTATACCTCCTGATTGGCCTATTGTGCGGATTCCTCCGCTCGCCGGCTCTGCTAAGTGGCCGGCGAGCGGAGACAAAATGCCCATGTAACGATCCCGGGCGGAGGATCGCGTCACGGATGACGCGATCGCTCCGCCCATGCCCTTAGAAGGACCGCCGCCTCTGTGGGTGAGCCGGTCCTTCAGGGCTTCACTTCCCGGCCGCCTCTGTGCGTTAGGCGGTCGGGAAGTGGTTAACTGACACCCTTCCAAAAAATGTCCCTGAACTATGGCGGGGACTATCGGACTGTGAGCACCACTAAGGAACAGTTAATGTTCAATGTGCTCTGTAAAGCAACTTAGATTATTGGACAGGAGGAAGGTGGGGAGATCAAATACAAATATCTGAAAAAATGGACAGGGAGTTATATGTTTTAAAATGGAGTTATTTATTAAAGAGAAACCGCAACCAATAATTGAACTTCATTCCAATCAGTAGCTGATACCCCCTTTCCCATGAGAAATCTTTTCCTTTTTATGGGAGGGGGTGGGGGGTGATAGGGTTACCTTATAAATAATGTACCAAGAACAGGACATTGAGTTTGTGTGTTAAACTTTTTTTTTTTATTCTTGGAGTAATTCATGGATAGTTTGCATGTATGCTCTTTGTTTTGAATTTGCAAACATTGTGAATAGCTCTTTGCGAATACCATCTTGATGTTGTGCAACAATCTTTTTCTGTATCCAGATTTATATGGAATTGGAATACTGCTGTTACTATTTTTCTATACATGTCCTGTTGTTGGTATCAATAAAAACTATTGAATTAAAAAACATCTTTTCCTTTTCACAAATGGATCATCAGGGGGCTCTGTATGTCTGATATTGTGGTGAAACCCCTCCCACAGTGTGATGTCAGGACCATGGTTCTGACATCAGACTGTGGGAGCATTGTTGCATTGTGGGAAATAGCAGCTCTTTACAACTGCCAAAAAAAGCAAGCAGCATCTCCTTCCACTGACAACACCTGCCAGCAATAAAAATGTCACCATGTGATACATGTCAGAATGTAAATCAGGGAGAGTAAAGTTTTTACAATGGGCAAACACTGACTAAATCATTTATACATAATTATTGTAGAAATTAAGCACTTTTGTTCATTACGTTTTTTTCACTGGAGGTCCTCTTTAAGCTACTGAACCTGAATTGTCGTCTGAAACTAGGTAATTCTAGAAAAAAAACTAAATAGGCAGAGCTACCTACATTTGGAGAAATGGAAGAACATGTAATATATGAAGCTTTGAATCAGGATGATTGGCTAGCCAGGAGAAAAGTGCAATATAAATGTTATTTGTCCTGTCTTGTATTTGTAAAAGATATCTATTGGGTCAAATGTTAAGACTTTTTTTTTCAAACTGTTTAATGATTAAAAAAAAAAGCCTACTGTATATATTGGACAGACAGGTTACCCCAAAATCGTTTAAGGTCAGCCAATAAACAGTATTGTCCTGATTCAAAACCTCCTGCTTTAACTGAAGGCTAACACAGTACAGCATTCGAATGCTGAGGATATAGAAGTAAGTCATCTGGAACCAGACATGTAATTAAGTACTATATTCGGAGGAATGTCAGGTGGTGCATCTATTCCAGATTCTTGCATCAGCATGTTGTGACCTTTGCCAACCCTAACTTTATGCTCAGACCTGTGGGCCACAAAAATACAACAAAGGAATAAATAAATAAAGGACAGACCCTTCTGTTTAGCCAGAGGCACAGCAGTCAAAAAGGCAAAACGGTCCTACTGCTAAATCAGGGTTTCTAATACCTGTTCCAATGCTTGCTTAAAAAAAAACCCTGAATGAACTGAATAGCTCAGTTTACTTGGATCCTGCCCATAAAAAAACAAAAACAGAAAAAAACAAAACCGTGAACAGTGGACCAATCTGTACTTACAATGCCCTATGTATACTGGAACAGCAGGGAGGGCCCGTTCTCACCTGAGCGGGAATCGCGCGATTCCCGCTCACGGCAAACCGCTAGCGGTTCTGCAAGAACACAATGTAGCGAGTGGCAGTGTTCTCACTGCCGCGGTTGCGGTTAGCAATACCCGCAACTGCGCTGCATGCAGCGGTTTGCCGGCGACGAGCATTCCACGATTAGCGATCGTAATTAGCGTACATAGCACGCTAATCGTGATCGCTCCAAAACCGCCGCAGTGTCCAGTGATTTTTCCGCGCTTCATTTTGGATGCTGCTTATTAAATTGACACACTGTTGACCCCTATGGGTGTCTATAAACAACTGTAGATCACCACTTTTCACTGTCAGTTTTGATTTTGGAAATAATTTTCAGTCATCTCTGTCTATGTTGCTGTCATTTACAGTAGGTAGTAGAAATCTGACAGTTCTGACAAGTTTTGGACTAGTCCATCTCCTCTTTCAGGATTATTTCTTTATACACAAAAGCACTTACTGAACTGCAGTTGCTCAGTCCAACCGTGAAAATAGTGTGCAAGGGAATCGTGAAACTAACATCTTTACATAGGTTCTTTCCAGGGAGAGCTTTTGTAAAAATAAAAGGTAAATACCGATAATCTCTCACGAGTAGAGATGTGGCGAACATCTCCAAATCCCTGGGGCTCTTACTACTTCCGGGTCGCACTGACCCGGAGTAGTACGCCTGCGATGCCCGGCGGAGCGTCCTAGATCGCACTCCTGTTGCCCAGGCACTTTCTGCGCGTGTGCGTGACGTTATGGACGTCACGCTCATGCGCAGAGAGTGCAAGGTAACAGGAGCGCGATCTAGGACGCTCCGCCGGGCATCGCAGGCGTACTACTCCGGGTCAGTGCGACCCGGAAGTAGTAAAAGCCCCAGAGATGTTCGCCGGGCAAACAGTTCGCCGCATCTCTACTCATGAGATGGACTGTTCCAAAATATGTCAGACATGTCAGGTATTTGCTACCTACTGTAAGTGACAGCAAGATAGGGAACAAAAGTTGTAGAAATGTACATTTTATATGTACCGTATGTATTTTAAAGGTTATAATTTTTCGAGATAGCGGTTATTTAAATAAACTCTGTGTTTCGGATAAAGTGTCAATAATAAGCCGCTAGAGTAATTTGTAAATATACAGATGCTGTCCCTCAGAGGTTGATATTGTCCACTCACTAAGAAGCAGCTTCAGTTCTTTTTGGAATGGATTCTACCAGGTATTGGAAACATTCCTTTGAGATTCTGGTCCATATTAACATTACTGTGTGACACAATTTCTGCAGATGTGTCAGCTGCACATTCTCTACAAATCTTCCAGTTCTGACACATCCTAAGCGCCAAACTGTAAGTTCAAGGGATTTTGCTATTGACGCAAAATTTCTATGAGCACCATCTGTGTTTTTCCAGTCAACTGTTCAATTTTGGCAAGTCTACACTCACTGCAATCTATGCTTTTTGCACTTGCCTGAAGGAAACGGAAGCTGATGTGGTTTGACATATTGGGCCCCTATAGGGGTTTTCTGCTCACCTCAGTTGTAGAAGTGGTTATTGTACTCGTTCTTTCAGGTTGATCTTATCTGGCTATTCTGCTATGATGTCTCATCAATAGGACATTTTTGGTCTACTTATCTGCAGCTTACTGGATGTTGTTACACCATTTTGAGAAAATTCTAGAGACTGTTTAACTTGAAGATGAGAATTCCAGGAGATTTTCATACTCACTGCAACGACCTAGGAAGATGGATTGAGCGACCTCTCCCTCACGACAAAGTGTCCAGCGATACATCTTCCTGTCAGTGGGTCACATGACTTTACACAATGGTACAAACAAGACTTCCAGGCCCATATGCAAATCACTTTTTCTCCTGAGTTTTCTCCAAGTTGATATTTTTAAATGTGTCAATAAAATGCCTTTTAACCTCCTTGGCGGTTCATTTTTTCTGCAAAAATTGCAGAATTCCAATTTTTTTTTTAATGTTTCATGTAAAGCTACCAGAGTGGTAGCTACATGAAACACCACTAGAGGGCGCATGTGGCCCTCTAGTCCGATCGTCGCCGGCATCTATAGCAAACAGGGGAACGCGTATATAACGCGTTCCCGTTTGGCTTCTCCTGTCGCCATGGCGACGATCGGGATGACGTCATGGACGTCAGCCGACGTCCTGACGTCAGGCACACCCGATCCAGCCCATAGCGCTGCCCGGAACTCGTTGATCCGGGTAGCGCAGGGCTCTGGCGGGGGCCCTCTTGAGCCGCTGCGTGCGGCCGATCGCCGCAGAGCGGCAGCGATCAAGCTGTGCGCGCGGCTAGCAAAGTGCTGGCTGCGCGCACAGCAATTTACAGAATGAAAATCGCCCCACCAGGGGCTGAGATCTCCCCCTGCGCGGCATAGCCCGAGCTCAGCTCGGGCTTACCGCCAGGGAGGTTAATCCACCAGAAAGCACTAAAGTACTCAAAATAATTTTGATAGCACTTTTGCACCTACTTTTTGGTACTTTTCTAGATGAAAAGTGCTGGAAAGTTATTTTAAATTGAAGATGAAAAATTATTTCCTAGGAGAAAACTTGGGTGAAATAGTGAATTGCATAAGGCCCCCAGTGTCTTCGGGAATCTTAAAGATCCTATCTGCCATGACAATCTTATCGCTGCGCGAAGCTCACATAACCGTGCGCCTGTACCTATGTCACAACGTTGAGTAAACGACCGCTTGCCACTCAGAAAAAAAATTGCCGGTCGTCGGGAAAATCGCCACATAGGTACACAGCTTAAAGGGAACCTAAACTATTGCACAGGACAAAAGTAAAACATAGATAAAATATGCCGGCCTGTATGTATTTAGAGAGTATTTTTATTAAATAATCAAAACGCACCGGTTACTGGGCACATATATTCCACGCTATCATCAGAGTGCGCTTTAACTTGAGTACAGCAATACTTTAATCATAGATATTTAGAGAGTTTAGCCAGTTTAATTCCCCCTCATTAGTCTAATCACAAGTTGTAATTTGATCTCTCACCTGTGTCACATGACTGCCATGGCAGATTAGCTCATTTGAAAGCACATGATAACCATATGTCTGCGTCCATGAATCAGGAAGTAGAAACAATGCAGATTTTAGGATTTGTATCAGGCGTAATAAAGAAATGTTTTCTGTGGGGGACAGCCATCGTGTTTGTCATTCACGACTATCACACACCACTACTACCGCGCACACGATTGACTACGTCGGCCCAAGATTTCCCAGCATGTCAGATGGATAGATTTCACCATGTTCGGCCATAAATTAGTAGAATCGTCGATTGGGCATGCTCTTGGAGGCACAGATTTTCATCCGATTCCATTAACCACTTCTCTACCACAGGGTTTTTCACCTAAAAACCACAGCAATTTTCACATTTAAGGGAGGCAAGGGTTAATGGGCTTAATGGGGGTATAATTTATTTAAAAAAAAAACCTCACTGATGCTGATCAGTCACTAATGCTGTGTTAGTTTTTTCTGAGATCCTCTCACGAGTGATCTCAGTAACTGTAACAGCAAAGAGACTAATGCAGTGTTTACACACATTCTGCATGAATGAGCACCGTCATTGGCTTTGTGAACACATGTTCACATCAGCCAATCACAGACCAGCGGGTGCCCGACGCGTATGCACATCCGCGTGCACGCGGACGCGAACACGATGGCGCACAGCAGCAAAATAAACAGGAGTTGCCTATCTACGCCCCTGGGACTCAGGTGAAGTTTAAAGGGGCGTAGATAAGCGTGGCAGAGGTTGTTAAGTGGTTAATATGGTCGCTTAGCCGCCAAGTCGACAGATGTATGGCCATCTTACAGGTTATCCCTACCATAGCTAGTGATTGTCTTGTGTTCCTAAAATTAAGGACAATTTTGGAAAGGAAATGGGGAGAGGGAAACCAATTCAGATAGTCTCCGGACCCAGATTTGGACTTAAGCTCCATACTCCCCACTCGATGGGTCCAGCGACGTCCCCTTGACGACAGTCATTCAGCGACAGCTCTTTCTGCCAGTGGCTATGCAAGACGTCATGCGACGTCACACATCGGGGGCGATCACGGTACTGCAAAGATCCGATCCACCGTGGCGGTCCTTATTGCCGCATGACACTGCCACGGTCGCGTGCACCGGTACCCACAATATCGTGGAAACAAACCCTCTGCGTAAAAAAATAAATAAAATCGCTGGTCGTCGGGAAAATCGCATCTCCTTAGCATCTACCCCAAGCTGAAGTATCCATTTCATAATTAATGACTTTTACTGTGTAATGTGTGGGTGTATTTATAGACCCTATCACAGAGCTTGTTACACTCAGATCAATTTCAAAACACTAAACACGTGTATCTCCAGGTGCCAGAAAGATTTAACACAGCTACATTTAAAGACCAAACAGCAAAGAATCTACTTCTGGCATTATGGAGGCTAAAAATAAAGCTGCAGGCTTCATACGTAAGCAAATGTACAGTAGGGTGAGACTTACAGTGTACGAGCTTCCACACAATGTCCAAATATAGTAAAAAGAGAGATAGTATTCTGTTTGATAACTAACAAAAAATGTCAAACAATTGTTCTTTGCCTCCTTGGCAGGAGGAGAGAAATGCTCTGGGTTGTTTTTTCTGCAGAATGTATTACACATGAGAGATTTCTCATCTCACTAAAAAGGAATTGTGCTTGAAGTCAGACGATTTTCATTAGGCTTGCATTAAAATGGATTGTGAAGTCATCAGGCTGACATGCTTTCAATGGATCTGGGAAAGTCTTGCATATATTCATGTAGACGCTACAAAGTGAATGGTGTGTAAGCGGTGAGACACACGCCTGGCATTGAGTTTCCCCTCTGTGGCGGTATCAGATTAGCACGTTTACATTGCTGTCGGGGATTAGTTCAGCTGTCATCTTTCAACGGGTTTATCCTTTCACCTACGTTCCTGTGCTGCCTCAGATCCAGATGTGCAATCAGGGAACGTATCTCTCTACAGGCCTACATCTGTAGGGGATATATTATACCATTCATTCTTACCTGTGACATGACATCATTACGTTCAAACTTTCCATGCTACAGGGGCCTTCCACAGAGTGAAGGTATTATCAGTGCAGTCACACAAGGTCTCACAGCACCACTCCACCCAATGGACTCCCCTCCTACACTGGCATTAGTCTATGCCAGGGACGCGAGTATTGTAGGGATTAGATTGTGAGCTGCTCTGAGTGACAGCTGGTGATATGGCCAAATACACTCTTGTAAAGTACAGCAGAAGAGGTCTACGCCCTGATTGGAACCTCTTATTCCTGCTAGAGCGATTATATCAATGTCCTGTTGCTGCACTCCAGACCCTGTGATTACTGTGTGGCAATTACAGTGGAAAAGGTGGGGGTGGGCTGCTCCTTAAAGGGACTCCGAGCTCACCCAAAAAAAGAAAGTTGTACTCACCAGGAGCTTTCTCCAGCCCAGTGCTGGTCGGGAGGTCCCACGCCGGCGTCCTGGCTCCTCTCCTTCTCCCCGCTCCGGAATGGCTGACAGGCCGCAGCCCGGGCGACACTCGGCAGTGTCGGGCTGCTCCTTCCGCATATGACGCGGATTACGTCACACGCCGGCCGCCTCGCGTCATCACGGCGGCCGGCGTAAAAGTACTGCGCATGCGCGCTTTAATCGCGCATGCGCAGTACTTTCACGCCGGCCGCCGTGATGACGCGAGGCGGCCGGCGTGTGACGTAATCCGCGTCATACGCGGAAGGAGCAGCCCGACACTCTGCCGAGTGTCGCCCGGGCTGCGGCCTGTCAGCCATTCCGGAGCGGGGAGAAGGAGAGGAGCCAGGACGCCGGCGTGGGACCTCCCGACCAGCACTGGGCTGGAGAAAGCCCCTGGTGAGTACAACTTTCTTTTTTTGGGTGAGCTCGGAGTCACTTTAATGTGGACCCGAGCTCTTGCACAGAACAGACTGAAAAGTTTTCACTTCACATAGAAGTGCTGTAGAAATCAACTGCAATGAGCTGCATTTGTCTGTTTAGCTACAGTTGAGTGTAATGGTTTGTAATTAGTAGGTGAGACACACAGCGCCTCTCACTGGCTGCACAGGAGCCCCAAAGAGCACCGCACCAAAGCCCCTTTCATATTACCCTGCGGCAGAAAGCACCGACAGGGTAATGTGCATAGGCCCGCCCCACTGCTCAGTGATGCACTCCCTGCTGGACAGGAAGTACATCACTGTGGTTCCCGTCGGTCCACGCTTGCGTGCCACACCTGCACTCTTTGTTTACACTCACTGCATCGCCATAGACTTGCATTACTGCATAATCCGTACGGTCAGCACAGATCATGCGTTAACGCACTGTTGACTTCGTGTCGGGATTGAAGAAGTACAGCAGACACAGCGGTGGATACAATGTAAATGCAGCTGGATCACGGGGTCCATGCTGCCAGTAGGGATGGAGAGAGGACACAGGAGTGGGCCAGCGGACAAGTGAGTGTGCACTCTGCTGACAACACCCTGCAGGGGGCGGGTGTGTCTGCCAGTCAGCACTGTACTGCTCCAATTCCATACATTTAAACTATATTTTAAGGTTAAAATCTATTTGCAGTGTGAGGCAGTAATAGATCCCTCTACAATCAGATTTCTATCAGAAATGGTGGAATCTGGTAGCCTGAAGCAAAAGGTTAAAGCAAGGCTGTGTGGCACATCCCATGAAGTAATACTGTGAGCTTTAACTGGGTTCCCACTGGCAACAGCACTCTATGACCATGAGGCAGCACCTATACAGACTGTCACTGGACGTGTGCTCCGCTAAATGCTTTAGAAGGAACAGTTCCGCAAGTGTAAACAAAAAGATCTCCAGAGCGTGCACCTTCCGTCCATGGATTTAGACATACAAATTGACAGTGCAAGTGTACAGTTCAATGATAACAAATACAGTGCATAGACCTCACAAGGTATGTTTACATCCAGACAAAGCTTACGTATCCGGTGTATGAGTGGTCATGTGTTCAGGAGGTGGGTGGTGGGCACAAAGGTGGCGAGCGACAGCCGTTTCACGTCTAAATGATGCTTGGTCACGCTGCATTGTACGCAATTTCCGCAATTTTAATGAAAGTGAATGGGAGCGATTTTTTAAAAAAGCGCTCAGAAAGCGCTAATCAATCACAAAGTGCTCAGAAAAGCGCTTATAGTGTGGCTGAGCCCTTAGGGAGTCTTGCCCAAGGTCTCCTCACTGAATAGATGCTGGCTTACTGGAGCCGAGTTTCGAACCTTGGTCTCCTGTGTCAGAGGCAGAGCCCTGGATAGTGTAAACACATCGTTGTTGAAAGTAAATCATTATTTTAGTTTTACCGTGTTCAACACAGGACACCACTTGCAAAGAATCTCTCGGAACCGGTTGGTAAGTAGGAACCGCCTGTAATTTCTCATCATTAAAGTCTCATGTGGGGTCCCCATAAAATAGCCTGACAGTCCACCCCTTGTGTGATTCAGTTTGCTTGCTGCTCCCCAAGAAATGCCTCATATGCTCACCAGCATGAGGAACACATAGAAATATCAGTGCCATGTATACAAAGTTATGACTTGTGCCCCATACAACACATGCAGCCGTCTCATGCTCCCAATATTACCAGTCATGACACAATTCTCACCCAATCTAATTTTTTCTCTACACAACAAGCAGAACCCACATGATAAGTGCAGTGAACACTTCGTCTAGATATAAGCTACTTATGTAAGAACCTAGGAGGCAAAGAGCTAGGAATTATCTGCAATTCTAAAGGTGGCCAAAAATCGGGTGACTTGGTGGCGGACTGACCATCTGAGTTGATTATCATAATCGAATGAAAATCGTTGCCAAGAGCATGCCTGATCGATGATGCAACCAATTTCAGGCTGACATTGGTCTCATGTATCGATTGGACATGCTGCAAGATGTCAAGCCATTGTGCTCCATCAGGGGCGTGGCGGTGACGGTGTGTGATATCGGGACGAGCGCCGAAAACCCCAGTGCTGTGCCCCTTTCCCTGCACTGGGGCAGACAACAATAGGCCGATTCCAAAAAGATTTTATGCTGAAGTTGATTGGGAATCGGACTGCAGTATATGGGCAGCCAACAGATCACTCTCTAATCAGATTTGATCAGAGAGAGATCATTCTCTTGGCTGAATCTGCCCATCATCGCTAGATGTATGGCTACCTGTAGTGTTTCCAGTGCAATTTCTGCAGCTGCGTGAGGGAAACGTGCAGAAGAGGTGGCCAAAGTAAGCCACCAATACAACACCAGCTGCCTTTGGATACATGTCTAACTTGCCTAATAAATATATCTCATCCATCTTTTAATGTGATGGAATATGGGGGGGGGGGGAGTGTAAAAAACAATTATGAAATTGGAGTAAAGTATCCCTCTATGACAACGAGCTCTTCTGACCCTACTCCGGGTGTGTTGCAGAACCAGTAACTTGAACCTCTGGTCACACAGCTGGAACTCATTGCAGCACTACATGAATTCTGTAATCAAGCAAGGACTTTATGAGAAAAATATGATGGAGAGCTGGCTGCGTTACACACCCTTTTCTGCTTTGTCATGCTTAGAAACATGACATTGCTGCAGAATGCCATGCCGTTTCCAAGCTAAAATCCAGACGGTTTAGCAATTTCCATTTGTAAAGTGAACACAAGCAGCAGGCTGAGAAACTGATCTTATCTTCATACAGGGAACCAACCAGAGCACTGTTATATTAAGAACGGAAAATTCTGGAATGGTTCATCCCTGAGCTCAGTCAGTACTATATACCGGCTCTATACCTAATCACACTCGGAGAAGATCTACAGATCCTGAGCTCAAACCACAGAGAACTACAGTTCAAAAGTTTACTCTGCATTTTTGTTTTGTTTATATAAAGGAGGCTGAATGAAGAGCTTAAACTTGTTTGTTTAAGAGGGAGTCATTCCACAGTGCTCTGGAAGAACCAGAATTTATGAAGTGATAGCATTTTTGTATACAGATAATAGAACACGATACAAAGTTAGTCTAAACTGAAACTTTCACTGAATCATGTTAGCTGCAGGAGGGAGGGTCTATCACATATTAGCTGCAGGAGGGCGGGTCTATAACATGTTAGCTGCAGGAGGGAGGGTCTATCACATGTTAGCTGCAGGAGGGAGGGTCTATAACATGTTAGCTGCAGGAGGGATGGTCTATCACATATTAGCTGCAGGAGGGAGGGTCTATAACATGTTAGCTGCAGGAGGGAGGGTCTATCGCATGTTAGCTGCAGGAGGGAGGGTCTATCGCATGTTAGCTGCAGGAGGGAGGGTCTATCGCATGTTAGCTGCAGGAGGGAGGGTCTATCACATGTTAGCTGCAGGAGGGAGGGTCTATCACATGTTAGCTGCAGGAGGGAGGGTCTATCACATGTTAGCTGCAGGAGGGAGGGTCTATCACATGTTAGCTGCAGGAGGGAGGGTCTATTACATGTTAGCTGCAGGAGGGAGGGTCTATCACATGTTAGCTGCAGGAGGGAGGGTCTATAGCATGTTAGCTGCAGGAGGGAGGGTCTATCACATGTTAGCTGCAGGAGGGAGGGTCTATCACATGTTAGCTGCAGGAGGGAGGGTCTATCACATGTTAGCTGCAGGAGGGAGGGTCTATTACATGTTAGCTGCAGAAGGGAGGGTCTATCACATGTTAGCTGCAGGAGGGAGGGTCTATTACATGTTAGCTGCAGGAGAGGGTCTATTATTATTATTATTGATTTATAAGCGCTAACATATTCCGTGGCGCTGTACAAAGTCTAACATGTTAGCTGCAGGAGGGAGGGTCTTTAGATTGTAAGCTATCAAGGGCAGAGCTCTATCCCCCTTTTGTGTCTTGAAAATTATTATACATTTTATTTATCATGTTACTTTTATCACTTTCATTACCAATTCTGTATTTTGTATCATTTTTGCATTTTGTCACTAATTACGTATTTCGTATATTGGTGTACACCATTGTCTGTATTATTATGTACCTCATGTTCGTTTCTTACTTTGTACAGCGACACGGATTATGTTGGCACTTTATAAATCAATAATAATGTTAGCTGCAGGAGAGAGGGTCTAGGGTGAGCAGCACAGCGACCAGGGCACCATCTTCAAGGAGTTTGCATGCTCTCCCTGTGCCTGCGTCGGTTTCCTCCAGGCGTTCGGATTTCCTCCCACATCCAAAAAAACAGGTAAAATAACTTAATTGTCTTCCTGTAAAATTACAATGGACATAAAGGCACGTACCCATGACGCAACTTTTTGCACAATTTTATCAGCACCTGGCAATTTTTGAGCCACGAGCAATCGTTTCCACAATTTCTCAACTTGGGTATGTGTGCACACGATGAAATAAATGTTTTGCGACAATTACGACCATCATGGCAGATCTGATCTTTAAATTCCCAGACGACTCCCGTGCAAAGTTCCACGACCGTTTGAACTCTCATTCGTGTTTGTGTGCCGTCACAATGTTCCTGTGGTAGGACGATGGATTGGGGAATGCTCGTTTATCGGATCATGTCGTCATGGGCTCCCCGATCCATCTTCCAATGAGTATTTCAAGGAACATTATCAATTAAAACTTTTTTTTAATGCTGTATGTTAGGGCACACAAAACTGTTGAGCTCTGCAGGATTAGCCCATGTTCCTGCACAGGTGGGTTGCTATCAACTCAATAAACAATCTTATTCGGATGGTGGTTAGGTGTTAAGATTCTAGCAATGTGTGTTTTTTGTATTCACTTCTCTGGCCGTTTACAAAGGCATTATCAGGATCTTTAACAGTATGCCTCTCCCTCCCAGCATGGACAGCACAGGAGACTAGGAAGTAGATGCATCCAGGAGTGTAGCATCACAAACAGCCAGTCAGTCGGGAGTAGTGTATACATCTCCTTGACTGCTGGTTATATTACAGCAACATGCTCTCAGTTACCTCTTGAGATCAGCCTCCTCATCAGACTCTCCTGCATGCTGTTACACAGTGAGGTATTTTTGTCAGCTGTATGAGCAATGAAGGATGATTTTAAAGCGGGGAGAGAGAACTGGGTGAATACATAAAGTGCCCGTAGCACTAGTGGTAATGTGTACCCTAATATAGAGCATAAAAGGTTTTAATTGATAGTGTTCTTTTAAGACTACAGTAGGGATTAGAGTGTGAGCCCCTCTGAAGGACAGTTAGTGACATATATATAATATGTAAAAGTGCTGCGGAAGAGGTCAATGCTTTACAAATACTAAATAATAATGCTGATACGTTTCTCTATAGATTCAGTGAGTACTCTGGGTTAGAAGCTCCCAACTACATTGAAACCTTGCTACAATTTCAGTTTGTGCAGTGTCTGATGACCTAATGGTGAATTGTGGATGCTATCCCCCAATGCTATCACATCTTACCTCCGGAGAGCTTTGGAGGATTGCTGGGTGAGTGCAGACATTGTGGGGGAGTGTCAAGGTGCTCACCTGACAGTCCCCTGCACTGCCTCCTGCTATTTTCCTGAATGTGGCCCAAACTATGAAAAAAGGTCCCAGCGGCACCCCTAGCCATGGCTGCACCCGATGCTGTGAGCACCTGCAGCCCTAAGGTAGGTACGCCACTGAGTCATCACAACTGAGCCAATGGTTCTTCTCCCTTTGACGTTGCAGGATTGTAATGTTAGTGTAGGGACTGCACAATGTCACATTTCCGTGAAATTTTCAAAAGTAGCAGTCACTGGATAAGTTCCTTGTTAAAAACCAGATAGCAGCACTATAGAGTCCTACAATGTAAAGGGATTCAATATCCCATCCAAGAGGTCCAAACCCCTATACCACCTTCACAAATTAAAAGCCTCTATAATTTTCTTACAGGAAACCAACTTCAAGGAGGGAGGTGTTCCTGCATTTCAATCACGGTACTACAATAGATGGTATCATAGTACAAATCCTTTAGGTAAATCAAAAGGGGTCTCGATTGGACTCCGTAAAAACTTAAACATAAATGTACTCAAATCCCAATACGTTTTCCTTATAGTCCAAATCCAAGACACAAAATATACTTTTGGTTGAACAGCGAGGAGAACGCCAGCGCATACCACTAAGGCTGCATCCGAAATGACCACCAGCTCAGTGTGCAGCACCTAAATAGATTTTCTGCACAGTTTGCATTCAATTCAGATGCAAATCATATGCAAATCTGCTACTACTTATTATGCAAACAGGAAACTCAGGAGGACGGGCTGGGAGCAGCTAACCTGACAGTTACATAGTTACAAAGTTAAAGAGAATCTGTAACAAAAATGTCCCCTGGGGGGTACTCACCTCGGGTGGGGGAAGCCTCAGGATCCTAATGAGGCTTCCCACGCCGTCCTCCGTCCCTCTGGGGTCTCGCTGCAGCCCTCTGTACAGCGGCGATGTAAATATTTACCTTACCCGCTCCTGCGCAGGCGCTCTGGTGGCTGTCAGCTCCGAAGTAGGCGGAAATACCCGATCATCGTCTGGTCTGCTCTACTGCACAGGCGCAAGTCTCCGGCGCCTGCGCAGTAGAGCGGACCCGATGGAGATCGGGTATTTCCGTCTAGTTCGGAGCCGAAAGCAGCCACAGCACCCCCGCTAGAGCCTGCAAAGGTAAATATTGAATTGACAGTCGGGTCTGTCGCCAGCTGTTCGGAGGGCTGCAGCGAGACCCCCGTGGGACAGAGGACGGCGTGGGAAGCCTCATTAGGATCCCGAGGCTTCCCCCACCCAAGGTGAGTACCCCCCAGGGGATTTTTTTGATGTTACAGAGTCTCTTTAAGAAAAGGTGGGGGGAAAGGCTGCGCGTCCCTAAACACATGCTGCAATTGAATGGTTAATCGCACAGGCATACACCGCCTCTGCTAGACTGAAAAATGCATGCCCTGCATCCAAGACAAGTGCTAACATTTATTAAATTAGGAGGAACTTTAGCTTCCAATATGGTTTGCATGCAAAGTATATTATACTAGACACTTGCGCCACGGTGAGGCAAACCTCCGGGCAAGTGACCAAACCTAAATTTAAAACCTTGGGAGCAGCTAAGCAAAAAAAAAATGTGTAACGTACATTTGGTTGAACAGCGAGGAAAACGCCAGCGCATACGACTAAGGCTGCATCCGAAATGACCACCAGCTCAGTGTGCAGCACCTAAATAGATTTTCTGCACACTTTGCATTCTGTCCTCTACTATAATTAACCACTTCAGCACCACAGGGTTTTTTGCTTAAAAACCAGAGCAATTTTAACATTTCAGCGCTCCTCCCATTCATTCACCAATAACTTTATTGCTACTCATCAGATGTAAATGATCTATATCTTGGTTTTTTTTGCCACAAATTATGCTTTTTGAGGGTCATATTTGCTTTTAGTAATTATGTTATTATCTGTGCATTTTAAAGGAAAAAAAGAAAAAAAAAGTAAAAATACACTATTTCTCTATTTCCATCCACTATAGTTTTCAAATAAACAATGTTACCATAGGTAAAACCCACACATTGTATTTGCTAATTTGTCCTGGTTATTTCAACATTTAAATAATGTTCCTAGTACAATGTATGGCGATAATATATTAGTTTCTGGTTTGTGTTTTTGTTTTCTCATTGTACTCTATCAGTAATTAAAAGCCCTTATCTTCATGATTAACAGTAATACACTCTCATGGCATACATATTTTAAAAGCTAAGTCCCTAGGGTAACTATGTATTCTCTTTTCAATGCTGTCACTTTTGTTTTTTTTTTACAAGTATTTTTTTGGGGGGTACAGAGTACATGAAAACAACTGTTTTATTGCTTTTCATTCAGTTTTCCGGTAAAATCAATCACATGACTTAGCCCTCAGTTGTCAAACAGCACAAAATCTATTCTCTCACTTGTCACGGTTAACATGATACCCTATATGCATAATCCGATAGCTTATTGGGCACACAGCACACTGTTTACCACAAGTACGCCTATCTACTCCCCTGAGCTTTAAGTGAAGTTTTGTGGGGAGTAGATAAGCGTAGCAAGGGATTCAGAGTGGTTAATGAGGACACTGGACCTTCTACTACTACCAACTCTCAGTAAACCCCAACTATACAGAATATCTAATATGACTGGTCTGGACGGCGGACACATCTCATGCTTGACTTATCCCTTTTTACTTCTTCCCTCCGTTTTTGTTCTCTTTCTCTTCTTACTATTTTTCCACCCTAATCCTCCCCCCCCCCCCTCCTTTCTCATTGTTGCTAAAGTTGTGCCTATACAACCACCCAAGATACATGCTATACTCTACCCTGAGCATATTACTATTTTGGACAATGCCAATCATTAGTTACTAAGTAGTCACTTCGGATCATCGGTAATGGACTTACTATTCAACCCATATATGTTCTTTATATTTTAAGTGTTTGTATCTTTTATAAAATTCTCAAATAAAAACTTATTTTGAAAAAACAGATAGCAATGATTCTGCTAGTTATAGTGAAAGTATTTTTTTTACTTTACAGAGGTACAGTACTTTGAATTAAATATTTTTCTGTAAATGTTTTTGGATTGTAGAACAATTTAATGAATCCTTATAGGCAAATGTGCTTTGATATAGGATTTCTTTGGATTACAAGCATGTTTTTAGAACCATTTATGCTTGCAAACCAAAGCTCCACTGTGTCTTTTTTTTCTGAGAGACAGGCCTTCTTTGGAAACCAAATCCCTCTATCGCTCTTTTTCCCCATTTGTCCCTTTTTCAGGGCTGATGTACAGATCTATGTAAATACAGCATACAATGCTGCCCATAATGAATAATTATTCATACCCCTGGCAAATTTTGAATTAAAGTTAGTTTTATTCAACCAGCAAGTAATTTTTTGATGGGAAATGACATACAGTAGGGGTCTCCCAAAAGATAAGACAATGTACAAGAGGCATTATTGTGGAAAAAAAATTTCTCAGCTTTTACTTACATTTGAGCAAAAAATGTCCAGTTTAAAATTATTCATACCCTCCTCAATAATCAATAAGAAAGATTTTATTGGCTAGTACAACAATCAAATGCTTCCTATAATTGCATACCAGCTTTTTGCATGTCTCCACGGGTATTTTTGCCCATTTATCTTTACCAATGAGCTCCAAATCTTTCAAGTTGGAGGGTCTTCTTGCCATCACCCTGATCTTCAGCTCCCTCCACAGATTCTCAATTGGATTCAAGTCAAGACTCTGGCTGGGCCACACCAAAATGCTAATGTTGTTGTCTGCTAACCTTTTCTTCACCACTTTTGCTGTGTGTTTTGGGTCACTGTCATGCTGAAATGTCCACTGGTGCCCAAGGCCAAATTTCTCTGCAGACTGCCTGATATTGTCGCTGAGAATCCTCATGTAGTGCTCTTTTTAATGGTGCTGTTTTACTGTAATTAGGCTCCCTGGTCCATTGGCTGCAAAAAAACCCCAAAGCATTAGGTTCCCACCACCATGTTTGACAGTGAGGATGGTGTTCTTTGGGATGAAGGCTTCTCCTTTTTTACGCCAAATGAAAGAAACCTCATTGTGACCAAACAATTAAATTTTTGTTTTATCTGACCACCATAAGGGCTCGTTTCCACTATCGCGAATCTGCATGCGTCCAACGCATGCAGATTCGCACATGTAATGCAAGTGGATGGGCCTGTTTCCACTGTAGCGTTGTTGAGGTGCGTTTTTTTCAGCGGTAAAAAAACGCACAAAAGAGCCAACGAATTCGCCTGCGAGTGGAATGCATGCGAATCGCCGCTAATGTATTTAATAGGAAATTCGCATGCGGCTATGGTATGCGAATTTTCATGCGAATTCGCATAGGTACCAATGTAATTCAAACAGGCAGTGACATGGTTAATTTCGCATATACCCTCACCTATGCGAATTCGCATGCGAATTCGCGGCAAAAAACGCGCAAAAATTCGCATCCGCATGCTAATTCATGGAATTTCAACAGCGGTGGAATCCAGGCGATTCTGCACCGCAATAGTGGAAACGAGCCCTAACACAGAAGAACAGAAGTCTTCTTCTTTGTCCATATGAGCATTTGCAAAGGCCAAGCAAGCTTTGGCGTGCCTTATCTGGAGAAGTGGAGTCCTCCTTGGTCTGCATCCGTGGAACCCAGCAGTGTGCAGTGTCCATTAGATTGTCTGCCTTGATGCCACCAGCAGAGCCCAGATTCACCAAGATGGCCTTAATGGTGATCCATGGATTCTTTTTCACCTCTCTCACTATCCTCCAGGCCAGAACAGGTGTCACTTTTGGCTTCCAACCATGTCCTTTGAGATTTTCCACAGTGCGGAACATCTTGTATTTTTTAATAATACTTTGCGCTGTAGCCACTGGAACTTGAAAACATTTAGAAATGGCCTTGTAGCCCTTTCCTGACTTGTGAGCAGCCACAATGCACAGCCGTAGGTCCTCACTGAGCTCCTTTGTCTTAGCCATGACTATCCACAAACCAACTGCAGAGAGCTGCAGTTTTTCACCTGTTGAGTTAATTAAAACCGTTGTTCCCAATTAATCAGGGTAATTAGGATGCTTTAGAACAGCTTGGACTATTTGGAATGGTATAGAACTTTGGATTGTCCCACCGACTGTGACAGTTTGTGAAGGGTATGGACAATTTTTGCTCAAATGTAAATACAAGCTGAGAAATGTCCACCTCCCCCCCCAATAGTGCCTCTTGTACATCATATTATCCTTTGGGAGACATCTATGTCCTTTCCTGTCAAAAAATGACTTGCTGGTTGAATAAAAGTCAAAATTTGACAGGGGCATGAATAATTATGGGTGGCACTGTATGTATTTCTCTACTGAAAAATGTGTTTAATTTACTCTACACTTCACCCCTACCCTTCAAATGTATACATTTCTTATTTTAATACGAATAATCATAATAAGGACCAGTGTGGTTTGAATTATAAAACTATGTCTGCTGTTTATGAATTCTTTGTGGCATTCATGACAAGAGGTGTGGTGGGGCTCTGATGGGAGGTGGGGCTGAGGCGTGTAGTAAGGCTGTAGACACACTATGAGCGCTTTCTGAGCAATTTTTTTAAAATTCTACCATTGACTTCGAGGTAAAATTGCCGCGATCGTGAATTTTTGAAGATCACAATCGCTGCAATTTTACCGTGATTTTAATGCAAGTCAATGGGAGCAGTTTAAAAAAAAAATAGATCAGAAAGCGCAGATGGTCAGAAAAGCTCTCAGAAAGCGCTAATAGTGTGTCTACAGCCTAACGGTGTCCGTTTTTATTATCTTAAAAAGTTGAGGGGTGTGCTCTGTGCCTCCTATGCAAACATTTGTGGCAACAACAAGACTTGCTCTAATAAGCCCTGGGTTAAGGGGCCAGGTATAATGCCAGGACAGTTAGGAACTATTATAGAACCAATGCATATTATCAGCCATATGAAAAAATAACAGTAGGCAAGTATGAGGGTTAATGGTTAGCAACTTTCAGAGAGGTTAGTGGCAGAAGATGGAGAAGAAGATATGAGATCTTATAAAAAGGGTTAGGAGTTGTGTATCAGAAAGTTGGTGGGCGTGCAAGACGCATAAAAACTTATTTTAAATTTTATAGAGGGTTTTAGGATTTTTTTTATGGCTGCTCGTGTACCCACACTGGAGACATTTTCCCTCGCTTCCTGTCCGGCTATGGAGCTCTGTGGATTAAAAGGAACCTGAAGTAGCTGGGAGCATCCTGTGCATGCGCAGTTACTGTCTGAATGAACTGCTCATGCACAGACCTCTCCAGGCTCTGGGAGTGCAATAAGGGAGTGCGCATGCCCAGGACCAAGGATGTGCAAGTAGTCCCTGACTGGTTCAGTCATTAGGAGACTCTTATCGACAGCAGCAAATTGGAGGGGCCTGGGAGGACAGCAAGGGAGCAGACAGACTTGCAGGGTAACTATGCTTTTACCATTCCTTTCGTGGCTCGATAAAGTGCATTGTCCCAATGCACTGCATGCAGTGCATTTACCGCATAACACCCGCATGCTTTTCTTTGATTGCATGCTTTACTGTATGTGGTTCAATGCAAGGATAACATGCGGTGCCACTTTTTTGTTACGTGCCGCTGTAACAGGTAATGCAACGTAACTCTCACTGTGAATCTAGCCAGAGAGTTTGTTTTCATATTCTAGCCTGCACGAGATGGGAGCTAAAATTTGATTGGTTGCTATGGACGACACCTCAACGTTGCTCTCCTGCAGTGTCTTGGACCTGCTTGCATTGCATCACTTTCTATGCAGGTGTTCTCAATGCAACCTTGAATAAACTTGGACACAAACCTAAAGAATTTGGAGAGTACTTGGGACTTTTGCAAATGATGTAACAGGGGTGAGGCAATGTTTTGTGTAAAACAACTGGAACTGTCACGGAAATTGTGTACACAACAGGTTATTAAAAGATGTTCTTGTGCAGACTATTGTTGTTTTCGTCAGGAATGAACTTATTTTATATCGCTCTGTCCTGGTTCCTTTTCCCAGGCTGACTGTGCTGCAGAAAAAAAAAGGTTCTGCATCCATCCCTGACATACCACATTCCACTAACCAAATATAGACAAAAAGGACTGGGAGAGGAGAGGAAGTGAGAGCTGGGTACTAAAGCAGTGCCAGGCTTCCACACCACCCACAGCTGCTTGTGATTGTCAGCCTCTAAAACGCAGACATCATGCTATAAAACAACAAGGAGATAAATAACAGCAGATCAGATGTATAAATAAGGTACCATGGACTGCAAATCACTGGCGGCTAAAGTACTATGGAAAATGACCTTAAAGAGACATTGGAATTGAATTACGGAGGTTCTTCCAAGCTGCAAAATATAAGGACTGTATTCATTAGAAATGATCTATTGGAAGGCAAAAGTTTTCAAACGTTGCATGGATCATATCAAATCATAGTGAAGGTTGCTGAGTGTCTAATGCCAGGAAGAAAAAAAGGTTATAGCCCTTTTCTGGGTGACAGGCAATGTGGGCGTCGCAGAGTGGTGGAAGTTTGGGCGCTGTAGTAGGTGCCCATTCAATCACCGCCTGAACTAGGAAATTTAGGGGCCAAAGGATCTTGATAAATAGCGAGTGTCGGGGCCACCCGCTGTAAAGACTGCGGCTACAAATAGCCGGCGTCAATATTTTCTAGTTATGCCAGTAATTCCATGGGCACCTATGGCAGTGCCGATAAATCTTCCAGTTGTGAAGGCAGAAGTGTCAGGAAGATGGAGAGTGGTGTGCAGGCGATGACACAGGTAAGCTAACTCTCTCTGTACCGTGGCCTGGGCCCTGGTACATGCCGGGACAGTTTCCCATTTTGCAAGTCTGGTCTTGCTCATTCCCAAAGTACCGGTACATCTTTTAAACTGAAAATAAAAATAGGAGTCACCTGGAAAGTTCCCTTTACCTGTTGTACTACACAAACAATTCTCTCAAACGTTTATTTTCATTTCGGGTTTGCTTTAAGAAATCCCACAATCCTTAGCCTAAGCCCCCAACCCTAAACCCCTGATCTGTGTAACCCATAAAACCCATGATAAAATACCCATCAGCATATATACTACCAATAAACATCCAGTGTCCTTGAAGGCAAGCACTTAAATGACACAGCACACTGCTTTTCCTGAGACTGTTCTACAACATTCAATTGTGTGTATGTAACATCACCCCCTCCCCTGTCTTTTTGGCTGTATTTGGATGCATGATATAACAAGTATGGCTTTAATATTCACCAAGCATCGAGGATCACATTTTAATACTTGATGCATTGCAATAAGATGCAGTGATTCATTCATGATGAGTCAGTACAGCATGTGGTATTCGCTTCTCACTGCACTGTTACATACCTTTCACATCTGGAATGATACATAGACGTGAACAAACAGGCAACCTAATGCTGGATAACCTAAGAAGGGAATATTTAGTCTCTGGTGAAGCTTTTCTTGAGCTCTTTACACATTTTCTCCACTAATGACAATCTGAGGAGAGAGGAGTGTGTTTTTCGGTGCTATTCATGACCTCTACTTACAGAAAATTATGCTTGCCTGGCTGCAGTACTGACCTAATGCCTTATCAGCTCGATTCACACTATGGCGGAGTGGTATAACAGTCGTCAAAATTTAAAGAGACACTTTGCTGCTTTTTTTTTTTCCCTTCAATGATTTAGTCAGTGTTTGCCCTTTGTAAAGTTTTACATCACGATTAACATTCTTAAATTTATAACAGGAGCCAGCATATTTACCAGGGCTGTGGAGTCGGAGTTGGAGCAATTTTGGGTACCCGGAGTCAGAGTTGGAGTCGGTGATTTCATAAACTGGGGAGTCGGGAGTTAAAGTCGGATGATTTTTTACAAAATCAACAGCCCTGGTAAGTATTAGACTAATGAGTCGGACTCGAGGAGTCGGAGCCATTTTGGGTAGTTGGAGGTATCATAAACTGAGGAGTCGGAAGAATTTTGTACTGACTCCACAGCCCTGATATTTACTGCTAGTAAGGTGTATAAGTGATTTTAGTCTCCCTTCCCCAATTAGGACTAATTACATCCTTGCCATGGCAAATCATTACTGAAGGGACAGGTCTACATCAGGCCTGGATTTACATCACATGAGCCTATAGGCACAGATGAGGTGCGATTATGGCAACCTACAACCCCCCGCCTACCTGCACCTCCTTACTCCGTGGCTGGCATAGGTAGCTACAGGTGCGATTTAGTATTATGTAGACCAGATGTACCCTTAGGTTTAAGTAGCTAGAGGTGACCCAAAGTATTAGGTAGCTAGAGGTGCCCCCAGTAGAAGGTAGATCTTGTCACTGGAATGCTGAGAGTTGGGCGAGTAACCTCTCTTTTACACTCCACTTGGGACTCTGCATAGGGAAGAGAGGGAGGCACTCAGGGAGGGGAGTGAGCCGCCTTTCCATCATCAGGCGCCTGTAGGCACGTGGCTACATTGCCTCATGGTAAAAGCGGTCCTGGGTTACATGCTAATATCCTGCAGTATATCTGCGCGCAAACTGTTTTTAAAAAGCTAACATTCTCCATTTGGTGCATCTGTTTTGAATGCAAGTTGTGTAATCTGCCTCTGCACATCCATGCAGCTGGTCAACTCAGGTGCAGCCTGTATATGGAAGTGCTGCCATTTTCCTCCTGTTAGACAAGAGTTGTTGCCCCAGTCTCCATGTTATCATTGTTCTCATGGTGAATTACCGCCACCAAGTCTGCCATGATCTCTGCCTTAGAGCACCTTACACAAAGTAGATTGAAGTGGCGGCCCATAATGACCGTCTCAGCTAACAATCCGGCGTGTGTACAGTGCCCCCACCTGGCAAGCGATCCGCCAAGCCCTCAACTCCTCCAGGGAAGGCCGATACCTTTCTTCTTGCCCAGTCTACTGCATGATGTCACATCTGCACCGCTCTGCAGGCCCTCCGTCTACCTGCATAGCAACAGAACGCGTTGTCAGCTGTACAGCTGACTCCACATCTGTACCGCCTTGGCCCAGCAATGTCGCTCGAGGGATCAGGTCCCGATCACCATTGGGTGACATCAGTAAAAAGGTGTGTAAGGGCCTTATTAGATACGGAGCGTGGCTCCCAGAAAATGGCTCTCACAGAAAATGCTGTGCCATGTTTAAAAGAAAAAAAAAGAACACTTTCACAGAAAATGGAAGATGTCTATTTTAAGTGCGATTTAACTAGAAAACTTTTAATTTTAGGATGGTGGTCACAACCATACAAATCGTTCCTTGCGAACTGCTGGTCTATAGCACAGGTGCAATCTTATAAATTCTAATTCACAAATACATTACACCCTAAAACCTTTGTTAACAACTAAAAAAGATACTGTTATCTCCAGTGTGGATGCGGATTTGCAGCTGAATAGCAGGAGAAAGTGCTTTGTTTAACCATTTCAGTGATGTTCTGCTAGAATTTTTCTGGGATAGTAGCTTTCAAGCTGTGAGAATTCTTTTAGAGCAAAGTAGAAATGCTGGCTTTCAGATCACTTTAAGAGGGCATGGCAAGCGGCACCATGAGACATTCACACTTCCACAGGAATCTTCAGAAGCACAGCAAAGCCACACCTTTCTCCTTTTTCCCAGAAAGCATTGTGGTAAGCTGGGCCACAATGACATAGCAGTCCATCTCCAGAACACAATTGGACTGAGGTTGTAAGTGCTAACAGGACATCAAAGCTGGACTCTTACCACGAATGTAGTAAATATGTGTTTTGTTTTTATTTGGCGAGTGCTTTTTTGTTTTAGTGAAGATGAACCTGAAGACTGGCCAGGGAAAAATCTGTCCATATGCTTTCAAACCGGGACAGTGCAAAATGTATCTCTAAAGAATGGTGATTACATAAACAGTTTTGTGGGGGTAATTAGATGTCCCTGCCAGAAGAGATATGCTGCACACTGTTCTGTTTACAAAGCAGGACTTGCTTGAGCATTTTTTCCCCTTTAACAACAACAAGAGCACTAGATTTAAAAAAAAGAAAAAATCTGGCATCTTTCCAACAAGTAGGATAGATCACAGTGATCTTACCTCACAAAAATGCCAAAAACCTGTCTACACAGGGAGAGGGGGAGAGAAGCCAGCAGGGGAAGAGGACACAGATATAAAAAGCCCTTCAAAATATAGGGGGTAATCAGTAAACCCTCAACACAAAGTAACAGCAAGAATCTATTTCACACCCACATGGAGGCAGTTGTGAGGTACTGAAAACCTCCAATTAACAAGACAGAGTAGAAGCTGATGCCATCTATATACTGCAGCCCTTCCCCATCATAACGAATGAGATAAAGGTGTTCATAGAGCACTCTGCAGTACTGTATTTACATGGGAAAGGGCCCATGTTCAAAAATGATGAGCCCTGGCAGATTCCAGTCTTTACCCCATCTTCTATGCAGCGCGTCAACTCTCTGATACCATTTTCAACCCTCTGCCCTAATGCAGCAACCACACAATGGGCAAATCGGGGGTTTATGTAAGGCACTGGCCACTTAAAGCCCAAACTCCCACAACGGCAATCTGGGTATGGTGGCTGACATATTTATTTCCTTTTAAACAATGCACATTGCCTGGTTGTCCTGCTGATCATCTGCTTCTAATATGCTTTTAATATGTTCAGCCATAAACCCTGAACAAGTATGCAGATCAGGTATTAATGACTCAAGTCTTACTGGATTTGCCCCATGCTTATTTCAGGTGTGTTTTTAAGACCCTTCTACAGTCAAAGATATTAGCAGGTATGACAAGCAACTGATATTATTTAAAAGGAAATAAATAGGACAGCCCCCTTACCCCACTCAGTTCAGGGGGTCCGTTTCCTAAAAGAATAAGGGATGCTGCTAGCGTTCACAGAGGAATTACCAGTACTAGTAGTCAGCACAAAGATATGGCTGCTCTTAATGCAGTCATACAGTTCATTATGCCACTGTAAGTAGCAGCAGAAGTTAAACGTTCTACCAGTTATAGTAACTCTGTGTTTCCTGCACCTCTGTAGCCCTAGAACTCTTGGTGACATCGAAGAGGTTTCCCTCCACATAAAATAGAGCAAGTAGCAGAGGAGGCACTGGGCTTCCTGTCAGGACAGGATGGACTTGCAGTCTTATTTATTGGCCTTGGTTCACTTATAGTGCGCAATGATAACGATAACACTGTAGACGACAATGGCGGGCACCCGATGCGCCGTTTTCTTACAGGGCTTCGGATGCGACGTTATCGTTGCACCACGCACTATTATCGGCAGCGCACACACTGCACTTGGCTGTGCGCGATGTAGCTTTGCGCGGCAATTAGTGCCCACAAAGCTACATTTCGAGCACTAAGTGGCTTTTCACTCCGGCGCTAATACTTAGCGCCGGTTAGTGAATCAAGCCCATTGTATTTATAATGCACCAACATATTACGCAGTGATGTAGATTAGTTAAGGTTACAGACAATATTTAGGGGTAACATACAGCAATAAGACAATACAGGTATACACGCAAACCAGGTCACGCAGCACAGTAGGAGTACAAGGTAATGCTTAGTCAGTCACTGGATGGG
Organism: Hyperolius riggenbachi; assembly: GCF_040937935.1. Classification (NCBI taxonomy): domain Eukaryota; kingdom Metazoa; phylum Chordata; class Amphibia; order Anura; family Hyperoliidae; genus Hyperolius; species Hyperolius riggenbachi. The sequence continues at coordinate 228,256,135 of NC_090653.1, read as the reverse complement.
AGCATGGAGATTAGGCAAGTCGAGTTCACTCAGATCCACAGGATGGGTGTACAGTGATGGAGGTGCATGATCAGGGAGGAGACATAAGGAGGAGAGCCCTGCTGAAGGCTTTCAATCTAGAGGGAGAGGCGGGGGACACGAAAGATAGGGGACCAGAGTTCAGCTGCGGGTTTAGAGCACTAGTGAGGGGTGGTAGGCCAGAGTGAAAAGGTGAGATTTGAGGGCCTTCTTAAAGATGTTGAAGGAGGAGGAAACCCTAATGGGAGGGAGGTAGGGTTCTCTATAATGTTGGAGCAGCTCTTGAGAAGTCCTGGAGGTGTGCATGGGATTGGGTGATGCAGGGGGCAGTCAGACAAAGTTCATTGGAGGAGCGGAGTGAGGGGACAGGCGTGTACCTCTGGGTAAGATTGGAAATTTAGGATGGACAGGTTTTGTGGACAGATTTGTAGGCCAGACAGCATCTTGAATCTGATTCTGGACTGGATAAGAAGTTAGTGGAGGGATTCACAGAGGAGAGTCACTGTGGAGGAGCGATGGGAGGAGTGGATAATTCTGGCTGCTGCATTCATGACGGACTGCAACGGGGCCATTCGGGTCATAGGGAGACCAGACACAAGGAGTCAAGGCGGGAAATTATGAGGGCATGGATGAGTATTTTGGTGGTAACAAAGGTCAGGAAAGGGCGGATCTTGCAGATATTACAGAGGTGGAAGTTGCAAGTGTGAGGTTTGGATGTGGGGGGTGAAGGAGAGTGCGGAGTCTAGGGTGACACCCAGACAGCATACTTGAGTTAGGGCGAATGGTAGTGTGGTTAACGTCACTGACCTCGCATTCCAACCAATATAGCGTACTATCCTAAGAGTCTATTAAATCCTGTATGCACAGATGAAAAATGGCATTACTTCATGAGGAGCTGTGGTTTTAACTTCTACCTCTTGTTTAAGTATCTCACACGATTTGGATATAAGCCAGTTTTGCCGCTGGGTGAAATGTTTGCTCATCTGAGTATGAGTATTCCAGCATGTACCCAGAGACAAAAGATGACAATCAGAGAATTGGACTACTGTTCAGTCTCTCTGCAGAAAGACTGTAACCAAAACATACCTCAACATCACCAGCTAAACTTGCATTTTTAGCCACAGAACAAACTCATGTTTAGGGTCATAATTTTGGCTAAAAACAAACAAAACAAAAATAAATCATCAGCAAAAATCCACCCACATCAATCCGTTTCTGGCTAGATTGGAGGATTAGCATTTTAAAGGACAACTTCTTCGGAGGTGCTCGGAGACTCGAAGCTGCTGCCAGCGGGAGATATAAAAAGGGCCCTGCGGTGGAACGAGGAGGTGCAGAAGGAGATGGAGAGCTTTCTCTCCTAGACAAGCATCTAATTTTTATTAACTACTTACAGACCACCATAGTTGAAATCTATGCTCTACTTTGATGGCTATCTGGCTGCTAGGGCGTAGATTTCAACTCACCGCCGCAGCGCGCATCTGCCGTTTTCGTCGCTCCCGCCGCTGAATCCCTGCGGTCTCAGTCACAGCTCATTTGCTCTGCCTGTCTCTATGACGACAAAGCCCTGTGAGCGTGTTAGGAGCCGATGTCATTGCTCCTGGCCCTGTCTTTTAATGTAAGCAACTCCCATTGGCTTACACTGAAAGACAGGGCCAGGAGCATATGAAAGCAGCTCGTGACCGGCTCACAGGAACTCTGCCATCATAGAGATGGCAGAGTGGGTGGCCCAGGTACCCGACGTGCGGCGATTCGTCAGGATTCTGTCGTTTCTGTACCAGCAGTCTCTGATCCTTAAGTTTCAGCCCAAATTGAATGCATACTGCATGGAATATATTAAGATTTGCAATAGAGACCATTTTTGCATAAGGTATGGTTTAAACTACACCTTAAAACAGACTTTTCCGCAATGAAGACAGAAAACAAAAAAAAAAATCTGATGTGTGGACAGATCCAATGTTATCTATAGTGGCCATTTAGATCTGTAAATTTCTAGCACCTGTTGTCTATGTGGCGGAAGCAGAACACAAACTCATGTCCTGCTCGACTCTTCTGGACACCGCAGAAACTCCTGAGAAAGACAGAAGCAATGAAATCTATTGAGATGGACTAAATCTGTTCTCACAAATGCTAAAAACAGAGAGACTTGGTTGGGGAAAACAGAGGGAGAGATGTAATTCCTGCCCGTCCTTCTACTGTTTGCACATTATTGTGGTACAGAAGCAAAGTATACTGGACATTATGTCCAATTCAAATTTCCTTCCTTTCATTTTATGCCTTTGCCCCAAACTACAACTAAGGAAAGTTTATTATTTAAAAAAAAAAAATAAAAAAATAATAATAATGAAGTATATTGGACAGAGGGTTCAGTATATCTTCACATCCATCCTTCACGTCATGTAAACAAAAAGTACATAGGAGCTTCCACCCAAAATACTTTCTATTGGCCCGAGCAGTAGAGGGCTCTGGAGGTATACGTTACAATTCACAAAACAGATGCACAAATAGAGCGTGGATACAACGTATTCATTTTTTTTTTTTTATGGACACAGTGGAACTGCTTTGTCCGTACACGTTTTATTTGCCTTACAATTTTTTTTAATACCTCACTCAATGGGTTTGCACTGACTTCCTGTGTTAATTTCAGATACACTTTGGACAGCTCACAGTTTCTGTCAAGCCAAACGCCTCCTCCTATTCCACCCATCATATTCCTTGTGAGTTCAACAAAAAAGTAGCATGAAGAAGATCCGGCACTATAGTGTTTAATACAGCAACAATAAGTAGACAGTGGCATAAAAAAGATGGTCATGATGAACATAGCAGAGCATAACATCCAAGCATAATGGCAAACAATGGCGGTGGTGCCAAAAAAAGTGTGTCTGACTTGGTACCTGGGTGTGGGTGGGAGGCAGCGGTGGTGGGTGCCAGAGGGTGCACGGCCCGACGACCGTTTCGCGTGGCTTACGCCAAGCTTTCTCTAAGGTGCAGGTGCAACAAATGCTGGAAGAGCGGCGGGGCATTTAAAGCGTGTTGGAAGAATACTTCCGGTCCGCCGCAGTTGGATCCGCCCCTACTGGAACTGCTGGCCAGAAATGGCCAGTCCCCAGCTGAGCATAGTGGAACGCATAAAGTGACGCATGCGCTGTCGCATGTACGCGTCAAGGTGACGTCCGCTCACGCTAGTTAGCTCGCAAGCGTCACTGGTGGGGGCGGGAACAATACCGCAAGGACAGTCGCGTGCACGCGTCAAGATGACGTGCGTGCACGCTAACTAATCCTAACCCACTTCAGCCTTTACGGCACACGGAGCTGCTGTGACGCGCTCAAATCGCGTGCCTGATAGAAACCATAACAACCTCGGTGTTGCCAAAACAGATGGAGACATCGAGGGGAGGCAACTAGTAGTGGATGCACTCCAAGTAGATGGGTGGACCATTTCCACCAAGGACTGAAGCACAATGCATAAATGCTGAGCTGCAGGGTATGGCAGAGCCAGGGAGGGGAAGAGGAGGATAACAAGTGATACCCAAGAAGAAAAGAGTGGAAGGTGGTGAGGTGTGAGTGGGGAATAACAAGGATGAAGAAGGGAAAAGAAGAGGGGAGGGGTGCTTGGATACACCAAGTAGAAGAGAGGCTGCAGATCGCAGAACGGCCACCAAGTGGAGAGAGACAGACAATCCCTCAAGCGGCCCATCCTCCTTAATAGAACAAATTTATTGATTCGTTGATTTAAATTTTAATTTAATATGATTCCGTTAAAAACCATCACATAATGTTGGTAAGAGGAACATAGATAAAAAAATAGAGGAAAAGGAACCGCTGAAGGATTGTAAGGGCAACAAGAAGCGACCTAGGGAGAATGTACAGGGGTTCATAAAAGGAACACGAAGAACCCCTGGAAGAATGATCAGGGGTCAAGAAAACAGGCCAGATCTACATAGTCGTTAAGACCCAAGGAACCCATTGCATCAGTGCGTAGGATCCAATGCGCCTCTTGTCTGAGCAATAATTTTTTCCTGTCGCCTCCTCTACGGGGGGCATCACAGGACTCAATGCAAGCAAATGACAAGAGATTGGGATTGCTTTGGTGAACAGTTGACATGTGTTCAACAATCCTTGGGCACCCTTTGTTTTTGGGAAGCAAGCGTATGTGCTCCAGGATGCGTTCCTTCACCATCCTGGTGGTTTTGCCAATGTAGAATCTGTGGCATGGGCACCACAGAGCGTACACAACAAATTTAGTTCTACAGGTGGCAAAAAATGTGATGTTGTGTTGCACTGGGCCTAAAGTAAAAGACTTGCCAGTTCTCATGAACCGGCAGGCTTTACAGAAGCCGCATCTATGGTTGCCTATGGAAGCAAAATCGCTCAGCCAAGTGCGTTGTGGATGCTCGCGAAAATCACTATGCACCAAAAGATCACCAATAGTTGGTGCTTTCTTAAAGGTGATTAGGGGTTGAGGAGGTAGAATACTTTTAAGAGTCGGGTCTTCCAAGAGAAGAGACCAATTTCTACTGAAGGCCCATTTGATTTGATTGGCCATAGGGGAAAAGTCAAACGAGAAAACCCCTGACTGTTTAGTTGTGTTATCTCGCCTTCTCCTCTTGATAAGGTCTGGTCTTTCCTTAACAAGGGCCCTATTAATGGCCAGATCAAGATTTTTTGCTTCATATCCTCGAATGAGGAGTCTTTGTTTCAATTCTTCTGCCTGTTGGAGGAAGTCTTGAAGTGTGCTATTATTCCTGCGGAGTCGCAGGAATTGGCCGTAGGGGAGAGAGGTGATAACGTGCTGAGGGTGGTAGCTTTTGCTATGTAAGATGGTATTGGAGGAGGTAGGTTTACGATAACCCTTTGTAACAATTTTCCCATCTGAAATGGCCAGTTCCAGATCAAGAAAGCTGACCTTGTCAACTGACCATTCCATAGTGAAGAGCATGTTGACGTCATTACAGTTTAAATACTCCAAAAAGCCTTGCAAAAGTGGAATACCACCCGACCAAAAGATCAAGACATCGTCCACGTACCTGGACCACATCCTCAAAGCCGAGCGATAAGGATTATTGGGGGAATGAATGTAAAGTTCTTCCCATGCCCCTAAAAACAGGTTGGCATAGGTACAAGCGACCGGAGTCCCCATCGCTGTACCGGAGACCTGCTGGTACCAAGCGTCCCCAAATAAAAAGGCGTTATGGGAAAGAATGAATTCCAAACATTCGCACACAAACGCATTGTAAGAAGCATCCTTTGCAGTGTATCTGTCAAGGAACATCCTCACGGCACTGATACCATCAGCATGTGGGATTCTACTATAGAGGCTAGTGACATCAATGGTCACCAACAGGTCTCCCTCAAACCACGATGAGGACTCAAGGCCCTCCAGCACATCTATGGTGTCTCCAAGATGTGAGGGGACATGAAGAAGTAAAGGCCGGAGGATGTGGTCCAGGTACCTGGAAAGTCTCTCCGTGACCGCCCCCAGGCCTGAAACAATTGGTCGGCCTGGGGGATCGGTCAGGGATTTATGGATCTTAGGAAGGCAGTACCAGACGGGTTTAACTGGAAAAGCAGGGAGAAGGTTGTTAGCTAATGCATGAGTGAGGAAGCCTTGTTCGGCTCCTCTCCTCAACAGTGATCTCAGAGCAGAGTGGTACATTGTGGTAGGATCTTTTTTCAGTGGTTTGTAAATGGAAGTGTCAGACAGCTGTCTCTCAGCTTCCATTTTGTATCTCTCTGTAGACAAGATCACCACTGATCCTCCTTTGTCTGCTTTGCGAATAGTGAGGTCGGGACGTTTCCTCAACCACCGCAAAGCATTACTCTCTACCGGGGATAAGTTGGGGGCTGACGTGGGGTAGAGTAGGGCCTTAATTTCATTATCAATTTGTTTTTCGAATTGGTCAATGCATGAGCCTGCTTGTGTCGGGAAAGGCATAATGGACCTACAAGGCCTGAACTTTGTGTCCTCAGTTACCGGTACATCAACCAGTGCTGATTCTACCAAAAGTTCGTTCAGAGCTGTAATTTCGCCAAGTTGAATTTCTTTCAATGAGCCTGTAGGGCTAAACCCTAGAGTTCCTACAGAAGTTAGATCAACTTTTTCAGAACTTCTCAGTAATAGCGTATCTTCTGTATTCATTTTCCCGAAGTGATGTTGCATATTGAGTTTCCTCACTCCTTTATAGAGGTCGACCTTGAAACGGGAGTAGTCAAATTGTTGTGTCAAGGAGAAACTTAGGCCCTTATTAAGGAGGCTCTCGACTCCATCAGGTAGATCAACTGTTGTCAAATTAATTACATTAGTTTTGATGTTGGAAGGCATTTCGATTAATGGATCGTTTTCCTCTTCTTGCCCCTGCCTCTTGGTTTGTCTTCCCAGGAAACTCTTTTGTTTCTTTCTCCCTCTTCCTCGTCTGGTGCGCCGCCTAAAGGGGCACCTGAAGGGTTTGCTGGAGGCTGCTTCTTGGGGTTACGTTTGGGACGCGGTTTAGGTACGTCCTCTCCGCTGGATTCAGAGTCTGTGGTCCAATATCCCCTAGGTTTTTTAGGTGTATTGGGTTTACCTCTAGGGCCGAGGCCAAGGGGCTGTGCCCATGAAAAGACTCTCCCAAATTTGTAATCTTCTTTGTCACGGAGAAGTTTGTGCAATTTCCGTGCTTTGATATTATCTTGTACTGTTGCTAATTTCTTATCAATTTTGTCAATTGAATCTTTAAATTGCTTCTCGGTCACTAATTTCTTGAATTCCGCTTTATTCTCTGCGATTGCACTTGTCAACAGATCTAATTCGACTTTGCTTCTATTTAGAACAATATCTTGTAGGCGGGCTGCATGCTCCAAAAATTCCTGCTTCCAAGTCTCAACGAATTTCGGGTCCTGCCTATATTCAGACGGTTCCTGGTACCTCCTGAAACCCCTGGCCACCAATTGCTCTCCCTTATATCTCTCCAACGTGGTGACCGTCCAAAAAACGCCCACCTCTCTCTCACATAGCCTCCTCAGATTTTGTTCCAGCACCTTGGCACCCACTGTGTTATTAGAACCGCTTGACCCTCCAGAGTTTGTGAAAAAACTGGTAAGGTCAGACCTCCCAGCTGTTACGTGGTCACCGTGGACCGAAGCTGACTGATCAGCAATGTCCAAATCTTCGAGAGGGATGTCCTCTTCAGTATCGGACATATCCGGTGCTCACGCCGAAAGGCAAAAGTCAATGCAAAAATTGAGGGAGAGTTAGCGGGCACTCGGGGTAGGTAGGTCAAAAACACCCAGAACACTATGTGCTCAGGACAAATGTAGAGCAGCAAGTTCAACAAAAAAGTAGCATGAAGAAGATCCGGCACTATAGTGTTTAATACAGCAACAATAAGTAGACAGTGGCATAAAAAAGATGGTCATGATGAACATAGCAGAGCATAACATCCAAGCATAATGGCAAACAATGGCGGTGGTGCCAAAAAAAGTGTGTCTGACTTGGTACCTGGGTGTGGGTGGGAGGCAGCGGTGGTGGGTGCCAGAGGGTGCACGGCCCGACGACCGTTTCGCGTGGCTTACGCCAAGCTTTCTCTAAGGTGCAGGTGCAACAAATGCTGGAAGAGCGGCGGGGCATTTAAAGCGTGTTGGAAGAATACTTCCGGTCCGCCGCAGTTGGATCCGCCCCTACTGGAACTGCTGGCCAGAAATGGCCAGTCCCCAGCTGAGCATAGTGGAACGCATAAAGTGACGCATGCGCTGTCGCATGTACGCGTCAAGGTGACGTCCGCTCACGCTAGTTAGCTCGCAAGCGTCACTGGTGGGGGCGGGAACAATACCGCAAGGACAGTCGCGTGCACGCGTCAAGATGACGTGCGTGCACGCTAACTAATCCTAACCCACTTCAGCCTTTACGGCACACGGAGCTGCTGTGACGCGCTCAAATCGCGTGCCTGATAGAAACCATAACAACCTCGGTGTTGCCAAAACAGATGGAGACATCGAGGGGAGGCAACTAGTAGTGGATGCACTCCAAGTAGATGGGTGGACCATTTCCACCAAGGACTGAAGCACAATGCATAAATGCTGAGCTGCAGGGTATGGCAGAGCCAGGGAGGGGAAGAGGAGGATAACAAGTGATACCCAAGAAGAAAAGAGTGGAAGGTGGTGAGGTGTGAGTGGGGAATAACAAGGATGAAGAAGGGAAAAGAAGAGGGGAGGGGTGCTTGGATACACCAAGTAGAAGAGAGGCTGCAGATCGCAGAACGGCCACCAAGTGGAGAGAGACAGACAATCCCTCAAGCGGCCCATCCTCCTTAATAGAACAAATTTATTGATTCGTTGATTTAAATTTTAATTTAATATGATTCCGTTAAAAACCATCACATAATGTTGGTAAGAGGAACATAGATAAAAAAATAGAGGAAAAGGAACCGCTGAAGGATTGTAAGGGCAACAAGAAGCGACCTAGGGAGAATGTACAGGGGTTCATAAAAGGAACACGAAGAACCCCTGGAAGAATGATCAGGGGTCAAGAAAACAGGCCAGATCTACATAGTCGTTAAGACCCAAGGAACCCATTGCATCAGTGCGTAGGATCCAATGCGCCTCTTGTCTGAGCAATAATTTTTTCCTGTCGCCTCCTCTACGGGGGGCATCACAGGACTCAATGCAAGCAAATGACAAGAGATTGGGATTGCTTTGGTGAACAGTTGACATGTGTTCAACAATCCTTGGGCACCCTTTGTTTTTGGGAAGCAAGCGTATGTGCTCCAGGATGCGTTCCTTCACCATCCTGGTGGTTTTGCCAATGTAGAATCTGTGGCATGGGCACCACAGAGCGTACACAACAAATTTAGTTCTACAGGTGGCAAAAAATGTGATGTTGTGTTGCACTGGGCCTAAAGTAAAAGACTTGCCAGTTCTCATGAACCGGCAGGCTTTACAGAAGCCGCATCTATGGTTGCCTATGGAAGCAAAATCGCTCAGCCAAGTGCGTTGTGGATGCTCGCGAAAATCACTATGCACCAAAAGATCACCAATAGTTGGTGCTTTCTTAAAGGTGATTAGGGGTTGAGGAGGTAGAATACTTTTAAGAGTCGGGTCTTCCAAGAGAAGAGACCAATTTCTACTGAAGGCCCATTTGATTTGATTGGCCATAGGGGAAAAGTCAAACGAGAAAACCCCTGACTGTTTAGTTGTGTTATCTCGCCTTCTCCTCTTGATAAGGTCTGGTCTTTCCTTAACAAGGGCCCTATTAATGGCCAGATCAAGATTTTTTGCTTCATATCCTCGAATGAGGAGTCTTTGTTTCAATTCTTCTGCCTGTTGGAGGAAGTCTTGAAGTGTGCTATTATTCCTGCGGAGTCGCAGGAATTGGCCGTAGGGGAGAGAGGTGATAACGTGCTGAGGGTGGTAGCTTTTGCTATGTAAGATGGTATTGGAGGAGGTAGGTTTACGATAACCCTTTGTAACAATTTTCCCATCTGAAATGGCCAGTTCCAGATCAAGAAAGCTGACCTTGTCAACTGACCATTCCATAGTGAAGAGCATGTTGACGTCATTACAGTTTAAATACTCCAAAAAGCCTTGCAAAAGTGGAATACCACCCGACCAAAAGATCAAGACATCGTCCACGTACCTGGACCACATCCTCAAAGCCGAGCGATAAGGATTATTGGGGGAATGAATGTAAAGTTCTTCCCATGCCCCTAAAAACAGGTTGGCATAGGTACAAGCGACCGGAGTCCCCATCGCTGTACCGGAGACCTGCTGGTACCAAGCGTCCCCAAATAAAAAGGCGTTATGGGAAAGAATGAATTCCAAACATTCGCACACAAACGCATTGTAAGAAGCATCCTTTGCAGTGTATCTGTCAAGGAACATCCTCACGGCACTGATACCATCAGCATGTGGGATTCTACTATAGAGGCTAGTGACATCAATGGTCACCAACAGGTCTCCCTCAAACCACGATGAGGACTCAAGGCCCTCCAGCACATCTATGGTGTCTCCAAGATGTGAGGGGACATGAAGAAGTAAAGGCCGGAGGATGTGGTCCAGGTACCTGGAAAGTCTCTCCGTGACCGCCCCCAGGCCTGAAACAATTGGTCGGCCTGGGGGATCGGTCAGGGATTTATGGATCTTAGGAAGGCAGTACCAGACGGGTTTAACTGGAAAAGCAGGGAGAAGGTTGTTAGCTAATGCATGAGTGAGGAAGCCTTGTTCGGCTCCTCTCCTCAACAGTGATCTCAGAGCAGAGTGGTACATTGTGGTAGGATCTTTTTTCAGTGGTTTGTAAATGGAAGTGTCAGACAGCTGTCTCTCAGCTTCCATTTTGTATCTCTCTGTAGACAAGATCACCACTGATCCTCCTTTGTCTGCTTTGCGAATAGTGAGGTCGGGACGTTTCCTCAACCACCGCAAAGCATTACTCTCTACCGGGGATAAGTTGGGGGCTGACGTGGGGTAGAGTAGGGCCTTAATTTCATTATCAATTTGTTTTTCGAATTGGTCAATGCATGAGCCTGCTTGTGTCGGGAAAGGCATAATGGACCTACAAGGCCTGAACTTTGTGTCCTCAGTTACCGGTACATCAACCAGTGCTGATTCTACCAAAAGTTCGTTCAGAGCTGTAATTTCGCCAAGTTGAATTTCTTTCAATGAGCCTGTAGGGCTAAACCCTAGAGTTCCTACAGAAGTTAGATCAACTTTTTCAGAACTTCTCAGTAATAGCGTATCTTCTGTATTCATTTTCCCGAAGTGATGTTGCATATTGAGTTTCCTCACTCCTTTATAGAGGTCGACCTTGAAACGGGAGTAGTCAAATTGTTGTGTCAAGGAGAAACTTAGGCCCTTATTAAGGAGGCTCTCGACTCCATCAGGTAGATCAACTGTTGTCAAATTAATTACATTAGTTTTGATGTTGGAAGGCATTTCGATTAATGGATCGTTTTCCTCTTCTTGCCCCTGCCTCTTGGTTTGTCTTCCCAGGAAACTCTTTTGTTTCTTTCTCCCTCTTCCTCGTCTGGTGCGCCGCCTAAAGGGGCACCTGAAGGGTTTGCTGGAGGCTGCTTCTTGGGGTTACGTTTGGGACGCGGTTTAGGTACGTCCTCTCCGCTGGATTCAGAGTCTGTGGTCCAATATCCCCTAGGTTTTTTAGGTGTATTGGGTTTACCTCTAGGGCCGAGGCCAAGGGGCTGTGCCCATGAAAAGACTCTCCCAAATTTGTAATCTTCTTTGTCACGGAGAAGTTTGTGCAATTTCCGTGCTTTGATATTATCTTGTACTGTTGCTAATTTCTTATCAATTTTGTCAATTGAATCTTTAAATTGCTTCTCGGTCACTAATTTCTTGAATTCCGCTTTATTCTCTGCGATTGCACTTGTCAACAGATCTAATTCGACTTTGCTTCTATTTAGAACAATATCTTGTAGGCGGGCTGCATGCTCCAAAAATTCCTGCTTCCAAGTCTCAACGAATTTCGGGTCCTGCCTATATTCAGACGGTTCCTGGTACCTCCTGAAACCCCTGGCCACCAATTGCTCTCCCTTATATCTCTCCAACGTGGTGACCGTCCAAAAAACGCCCACCTCTCTCTCACATAGCCTCCTCAGATTTTGTTCCAGCACCTTGGCACCCACTGTGTTATTAGAACCGCTTGACCCTCCAGAGTTTGTGAAAAAACTGGTAAGGTCAGACCTCCCAGCTGTTACGTGGTCACCGTGGACCGAAGCTGACTGATCAGCAATGTCCAAATCTTCGAGAGGGATGTCCTCTTCAGTATCGGACATATCCGGTGCTCACGCCGAAAGGCAAAAGTCAATGCAAAAATTGAGGGAGAGTTAGCGGGCACTCGGGGTAGGTAGGTCAAAAACACCCAGAACACTATGTGCTCAGGACAAATGTAGAGCAGCAAGTTCAACAAAAAAGTAGCATGAAGAAGATCCGGCACTATAGTGTTTAATACAGCAACAATAAGTAGACAGTGGCATAAAAAAGATGGTCATGATGAACATAGCAGAGCATAACATCCAAGCATAATGGCAAACAATGGCGGTGGTGCCAAAAAAAGTGTGTCTGACTTGGTACCTGGGTGTGGGTGGGAGGCAGCGGTGGTGGGTGCCAGAGGGTGCACGGCCCGACGACCGTTTCGCGTGGCTTACGCCAAGCTTTCTCTAAGGTGCAGGTGCAACAAATGCTGGAAGAGCGGCGGGGCATTTAAAGCGTGTTGGAAGAATACTTCCGGTCCGCCGCAGTTGGATCCGCCCCTACTGGAACTGCTGGCCAGAAATGGCCAGTCCCCAGCTGAGCATAGTGGAACGCATAAAGTGACGCATGCGCTGTCGCATGTACGCGTCAAGGTGACGTCCGCTCACGCTAGTTAGCTCGCAAGCGTCACTGGTGGGGGCGGGAACAATACCGCAAGGACAGTCGCGTGCACGCGTCAAGATGACGTGCGTGCACGCTAACTAATCCTAACCCACTTCAGCCTTTACGGCACACGGAGCTGCTGTGACGCGCTCAAATCGCGTGCCTGATAGAAACCATAACAACCTCGGTGTTGCCAAAACAGATGGAGACATCGAGGGGAGGCAACTAGTAGTGGATGCACTCCAAGTAGATGGGTGGACCATTTCCACCAAGGACTGAAGCACAATGCATAAATGCTGAGCTGCAGGGTATGGCAGAGCCAGGGAGGGGAAGAGGAGGATAACAAGTGATACCCAAGAAGAAAAGAGTGGAAGGTGGTGAGGTGTGAGTGGGGAATAACAAGGATGAAGAAGGGAAAAGAAGAGGGGAGGGGTGCTTGGATACACCAAGTAGAAGAGAGGCTGCAGATCGCAGAACGGCCACCAAGTGGAGAGAGACAGACAATCCCTCAAGCGGCCCATCCTCCTTAATAGAACAAATTTATTGATTCGTTGATTTAAATTTTAATTTAATATGATTCCGTTAAAAACCATCACATAATGTTGGTAAGAGGAACATAGATAAAAAAATAGAGGAAAAGGAACCGCTGAAGGATTGTAAGGGCAACAAGAAGCGACCTAGGGAGAATGTACAGGGGTTCATAAAAGGAACACGAAGAACCCCTGGAAGAATGATCAGGGGTCAAGAAAACAGGCCAGATCTACATAGTCGTTAAGACCCAAGGAACCCATTGCATCAGTGCGTAGGATCCAATGCGCCTCTTGTCTGAGCAATAATTTTTTCCTGTCGCCTCCTCTACGGGGGGCATCACAGGACTCAATGCAAGCAAATGACAAGAGATTGGGATTGCTTTGGTGAACAGTTGACATGTGTTCAACAATCCTTGGGCACCCTTTGTTTTTGGGAAGCAAGCGTATGTGCTCCAGGATGCGTTCCTTCACCATCCTGGTGGTTTTGCCAATGTAGAATCTGTGGCATGGGCACCACAGAGCGTACACAACAAATTTAGTTCTACAGGTGGCAAAAAATGTGATGTTGTGTTGCACTGGGCCTAAAGTAAAAGACTTGCCAGTTCTCATGAACCGGCAGGCTTTACAGAAGCCGCATCTATGGTTGCCTATGGAAGCAAAATCGCTCAGCCAAGTGCGTTGTGGATGCTCGCGAAAATCACTATGCACCAAAAGATCACCAATAGTTGGTGCTTTCTTAAAGGTGATTAGGGGTTGAGGAGGTAGAATACTTTTAAGAGTCGGGTCTTCCAAGAGAAGAGACCAATTTCTACTGAAGGCCCATTTGATTTGATTGGCCATAGGGGAAAAGTCAAACGAGAAAACCCCTGACTGTTTAGTTGTGTTATCTCGCCTTCTCCTCTTGATAAGGTCTGGTCTTTCCTTAACAAGGGCCCTATTAATGGCCAGATCAAGATTTTTTGCTTCATATCCTCGAATGAGGAGTCTTTGTTTCAATTCTTCTGCCTGTTGGAGGAAGTCTTGAAGTGTGCTATTATTCCTGCGGAGTCGCAGGAATTGGCCGTAGGGGAGAGAGGTGATAACGTGCTGAGGGTGGTAGCTTTTGCTATGTAAGATGGTATTGGAGGAGGTAGGTTTACGATAACCCTTTGTAACAATTTTCCCATCTGAAATGGCCAGTTCCAGATCAAGAAAGCTGACCTTGTCAACTGACCATTCCATAGTGAAGAGCATGTTGACGTCATTACAGTTTAAATACTCCAAAAAGCCTTGCAAAAGTGGAATACCACCCGACCAAAAGATCAAGACATCGTCCACGTACCTGGACCACATCCTCAAAGCCGAGCGATAAGGATTATTGGGGGAATGAATGTAAAGTTCTTCCCATGCCCCTAAAAACAGGTTGGCATAGGTACAAGCGACCGGAGTCCCCATCGCTGTACCGGAGACCTGCTGGTACCAAGCGTCCCCAAATAAAAAGGCGTTATGGGAAAGAATGAATTCCAAACATTCGCACACAAACGCATTGTAAGAAGCATCCTTTGCAGTGTATCTGTCAAGGAACATCCTCACGGCACTGATACCATCAGCATGTGGGATTCTACTATAGAGGCTAGTGACATCAATGGTCACCAACAGGTCTCCCTCAAACCACGATGAGGACTCAAGGCCCTCCAGCACATCTATGGTGTCTCCAAGATGTGAGGGGACATGAAGAAGTAAAGGCCGGAGGATGTGGTCCAGGTACCTGGAAAGTCTCTCCGTGACGGAATCATATTAAATTAAAATTTAAATCAACGAATCAATAAATTTGTTCTATTAAGGAGGATGGGCCGCTTGAGGGATTGTCTGTCTCTCTCCACTTGGTGGCCGTTCTGCGATCTGCAGCCTCTCTTCTACTTGGTGTATCCAAGCACCCCTCCCCTCTTCTTTTCCCTTCTTCATCCTTGTTATTCCCCACTCACACCTCACCACCTTCCACTCTTTTCTTCTTGGGTATCACTTGTTATCCTCCTCTTCCCCTCCCTGGCTCTGCCATACCCTGCAGCTCAGCATTTATGCATTGTGCTTCAGTCCTTGGTGGAAATGGCCCACCCATCTACTTGGAGTGCATCCACTACTAGTTGCCTCCCCTCGATGTCTCCATCTGTTTTGGCAACACCGAGGTTGTTATGGTTTCTATCAGGCACGCGATTTGAGCGCGTCACAGCAGCTCCGTGTGCCGTAAAGGCTGAAGTGGGTTAGGATTAGTTAGCGTGCACGCACGTCATCTTGACGCGTGCACGCGACTGTCCTTGCGGTATTGTTCCCGCCCCCACCAGTGACGCTTGCGAGCTAACTAGCGTGAGCGGACGTCACCTTGACGCGTACATGCGACAGCGCATGCGTCACTTTATGCGTTCCACTATGCTCAGCTGGGGACTGGCCATTTCTGGCCAGCAGTTCCAGTAGGGGCGGATCCAACTGCGGCGGACCGGAAGTATTCTTCCAACACGCTTTAAATGCCCCGCCGCTCTTCCAGCATTTGTTGCACCTGCACCTTAGAGAAAGCTTGGCGTAAGCCACGCGAAACGGTCGTCGGGCCGTGCACCCTCTGGCACCCACCACCGCTGCCTCCCACCCACACCCAGGTACCAAGTCAGACACACTTTTTTTGGCACCACCGCCATTGTTTGCCATTATGCTTGGATGTTATGCTCTGCTATGTTCATCATGACCATCTTTTTTATGCCACTGTCTACTTATTGTTGCTGTATTAAACACTATAGTGCCGGATCTTCTTCATGCTACTTTTTTGTTGAACTTGCTGCTCTACATTTGTCCTGAGCACATAGTGTTCTGGGTGTTTTTGACCTACCTACCCCGAGTGCCCGCTAACTCTCCCTCAATTTTTGCATTGACTTTTGCCTTTCGGCGTGAGCACCGGATATGTCCGATACTGAAGAGGACATCCCTCTCGAAGATTTGGACATTGCTGATCAGTCAGCTTCGGTCCACGGTGACCACGTAACAGCTGGGAGGTCTGACCTTACCAGTTTTTTCACAAACTCTGGAGGGTCAAGCGGTTCTAATAACACAGTGGGTGCCAAGGTGCTGGAACAAAATCTGAGGAGGCTATGTGAGAGAGAGGTGGGCGTTTTTTGGACGGTCACCACGTTGGAGAGATATAAGGGAGAGCAATTGGTGGCCAGGGGTTTCAGGAGGTACCAGGAACCGTCTGAATATAGGCAGGACCCGAAATTCGTTGAGACTTGGAAGCAGGAATTTTTGGAGCATGCAGCCCGCCTACAAGATATTGTTCTAAATAGAAGCAAAGTCGAATTAGATCTGTTGACAAGTGCAATCGCAGAGAATAAAGCGGAATTCAAGAAATTAGTGACCGAGAAGCAATTTAAGGATTCAATTGACAAAATTGATAAGAAATTAGCAACAGTACAAGATAATATCAAAGCACGGAAATTGCACAAACTTCTCCGTGACAAAGAAGATTACAAATTTGGGAGAGTCTTTTCATGGGCACAGCCCCTTGGCCTCGGCCCTAGAGGTAAACCCAATACACCTAAAAAACCTAGGGGATATTGGACCACAGACTCTGAATCCAGCGGAGAGGACGTACCTAAACCGCGTCCCAAACGTAACCCCAAGAAGCAGCCTCCAGCAAACCCTTCAGGTGCCCCTTTAGGCGGCGCACCAGACGAGGAAGAGGGAGAAAGAAACAAAAGAGTTTCCTGGGAAGACAAACCAAGAGGCAGGGGCAAGAAGAGGAAAACGATCCATTAATCGAAATGCCTTCCAACATCAAAACTAATGTAATTAATTTGACAACAGTTGATCTACCTGATGGAGTCGAGAGCCTCCTTAATAAGGGCCTAAGTTTCTCCTTGACACAACAATTTGACTACTCCCGTTTCAAGGTCGACCTCTATAAAGGAGTGAGGAAACTCAATATGCAACATCACTTCGGGAAAATGAATACAGAAGATACGCTATTACTGAGAAGTTCTGAAAAAGTTGATCTAACTTCTGTAGGAACTCTAGGGTTTAGCCCTACAGGCTCATTGAAAGAAATTCAACTTGGCGAAATTACAGCTCTGAACGAACTTTTGGTAGAATCAGCACTGGTTGATGTACCGGTAACTGAGGACACAAAGTTCAGGCCTTGTAGGTCCATTATGCCTTTCCCGACACAAGCAGGCTCATGCATTGACCAATTCGAAAAACAAATTGATAATGAAATTAAGGCCCTACTCTACCCCACGTCAGCCCCCAACTTATCCCCGGTAGAGAGTAATGCTTTGCGGTGGTTGAGGAAACGTCCCGACCTCACTATTCGCAAAGCAGACAAAGGAGGATCAGTGGTGATCTTGTCTACAGAGAGATACAAAATGGAAGCTGAGAGACAGCTGTCTGACACTTCCATTTACAAACCACTGAAAAAAGATCCTACCACAATGTACCACTCTGCTCTGAGATCACTGTTGAGGAGAGGAGCCGAACAAGGCTTCCTCACTCATGCATTAGCTAACAACCTTCTCCCTGCTTTTCCAGTTAAACCCGTCTGGTACTGCCTTCCTAAGATCCATAAATCCCTGACCGATCCCCCAGGCCGACCAATTGTTTCAGGCCTGGGGGCGGTCACGGAGAGACTTTCCAGGTACCTGGACCACATCCTCCGGCCTTTACTTCTTCATGTCCCCTCACATCTTGGAGACACCATAGATGTGCTGGAGGGCCTTGAGTCCTCATCGTGGTTTGAGGGAGACCTGTTGGTGACCATTGATGTCACTAGCCTCTATAGTAGAATCCCACATGCTGATGGTATCAGTGCCGTGAGGATGTTCCTTGACAGATACACTGCAAAGGATGCTTCTTACAATGCGTTTGTGTGCGAATGTTTGGAATTCATTCTTTCCCATAACGCCTTTTTATTTGGGGACGCTTGGTACCAGCAGGTCTCCGGTACAGCGATGGGGACTCCGGTCGCTTGTACCTATGCCAACCTGTTTTTAGGGGCATGGGAAGAACTTTACATTCATTCCCCCAATAATCCTTATCGCTCGGCTTTGAGGATGTGGTCCAGGTACGTGGACGATGTCTTGATCTTTTGGTCGGGTGGTATTCCACTTTTGCAAGGCTTTTTGGAGTATTTAAACTGTAATGACGTCAACATGCTCTTCACTATGGAATGGTCAGTTGACAAGGTCAGCTTTCTTGATCTGGAACTGGCCATTTCAGATGGGAAAATTGTTACAAAGGGTTATCGTAAACCTACCTCCTCCAATACCATCTTACATAGCAAAAGCTACCACCCTCAGCACGTTATCACCTCTCTCCCCTACGGCCAATTCCTGCGACTCCGCAGGAATAATAGCACACTTCAAGACTTCCTCCAACAGGCAGAAGAATTGAAACAAAGACTCCTCATTCGAGGATATGAAGCAAAAAATCTTGATCTGGCCATTAATAGGGCCCTTGTTAAGGAAAGACCAGACCTTATCAAGAGGAGAAGGCGAGATAACACAACTAAACAGTCAGGGGTTTTCTCGTTTGACTTTTCCCCTATGGCCAATCAAATCAAATGGGCCTTCAGTAGAAATTGGTCTCTTCTCTTGGAAGACCCGACTCTTAAAAGTATTCTACCTCCTCAACCCCTAATCACCTTTAAGAAAGCACCAACTATTGGTGATCTTTTGGTGCATAGTGATTTTCGCGAGCATCCACAACGCACTTGGCTGAGCGATTTTGCTTCCATAGGCAACCATAGATGCGGCTTCTGTAAAGCCTGCCGGTTCATGAGAACTGGCAAGTCTTTTACTTTAGGCCCAGTGCAACACAACATCACATTTTTTGCCACCTGTAGAACTAAATTTGTTGTGTACGCTCTGTGGTGCCCATGCCACAGATTCTACATTGGCAAAACCACCAGGATGGTGAAGGAACGCATCCTGGAGCACATACGCTTGCTTCCCAAAAACAAAGGGTGCCCAAGGATTGTTGAACACATGTCAACTGTTCACCAAAGCAATCCCAATCTCTTGTCATTTGCTTGCATTGAGTCCTGTGATGCCCCCCGTAGAGGAGGCGACAGGAAAAAATTATTGCTCAGACAAGAGGCGCATTGGATCCTACGCACTGATGCAATGGGTTCCTTGGGTCTTAACGACTATGTAGATCTGGCCTGTTTTCTTGACCCCTGATCATTCTTCCAGGGGTTCTTTTCGTGTTCCTTTTATGAACCCCTGTACATTCTCCCTAGGTCGCTTCTTGTTGCCCTTACAATCCTTCAGCGGTTCCTTTTCCTCTATTTTTTTATCTATGTTCCTCTTACCAACATTATGTGATGGTTTTTAACGGAATCATATTAAATTAAAATTTAAATCAACGAATCAATAAATTTGTTCTATTAAGGAGGATGGGCCGCTTGAGGGATTGTCTGTCTCTCTCCACTTGGTGGCCGTTCTGCGATCTGCAGCCTCTCTTCTACTTGGTGTATCCAAGCACCCCTCCCCTCTTCTTTTCCCTTCTTCATCCTTGTTATTCCCCACTCACACCTCACCACCTTCCACTCTTTTCTTCTTGGGTATCACTTGTTATCCTCCTCTTCCCCTCCCTGGCTCTGCCATACCCTGCAGCTCAGCATTTATGCATTGTGCTTCAGTCCTTGGTGGAAATGGTCCACCCATCTACTTGGAGTGCATCCACTACTAGTTGCCTCCCCTCGATGTCTCCATCTGTTTTGGCAACACCGAGGTTGTTATGGTTTCTATCAGGCACGCGATTTGAGCGCGTCACAGCAGCTCCGTGTGCCGTAAAGGCTGAAGTGGGTTAGGATTAGTTAGCGTGCACGCACGTCATCTTGACGCGTGCACGCGACTGTCCTTGCGGTATTGTTCCCGCCCCCACCAGTGACGCTTGCGAGCTAACTAGCGTGAGCGGACGTCACCTTGACGCGTACATGCGACAGCGCATGCGTCACTTTATGCGTTCCACTATGCTCAGCTGGGGACTGGCCATTTCTGGCCAGCAGTTCCAGTAGGGGCGGATCCAACTGCGGCGGACCGGAAGTATTCTTCCAACACGCTTTAAATGCCCCGCCGCTCTTCCAGCATTTGTTGCACCTGCACCTTAGAGAAAGCTTGGCGTAAGCCACGCGAAACGGTCGTCGGGCCGTGCACCCTCTGGCACCCACCACCGCTGCCTCCCACCCACACCCAGGTACCAAGTCAGACACACTTTTTTTGGCACCACCGCCATTGTTTGCCATTATGCTTGGATGTTATGCTCTGCTATGTTCATCATGACCATCTTTTTTATGCCACTGTCTACTTATTGTTGCTGTATTAAACACTATAGTGCCGGATCTTCTTCATGCTACTTTTTTGTTGAACTTGCTGCTCTACATTTGTCCTGAGCACATAGTGTTCTGGGTGTTTTTGACCTACCTACCCCGAGTGCCCGCTAACTCTCCCTCAATTTTTGCATTGACTTTTGC
Organism: Hyperolius riggenbachi; assembly: GCF_040937935.1. Lineage (NCBI taxonomy): Eukaryota > Metazoa > Chordata > Amphibia > Anura > Hyperoliidae > Hyperolius > Hyperolius riggenbachi. Next base: position 228,235,756 of record NC_090653.1, on the reverse strand, counting down.
CTTTCGGCGTGAGCACCGGATATGTCCGATACTGAAGAGGACATCCCTCTCGAAGATTTGGACATTGCTGATCAGTCAGCTTCGGTCCACGGTGACCACGTAACAGCTGGGAGGTCTGACCTTACCAGTTTTTTCACAAACTCTGGAGGGTCAAGCGGTTCTAATAACACAGTGGGTGCCAAGGTGCTGGAACAAAATCTGAGGAGGCTATGTGAGAGAGAGGTGGGCGTTTTTTGGACGGTCACCACGTTGGAGAGATATAAGGGAGAGCAATTGGTGGCCAGGGGTTTCAGGAGGTACCAGGAACCGTCTGAATATAGGCAGGACCCGAAATTCGTTGAGACTTGGAAGCAGGAATTTTTGGAGCATGCAGCCCGCCTACAAGATATTGTTCTAAATAGAAGCAAAGTCGAATTAGATCTGTTGACAAGTGCAATCGCAGAGAATAAAGCGGAATTCAAGAAATTAGTGACCGAGAAGCAATTTAAAGATTCAATTGACAAAATTGATAAGAAATTAGCAACAGTACAAGATAATATCAAAGCACGGAAATTGCACAAACTTCTCCGTGACAAAGAAGATTACAAATTTGGGAGAGTCTTTTCATGGGCACAGCCCCTTGGCCTCGGCCCTAGAGGTAAACCCAATACACCTAAAAAACCTAGGGGATATTGGACCACAGACTCTGAATCCAGCGGAGAGGACGTACCTAAACCGCGTCCCAAACGTAACCCCAAGAAGCAGCCTCCAGCAAACCCTTCAGGTGCCCCTTTAGGCGGCGCACCAGACGAGGAAGAGGGAGAAAGAGACAAAAGAGTCACCTGGGAAGACAAACCAAGAGGCAGGGGCAAGAAGAGGAAAACGATCCATTAATCGAAATGCCTTCCAACATCAAAACTAATGTAATTAATTTGACAACAGTTGATCTACCTGATGGAGTCGAGAGCCTCCTTAATAAGGGCCTAAGTTTCTCCTTGACACAACAATTTGACTACTCCCGTTTCAAGGTCGACCTCTATAAAGGAGTGAGGAAACTCAATATGCAACATCACTTCGGGAAAATGAATACAGAAGATACGCTATTACTGAGAAGTTCTGAAAAAGTTGATCTAACTTCTGTAGGAACTCTAGGGTTTAGCCCTACAGGCTCATTGAAAGAAATTCAACTTGGCGAAATTACAGCTCTGAACGAACTTTTGGTAGAATCAGCACTGGTTGATGTACCGGTAACTGAGGACACAAAGTTCAGGCCTTGTAGGTCCATTATGCCTTTCCCGACACAAGCAGGCTCATGCATTGACCAATTCGAAAAACAAATTGATAATGAAATTAAGGCCCTACTCTACCCCACGTCAGCCCCCAACTTATCCCCGGTAGAGAGTAATGCTTTGCGGTGGTTGAGGAAACGTCCCGACCTCACTATTCGCAAAGCAGACAAAGGAGGATCAGTGGTGATCTTGTCTACAGAGAGATACAAAATGGAAGCTGAGAGACAGCTGTCTGACACTTCCATTTACAAACCACTGAAAAAAGATCCTACCACAATGTACCACTCTGCTCTGAGATCACTGTTGAGGAGAGGAGCCGAACAAGGCTTCCTCACTCATGCATTAGCTAACAACCTTCTCCCTGCTTTTCCAGTTAAACCCGTCTGGTACTGCCTTCCTAAGATCCATAAATCCCTGACCGATCCCCCAGGCCGACCAATTGTTTCAGGCCTGGGGGCGGTCACGGAGAGACTTTCCAGGTACCTGGACCACATCCTCCGGCCTTTACTTCTTCATGTCCCCTCACATCTTGGAGACACCATAGATGTGCTGGAGGGCCTTGAGTCCTCATCGTGGTTTGAGGGAGACCTGTTGGTGACCATTGATGTCACTAGCCTCTATAGTAGAATCCCACATGCTGATGGTATCAGTGCCGTGAGGATGTTCCTTGACAGATACACTGCAAAGGATGCTTCTTACAATGCGTTTGTGTGCGAATGTTTGGAATTCATTCTTTCCCATAACGCCTTTTTATTTGGGGACGCTTGGTACCAGCAGGTCTCCGGTACAGCGATGGGGACTCCGGTCGCTTGTACCTATGCCAACCTGTTTTTAGGGGCATGGGAAGAACTTTACATTCATTCCCCCAATAATCCTTATCGCTCGGCTTTGAGGATGTGGTCCAGGTACGTGGACGATGTCTTGATCTTTTGGTCGGGTGGTATTCCACTTTTGCAAGGCTTTTTGGAGTATTTAAACTGTAATGACGTCAACATGCTCTTCACTATGGAATGGTCAGTTGACAAGGTCAGCTTTCTTGATCTGGAACTGGCCATTTCAGATGGGAAAATTGTTACAAAGGGTTATCGTAAACCTACCTCCTCCAATACCATCTTACATAGCAAAAGCTACCACCCTCAGCACGTTATCACCTCTCTCCCCTACGGCCAATTCCTGCGACTCCGCAGGAATAATAGCACACTTCAAGACTTCCTCCAACAGGCAGAAGAATTGAAACAAAGACTCCTCATTCGAGGATATGAAGCAAAAAATCTTGATCTGGCCATTAATAGGGCCCTTGTTAAGGAAAGACCAGACCTTATCAAGAGGAGAAGGCGAGATAACACAACTAAACAGTCAGGGGTTTTCTCGTTTGACTTTTCCCCTATGGCCAATCAAATCAAATGGGCCTTCAGTAGAAATTGGTCTCTTCTCTTGGAAGACCCGACTCTTAAAAGTATTCTACCTCCTCAACCCCTAATCACCTTTAAGAAAGCACCAACTATTGGTGATCTTTTGGTGCATAGTGATTTTCGCGAGCATCCACAACGCACTTGGCTGAGCGATTTTGCTTCCATAGGCAACCATAGATGCGGCTTCTGTAAAGCCTGCCGGTTCATGAGAACTGGCAAGTCTTTTACTTTAGGCCCAGTGCAACACAACATCACATTTTTTGCCACCTGTAGAACTAAATTTGTTGTGTACGCTCTGTGGTGCCCATGCCACAGATTCTACATTGGCAAAACCACCAGGATGGTGAAGGAACGCATCCTGGAGCACATACGCTTGCTTCCCAAAAACAAAGGGTGCCCAAGGATTGTTGAACACATGTCAACTGTTCACCAAAGCAATCCCAATCTCTTGTCATTTGCTTGCATTGAGTCCTGTGATGCCCCCCGTAGAGGAGGCGACAGGAAAAAATTATTGCTCAGACAAGAGGCGCATTGGATCCTACGCACTGATGCAATGGGTTCCTTGGGTCTTAACGACTATGTAGATCTGGCCTGTTTTCTTGACCCCTGATCATTCTTCCAGGGGTTCTTCGTGTTCCTTTTATGAACCCCTGTACATTCTCCCTAGGTCGCTTCTTGTTGCCCTTACAATCCTTCAGCGGTTCCTTTTCCTCTATTTTTTTATCTATGTTCCTCTTACCAACATTATGTGATGGTTTTTAACGGAATCATATTAAATTAAAATTTAAATCAACGAATCAATAAATTTGTTCTATTAAGGAGGATGGGCCGCTTGAGGGATTGTCTGTCTCTCCACTTGGTGGCCGTTCTGCGATCTGCAGCCTCTCTTCTACTTGGTGTATCCAAGCACCCCTCCCCTCTTCTTTTCCCTTCTTCATCCTTGTTATTCCCCACTCACACCTCACCACCTTCCACTCTTTTCTTCTTGGGTATCACTTGTTATCCTCCTCTTCCCCTCCCTGGCTCTGCCATACCCTGCAGCTCAGCATTTATGCATTGTGCTTCAGTCCTTGGTGGAAATGGTCCACCCATCTACTTGGAGTGCATCCACTACTAGTTGCCTCCCCTCGATGTCTCCATCTGTTTTGGCAACACCGAGGTTGTTATGGTTTCTATCAGGCACGCGATTTGAGCGCGTCACAGCAGCCCCGTGTGCCGTAAAGGCTGAAGTGGGTTAGGATTAGTTAGCGTGCACGCACGTCATCTTGACGCGTGCACGCGACTGTCCTTGCGGTATTGTTCCCGCCCCCACCAGTGACGCTTGCGAGCTAACTAGCGTGAGCGGACGTCACCTTGACGCGTACATGCGACAGCGCATGCGTCACTTTATGCGTTCCACTATGCTCAGCTGGGGACTGGCCATTTCTGGCCAGCAGTTCCAGTAGGGGCGGATCCAACTGCGGCGGACCGGAAGTATTCTTCCAACACGCTTTAAATGCCCCGCCGCTCTTCCAGCATTTGTTGCACCTGCACCTTAGAGAAAGCTTGGCGTAAGCCACGCGAAACGGTCGTCGGGCCGTGCACCCTCTGGCACCCACCACCGCTGCCTCCCACCCACACCCAGGTACCAAGTCAGACACACTTTTTTTGGCACCACCGCCATTGTTTGCCATTATGCTTGGATGTTATGCTCTGCTATGTTCATCATGACCATCTTTTTTATGCCACTGTCTACTTATTGTTGCTGTATTAAACACTATAGTGCCGGATCTTCTTCATGCTACTTTTTTGTTGAACTTGCTGCTCTACATTTGTCCTGAGCACATAGTGTTCTGGGTGTTTTTGACCTACCTACCCCGAGTGCCCGCTAACTCTCCCTCAATTTTTGCATATTCCTTGTGAGGTAGTCAAGAAGGAGTTGGGATAGGAGACCAGCCAGTCTTCTCCTGTGAACACAGAGCTGCCCCTGCCAATTTCTTCCCTGCGCTCCACTAGAAGCAGTGGGGTGTCAGGTGATGGCTCTGTGCTAAGGAAGACATTGCCCTAGGGATTGCAGCTCTATATTTTGTGCGCAGATCATTTCAACCGCTCTACCCTGCTCCCAGTCAGAAACAAAATGGTTTACCAGCTTACAACAAGCCTACAGCTTTCTCATGGTGGGTTATACCCACATTAATTCACATTAATTCCGGGTTACCATATGTTGTGGGCAACAGTTAAAGTGGTTTCATGGGAGCATAGACAGAGTTAACCTCCCATGTTTACATATTAGCACAGAAGTAAGCACATTCATGGCACAGAGCTGAAAGCTCATATTACACTTGTGAATACTGCCAGATAAGGGATAATTAGACACAGAGCAGGGACAGTGTCCTCCAGCACCCAAGGCTGAGACACCAAAGTGGGCCCCCTCCATCCCTCCCACCTCAGCCAACACATAATGATTGCTATTAGAATAAGAGGTTCCCCAGGGCCCCTAACCACCTTAATCTCTAATTATCTGGCTTATAGTCACTGCCATATATCTCCTTTTATTATTTCTCTCGGCTTAAAGCACAATAAAGTAATTATAGCCGAGCGAGTTGTGCGCCCCCTTCTACACTGCTCCCTAAGTCTGGAGTCTCTCCCGCCTCTGCCTCAGTCCAGCCCTGATTAGACCGGTAATTCTCTCTAAATACACAAAGGGTGGATTTCTGTCTCCAGTGCAAGAGTTTAGGTCCACTTTAATAGAAGTCGGGCAGATCTTCAAGAGAAGCATTAAATCCCATTCACAGAGACACTGGCCCTTATTCAATTAAATGTTTCTTTTGAGTTGTCTCCTAGAAGTTTTCATCTTCTCTTTAAAATAACTTGTTTAGAGTATTTTTGTATTTTCTTGCTTGATGTTGGTATAAAGGGCATTTTATTGAAAAGGTGTGAAATTAGGAAAAATTGTTATTTGCCCATGGTCCACTTTGTTAAGTTTGACATTGGATGGCATTTTTTGTTAAAGGAAATGTCCAAGCAAAATAAAAAAATGAGTTTCACTTACCTGGGGCTTCTCCCAGCCCCATGCAGCCATCCTGTGCCCTCGTAGTCACTCACTGCTGCTCCAGTCCCTCGCTGGCAGCTTGGCGACCTCGGAGGTCGGCGGGACGCATTGCGTACATTTTTACGCATTCCTGCTAGTGCAGGAACATTAACACATACATTTTTACGCATTACTGGTTCATTGCGTAAAAAATTACGCATTGAACCAGTAACGCGTAAAAATGTATGTGTTAATGTTCCTGCACTAGCGGGAATGCGTAAAAATGTACTCAATGCGTCCCGCCGACCTCCGAGGTCGCCAAGCTGCCAGCGGGGGACTGGAGCAGCAGTGAGTGACTACGAGGGCACAGGATGGCTGCATGGGGCTGGGAGAATCCCCAGGTAAGTGAAACTCATTTTTTTATTTTGCTTGAACCTTCCCTTTAAGGAGAAAGAAACTGGGCTTCTAGTTCAAATAACTAGCTCTGAGCATATTTGTAATAATAATCCCCTCTGCTCAAGGGCTGATCTTGGAACTATACGCTTTCTTAATGCAGCCGCTTTAAGCATGTTTGGGTTCAAAGCTGGGAATGAGATCGCCACGATTTCAAGAACGCTGAGGATTGGGTGGAGGCCTGGGAGAGAATTGCAGGCACTTTGATAAATATGGCAACCTTAGAGTCAATATACATAGTCTTATTCTGCTGATATTGGATTCCTTTCTGACTGGTTTATCGGAATGTTGGAGGGATTGGTAAGTGCATCAGAGGCTGTAGAGTAATGGGTGACATGATACACATTTTTGGTTCTGTTCCAGATTTCTCAAGCAACCAGTAAAAAAATCCTGGCCTTGCAGGATGCATAAATCTAACCTTACACTATACTAAACGTGTTACATTAGGTTGAGCCTCTACTTCTTACCTGTTTTTTAACAACTGTCTTTCAACACTTACAGAGTTTATGGTAAGTACCGTATACAGTGTGGAGTATAGTACGATTTTTAGCTAGCTCTATTTTTAACAGACTCTCAAGCAACAAGAGTTACACTTATCCGGCATCAGCCAATCCCTATTGGTACCGGACATAAAATAATGTGTGTTTCACTGTCGTATTGAAGAGTGTCTCATATTTTCATATTCAGTTTTATAGCTTTATTTTAGGATTGCCTCAGACTGTCTTAAGTTGAAATTTTTTTTAGAGGTAATGATTCTTTGAACTAGCTTTCCTCCTCTAAAACACATATCATCTCATCCTCTCCCCAACTGATAAGAGGTTTTCAGTTTCTATTTATTTTTCAGAAAACTGAACTGAATTCAACAAGCTGTTCAACAAGCTCAGACAAGCTCTTTAGCATAGAAAACAACTCAGGTTTTTTTTAACTCTTGCTGTACTGGAAAACAGAAAGCGAATTCAGATAATTTCTTAGTAAGGCTAGTACTATATGCGTATAGGCTTATCTCATCATGTCATGGATCACTTCAGGTACACTTTAAATGAATGACTGAGGCCAGAAGAGGATGTCGAGTGAACAGCACCACCATGAGGGTACGTTTCCACTAGAGCGAATCTGCATGCGTTTCCTGCATGCAGATTCGCTCAACCAATACAAGTGGATGGCGCCGTTTCCACTTGTCAGGAATTCTGTGCGGCTCGCTCTGCAGAAAAAATCTGCACAGCAAAGCCGTCAGAATTCGCACGCCGCACACCCGCACGCAAATCCTCGGTCATGTAACTAAATAGGAAAACCGCAAGCACTTGAGTCTTGCGGTTTTCCCGGCGTTTCCGCGTGCGATTTCGTTTAAAAACCCATGTCAATGCTTGCCGGCATTGACATGGTTAAAATCGCGTTGTTAAAATCATAAACGATTCCCCGTGAAAATCCGCATGAAAACGTCAACGAATCCGCTACCGTATGCGGATTCGTTGACGCGTTTTCCGCGAGCATATCGCGCCGCACAAGTGGAAACGCACCCTGAATGGAGGAAGAGGAGAAGCCAATCCAGCCCTCCAGACCGGTAACTAACAGCTCCTTGCCGCCTGCTCCTTATGGCTGCATTAGAAAGCCCAAAGCGGGTCGGGTGCGAATAGCGGGACTGCAGGTCTAAAAAAGTAGACCCATGCAGGCCTCTAGCTTATAGGTTGCTTTCATAAAAATATTCAATGAAATGAAAGCCTATTAAAACATGGCCTTTGCAGATTTTGACTAAGACGATCAAACTCGGATCAAGAAAAGGTGTTCTTTTATCAATCAAGTGCAGGGGAGGGGTATGCAATGATTTCCTTCACAATCTTGTACTGCATTGAAGAATACGAAGCCGGCAATATTCCAATGGTCTTAAATCAGATATCTGTTGCAATCTGACTGATGGAACGATCGGCATTCCCAATCAATATAGATTGCTTGCTGTACATCCAGTAGCGTATACCACGTTTTCCAAGACCCATATAAAAAACACTATGCACTGATGGTTGAAGTGTTCTACACAGCTAGAATATGTTCTAAAAATCCTATCTGAAACATTCAAATAAAATAAAAACATTCACAGATGTCTTTTTTTTCTTGCATGCTGGTTTAAACTACAATCATTCATAACAGTGCAAGATAAGAAGGATGGATTTCATAGCTAAAGTAAAAGCCACACCTAGAACTCAACTCCCATTGTTCAATACAGCAGGATTCTCTCAAGCGCCCTCTGCTGGCACTGTGAGAAAATAACTTCTGTGCACGAAGATCTAGGTAAATTCAACCAAACTCTAAAAAAAATCTCAGTTTATTAAAAACAGTTTCTGTTAAAAAGGAGACAATAAAAACCTAACAGATTATCATACTAGAATGATCTGTCCGGCTCTGTGACAATCAGCATGTTCTGCTGGATAAGTGGGAACAAGCTAAGGGCACCTGTAGTAATAATAATAATAATAGTTCCTTTTTTTGTATAGCGCTTTTCTCCTGTCGGACTCAAAGCGCTTGCGAGGCAGCCACAAGAGCGCACTCAGTAGGCAGTAGCAGTGTTAGGGAGACTTGTCCAATGAACTCCTTACTGAATAGGTGCAGCTTACTGAGTAGGAAGAGCCAGGATTTGAACCCAGGACTCCTACATCAGAGGCAGAGCCCTTAACCATTACACTATCCAGCCACCACAAGTAGTAGTGTATAACAATAGCAATTAGGGCCCATTCACACTAAAAAAGCCAGCGATTTTTGACAGCGTTTTGCGGGAGTGATTTTCCCGTGATTTCCCACGGAAAAAAAAAAATCAATGAACACTGCGGCGATTTTTCCGCAATCGCGTTTAGCGCTTCTACAGCACTGAAACGCAATCGCCGGGAAATCGCTTGAAAATGGTGCAGGCGATGCGTTCGCGTTTTTGGCCAATTAGCGAAAATCGCCCAAGTAAGAACGGGCCCATAGGGTTTCATTGCACTAGTGCTTTTAAAAAGCGCTAGCGTTTGAGCGTTTTGACAAAATCACGGCAAAACGCTCTAGTGTGAATGGGCCCTTAGGCTTGGTTTTCCAGCATTTTTCATAACCAATAAGCTGTTGGTGGACCTTGGCATAGTTGTACACACTTGGAAAAGGTGCCCAGAAAGAGATTCAAGTAAACCCGAGGTAAGTGTGATATGGAGGCTGCCATATTTTTTTCAATACCAGTTGCCTGGCTGCCCTGCAGATCCTCTGCCTCTATTACTTACAGCTATAGACCCTGAACAAGCATATGCAGATCAGGTGTTTCCGACATTATTGTCAGAATTGCCAAGATTAGCTGCATGCTTGTTTCTGGTGTAGTTCAGACACTACTGCAGCCAATTACATCAGCAGGGCTGCCAGGCAACTGGTATTGTTTAAAAGGAAATAAATATGGCAACCTCCATAGAACTCTCATGCCTGGTTCACTTTAAATATGACCAAAGCTTCACCACATTATGGTCATTGCATGCTCAAGACATACATGGGCCGGTCAATTAATGCACGTAAAAGAGACAGAGAATCCGGCACTGCTTAACGATTTATTCATAAGCCAAACCTTCAAGCCATGCAAAGCAACACTGCTAGTTGTGCTGGTGCTACCCTAGGCTTATACTCGAGTATATACAGTAACTGAAATCAATAAAAAACAACATACCCCTGTAACGTGAAGGCGGTGGGTGCTAGGTGGGATGTGCCTGGCGACTGTTTCATGCAACAGCAGTGATTTATACCAATTGTGGTTTAGCCTCGGAAGAAGCGTTGCTGTTGTGTGAAACGACCATCAGGCACGCACCACCTAGCACCCACCACCTTCACACCACATGGTATGTCGTTTTTTTAATAACTGCAGTTAGCACCAGCACAACTTGCAATGTTTCTTTGCATGGCTTTGAATTGAACCCAATGTGAGAATGATGTGGAGACTGCCACATTTATTTACTTTTTAACAATACTAGTTTCCTAGCAGCCCTGCTGGTCTATTTGGCTGCATAACATCAGAAACAAGCATTCAGCTAATCCAGTCAGAACTCACAATAGTGTCAGAAGCACCTGATCTGCATATGCTTGTTCAGGGTTTATGGCTGAAAGTATTAGAGGCCCATTTCCACTGGTGCGGTATGCGCGCCGAATCGGCAGAGTTTCCCCACAGGCAAACTCTGCCATAGGGAGTAATAGCGCCGCCGGCAGAATCGCTTGCTCTAGCAATTCGACCGGCATTCCCATCCGAAGTTGTGCGGGAGGCTGCGAATCCCATAGCCGTGCATAGCACGGCTGATGGGATTCGTCTGCAGAAGATCCTGACCTGGCGAGGTCACCATTGCAAACGGAGAGGACCCCGGACCACCAGCTGGAAGGGGAGCTGCAGTGACAGACAAATCGGCTGCCAGGGGTTGGAGGAAGACCCAGGTAAGTAGAAGTCATTTTTTTTTTTAGGAGCTCTGACATGTCCTTTAATAATAATGCTGTATTGTACACTATATTGGCAACTTGGAATAAACCATGTGTAATAATAACTACAATCCACAAGAAAACGGTTTTTAAAGGAAAGATACTTGATATCATAGATACCGTAAATGTCTTCATTTGCACTAGGTGGATTCTTTCCTAGGGTTGAATGTGTTACCCATTTTACCTGGGAAAAGATTCAGAAATTTCATGCCTTCACTTACCCAGCTGCTGTTGTATGGAGGAAGGTTCTTCAGATCCTGCTGGAGGTCTTGTAGCTCCCTCATGATCTCTGGTGCCTCTTGTCGCAAGAAGTCATATTTTTGGCTCAGTGATTGAAGCTGGTTTTCTCCCTGCACCCCCGATGGAAAAAGAAAAAAACAAAACCAAAAAAGAGAGTTATACATTGTCAGTCAAATAACTGTGAAATAAGTAAACTTAGAAAATCTGTCTTTTTAGTTACTTTGTTCAACCAAGTCTGCAAACTGACTCTCCATTTCTGGGAACTGACCTTGCAAATGAAGGACAAGCTGTTCAGAGAAAGAATCTAATGTGGATATTGGGAATGCTGTAGATGTGATATACTTGATACTGTACTCCACAACAGTCTGGTACAGAAGTTGGGGGTGCAAGGACTGGGAAAGAATCTCTGTGCATTAAGGAACTGGCTATTGGACTGAAAGCAAAAAGCGTTCAGGTCAATGGATCATATTCAAAATGAGTGACTGTTAGCAGTGAGGATCCCACAGGGGTAAGGATTAGGTTCAGTAGTCTTCCAATTTATTTAATAACGACCTAGTAGATAAAGTAGAAAGTATTGCAGTAAAAATGTTGCAGTTTTTTCAGAGGATACAAAGTTGTATAGCTACCAACACACAGGGAGATAGTGGCATATTGCAGAAGGATCTGGATAGGATGGCTATACGGGCAAGCTAAAGTGAGTCTGCAGCGATTCCTAAACAAACAAAAACACCACATACTTACCTAAGGAGAGGGTAGGCTGTGGATCCTATAGAACCTTCCCGTTCCTCTCCTTGTCCCCTCATTCCACTGCAGGCTCCTCCGTTCAAATCACCCACCGCAGGAGGCTTCGGAAGCACTCAGGCTCCTAAAGACTTCTGAAGCCTACCACAGTGGAAGAGAGCAGTTTCTGACCCATCAGCTGGAGACTGCTAACGGGGAACCAGCTGTGGAATGCAGGGACTAGGAGAGGAACGGGAAGGTTCTATAGGACCCATAGCCTTCCCCCACCTTAGGTGGGTATCTGTTTTTCTCCACTCTCCTTTCCTGCATGTTAACTTGGTCATTGGGGAAATGCTAGAAACATGAAGGGGTGGAGGGGGTGAGTGAAATTTTACTTGAATAGACTCTAGAGAGAGTCCAACATAGTGTAACACAAAGGGGCAAAGAAGTGCCCAAGGTATGATAAAATTGTGTTTAACCACTTAAGGACCAGGGCTTTCTGCAGTGATTGGTGCTGTGTGGGCTCTCCAGCCTGCAGCACCGATCAGGATTGAGCCTTGGCGATCAGACTCCCCCCCCCTTTTTTCCCCACTAGGGGGATGTCCTGCTGGGGGGGTCTGATCGCCGAAGGCTGTTTGTGATCTGCGGGCGGGGGTTCTTCAAAGCCCCCCTACGCAGCGTTTTCGGCGCTCCCTCCTTCCCCTTACCTCCCCTCCCTCCATGGGCTGCGCAGGATGGATTTCCGTCCTGCGCATTGAAGGATAGGCTTCAGCCTATCATATGCCGGCGATCCCCGGCCAATCAGATGCCAGGATCTCCAATTTACGTCACGGCGCTGCTGCGCAGCAGCGCCGTGTGATGTAAACAGCGGGGATTTCTTCCCCGCCTGTTTACAGTTCGCTGGCGAGCCGCGATCGGCGGCTCTCCGGCTGTTCACGGAGACAGCCTCCATGAACTGGCATGGAAAGGCCGCTCGAGCGGCCGTTTCCATGCTATACCACTAACGACCTGCCGACGCCTATGGGCGTTAGGCGGTCGGTAAGTGGTTAAGCTAAAATGGAAAATGTGAGGTGGTTTACTTCAATGAAGACAAATTCGTATAGTAAATTACGAACTTAAATATATACTTGGCAATGCATTTCTTTTGTCCCTGCCCACCTCTTCAGAACAAATACAGTGCAAATGTGTCTCAGCCAGAGCAAAAACCTCCATATACCTCTCACTTCAGTTGTCATTTAGGAGAACATAACTGTTGGTTATCTGACATGGTTTAAATGACTATTCTGTTCACTACTTTGCTTCTTTATACTACCGGTATTTGTATTCACTTGTTGGCCTGATATTAAAATTTGCCTTGTTAAATGTTACCTTTAGTTTTTACACTGTAATGCCAGCATCCCATAGAAGAAAAAAAATAATCCTCACCAGATAATCTTCATATTGCTAATATTGATTTATAAAGCACCAACGTGTTCTGTAGCACTGTACAGAGTAAGAAACAAACATGGGGCACATAATACAGGCAATAGTATATACAAATATAGATGTTGGTACAGAATACAGAATTGGTGACCATAGTAATTGCACTATTAAATTTAACATGACGAACAAAATGTATAGCAAATTCCAAGACAACAGAGTGAGAGAACCTTAACCTTTGTGAGCTTCCAGTGTAAAGAAACCTTAAAATGTTCTAACAATGATGTGTTGCAGTGCCATACGCAAGACTGTTCTAGAGCTGTTCATGAGTATTGGTCTCCCTTTGCAGGAAGTGGTTAGAATCATTTGTCTAACTGTAAACTATCCCATCTCTCAAATAGATACTCTGCTCCTCTGCACACTGACCTGGTCATTGGGGAAAAAAAAAAGCTACAGACACGTAAAAGGGAACCAAGCACCATTTTTGTCCCTGCAGCTTCTCCTGGTCTCTAATAGCTATAGGAGCTGCCATGTTCCTCCCTTGCTTTCTAGCTGCCCTTATTTATCCAGGGGCAGGTGTGAAGATAGCATGTGACTTCTCTAAACTCTTTGAAGCACAGAGTCCTATTTCCCCACCCCACTTATAAAAGCTTTTGTTTGCTCTCTGCTAATGTGTGCAATAAAATAATTACATAAATCTTTTTCTGCTTGAAAATCCTACGGGTCAGGCAGGCCCTGCTGTCTGCAGAAGTTGGGTAATAAAAGCCTCTGCTAAACTTTTAAATGTAAAAGAAGAGGTAAATGGAAGTTTTTTTTTATTAATGACCCACATGGTTAGCATTAATTTTAAATGTGTTATTGAGATGCCCTAGCTGCTAAAAATTGTGCTCGGTTCCCTTTAAGGGTTGGAGGGGGCGAGTGAAATTTTACTTGCGGAAGACCTAAATAGTGCTTAGTATAAAATTCTTGTAACATGCCAATCTTCACTAACACAGGCAGGAAAAGACATCTAGTAAATGAAATACAACAGCTGATGATCATTTAGACAGCCGCCAATAGCTTCCATTTCCTGGGTCTGTAAAATTTGCACTTTACAGGAATTTTCTACTTAACCATAGGCCTTGACCTGATATAATTCAGGCAAGCTGTGCAATCTAAAGCATATATACTGGTGCATTCGGAAAATGGAATGTTTCCTGGTGGTTGAGATTCCAACCGCCAAGGTTCTGTAATGATAGAAACCAGAAGCTGGATGGTGCAGTACCGTTTGGTAAAGTTAGATTGAGTAGGATACACTCACAAGGGTGGGTTGCACTCCTGCAACCACAGATAGAGCCTGCAGGAAATTAACTGTTCCCGTTCGGTACTGGTCGGTCGCTCTCCTAAGGTATTTGGACACGTGGTGTACCATATACTCCCCCGAAGGGTTGGACTGCAACTGAGAGAACTTGTAAATCATAAGGATTACATCAAAAAATACAGAAAATAACTGAAATTAATTCAGGCTAAACTTGCTTGAAACTAATGCACCAATAGCTGAGAGAACTTGTCAGAGGCGTCCAAAATAACACTATCTTAACCTCTTAACGTCCACTCCAGCCTCAGGACCACTCAACGACAATTGGCGTGAAGTCCTAGGTAGCGGAGAATGCAGGGGATCGCACGCGCATCCCTGCTTGAATGACGGAGCTCCGCTCATCTGCCTCCCAGCGGTGATCGCCGCTAGGAGACTGTTTTATTTACATGGTACAACGCTGCGATCTATGACAGCGATGTACTGGGGAGAGCCGTGTGACACGGCTGTCCCTCTGAGCGGCAGGGAAGCAAAACGCTGTCATAGGCTGTAGCCTATAACAGCCGATTGCGCCGGTTGGCTGGCAGGTGGAGGGAGGAATTTAAAAAAAAAAAAAAAAAAGGCAAATTAAAAAAGAAATAAATAATTATATAAACAAATAAACATCCTGGGAGCGATCATATCCCATCAATAGAAAGCTCCGTTGGTGGGCAGAAAAGGGGTGGTGGTGGGTGGGGGAGATCACTTGTGTGCTGAGTTGTACGGCCCTGCAGGGAGCCCTTAAAGCTGCAGTGGCACTAAAAATTGTAAAAAATAGGCTGGTCACTGGGGGGGGGGGGGTTAAAGACCGTGGACCTTAAGTGGTTAAATCATAAGGTATAGGAGTAATTGGATCTTACCTCCATAAAATAGACAAACCATATGGGTAAAATTGGTTTTAATTGTGCATTATTAAAACTAATTTTACCCATATGGTTTGTCCATTTATGGAGGTACGATCCAAACTCCTATAACTTATGATTTAAAGAGAACCCGAGGCGGGGTTCTTCCATCGCAATCCATATACAGAGGCTGGGTCTGTCTATAGAGCCCAGCCTCTGTTGCTAGTTAGTTCCCTCCAAAGCCCCCCCTGCACGCTGTCAGACCCCATAAAACACAGCCGCTCTACGCGGCTGTGTTTACCTCACTACTGTCAGTCTCGGCTGCTCCCCCGCCTGCTGAATTGCTCCGGTCCCCGCCCGCGTCCCTTCCCTCCAATTAGCGGCGATGGAAGGGACGTGGGCGGGGACCGGAGCGATTCTGGAGGAGGGGGAGCGGCGAGATGACAGTAGTGAGCTAAACACAGCCGGCTGCGACACACTGCGTGTTGCCAGCGCAGCTGTGTTTTATGGGGTCTGACAGCGCGCGCGGGGGGGTGGGGGTGGATTGGGCTTTGAAAGAAACTAACTAGCAACAGAGGCTGGGCTCTATAGACAGACCCAGCCTCTGTATATGGATTGCGATAGAAGAACCCCACCTCGGGTTCTCTTTAAGATAGTTATATTTTGAGTACCTCCAACAAGTTCTCTCAGTTACTGGTGCGTTACTTTCTAGCAAGTTTAGCCTCAATTATTTTCAGTTATTTTCAATATTTTATTTGTAATTAATTTTAAAAAGTTAGGTCAACAATAAAACAGTAAACAGAGAACATAAATACAAAAAATAGTGCAGTACCCCACGTAGGTGTTTATAATGGCTAATGCAGTGATTTATTTAGATTATTTGTTTCGA
Organism: Hyperolius riggenbachi; assembly: GCF_040937935.1. Taxonomy (NCBI): domain Eukaryota; kingdom Metazoa; phylum Chordata; class Amphibia; order Anura; family Hyperoliidae; genus Hyperolius; species Hyperolius riggenbachi. The sequence goes on along the minus strand of NC_090653.1, from coordinate 228,219,706 downwards.
TCATTAGTAGAAAGTTGTAGAAGCTAAAAGACCCAGCCGGGTAATCCACACGGCAAACCTAGGCAGTTGCCTAGGGCCTGGAGAGAGGATAGGGGCCTGGTGAATACTAGCCCCTACTAAATCTTACTAAAAACAGCCAGGTTATCATAAGCAGTGGGCAAAAACTGCTATCTTGTCTAGAGCTCCTCCTTTTTTGCTAAAAGAAAATATCAAACAACATTGAGTTACAAAATGGCTTGTATAGCATCTTTTGTACTGAAGTGGAGTTACCATTTCTTTCCAGGAAGTGTTAAATGTAGGCCCTGGTCTAGAATACTGAAATATTGCGATACTGATTTACTTGTAGAAGGAGACAGAACACAGAAGAGTCTTCACAGTTTACATAGAGCTATTGCATATAGCTTATGTGCGAAGCTTTGTCTTCCCTCCTCATCTGCTTAATCCCCAGTCACTTGCCTATTAAGACAAACAGCACTTGCCTAATAAGACAAACAGCACTTGACCAAGCTTTTCCTAATGCTCTCCCTCTCCCTGGCCTACGCCTTCCTCACATAGGGTAGAGTGAGGGGCTGTCCCGCTATCCTCCACAGCGTCCCAGAAACCATTGTGTTGTATTTTTACAAGACCCAGAAACAGAACATTTATATTACCGTATATACTCGCATATAAGCCGACCCCCCAACATTTCCCTAAAGAAAACAGGGAAAAATGATTGACCCCCATATAAGCCGGGGGTAGGAAATGCTGGATTGGTGCAGCCCCCCAGTGTGTCCCAATATAGCTAGTATAGTGCCCAGTATAGGTAGGTAGTGTCCAGTATAGCTAGTATATTGCCCAGTATAGCTAGTAAAGTGCCCAGTATAGCCAGTATAGTGCCCAGTATAGCGCCCAGTATGGGTAGGTAGTGCCTCAGTTTAGCTAGTATAGTGCCCAGTTTAGCTAGTATAGTGCCCCAGTATGGCTAGTAAAGTGCCCAGTTTAGCCAGTATAGTGCCCAGTTTAGCTAGTATAGTGCCCAGTTTAGCCAGTATAGTGCCCAGTTTAGCTAGTATAGTGCCCCAGTATGGCTAGTAAAGTGCCCAGTTTAGCCAGTATAGTGCCCAGTTTAGCCAGTATAGTGCCCCGTTTAGCTAGTATAGTGCCCCAGTATGGCTAGTAAAGTGCCCAGTTTAGCCAGTATAGTGCCCAGTTTAGCTAGTATAGTGCCCCAGTATGGCTAGTAAAGTTCCCAGTTTAGCCAGTATAGTGCCCAGTTTAGCTAGTATAGTGCCCAGTTTAGCCAGTATAGTGCCCAGTTTAGCTAGTATAGTGCCCAGTTTAGCCAGTATAGTGCCCAGTTTAGCCAGTATAGTGCCCAGCATAGGTGGGTAGGGCTCCCCCCCGCTGCTATTACCTTCTTAGACAGCGGCCGCTTCCTAATCCGCGTTCCTCTTCTTGCTCAGAGTGTATCACAGCAGCGCGCCGGGCGCTGCTGCTGTGACGATGCAGGGGGCAGGAAAGAGCGCGGCTCCCTATATCGCTGTTACCAAGGGAACCTCTCTTTCCTGTCCCCTGCATCGTCACAGCAGCAGCGCCGGGTGCGCTGCTGTGATACACTCTGAGAAAGAAGAGGAACGCGGATTAGGAAGCGGCCGCTGCCTAAGCAGGTAATAGCAGCGGGGGGTGCGGGGAGAGGGGGGAGCGGGGCGCGGACCACCCGACCACCCACCACTAGACCACCAGGGAAGACTCGCATACAAGCCGACCCCCCAACTTTTGACCCCCTTTTTGGGGCTCAAAATTCGGCTTGTATGCGAGTATATACGGTATGCTTTTCTCCTGGCAGACTCAAAGCGCCAGAGCTGCAGCCACTAGGACACGCTCTATAGGCAGTAGCAGTGTTAGGGAGACTTGCTCAAGGTATCCTACTGAATAGGTGCTGGCTTACTAAACAGGCAGAGCAGAGATTGGAACCCTGGTCGCCTGTGTCAGAGGCAGAGCCCTTAACCATTTTGCTTTCCAGCCACTGTTTTTTACTGTCACTGTTCTCATTTATGTACAGTGGCTTGCAAAAGTATTCCCCCCTTGAAGTTTTCCAAATTTTGTCACATTACTGCCACAAACATGAATCAATGTTATTGGAATTCTACGTGAAAGACCAATACAGTGGTGTACATGAGAGAAGTGGAACGAAAATTATACAGGATTCCAAATATTTTTTACAAATAACTGCAAAGTGGGGTGTGCGTAATTATTCAGCCCCGAGTCAATACTTTATAGAACCACCTCTTGCTGCAATTACATCTGACAGTCTTTTAGGGTATGTCTCTACCAGCTTTTCACATCTAGAGACTGAAATCCTTGCCCATTCTTCTTTCCAAAACAGCTCCAGCTCAGTCAGATTAGATGGAAAGTGTTTGTGAACAGCAGTTTTCAGATCTTGCCACAGATTCTCAATTGGATTTAGATCTGGACTTTGGGCCATTCTAACACATGGATACAGTGGGTTGCAAAAGTATTCGGCCCCCTTGAAGTTTTCCACATTTTGTCACATTACTGCCACAAACATGCATCAATTATATTGGAATTCCATGTGAAAGACCAATACAAAGTGGTGTACATGTGAGAAGTGGATCGAAAATCATACATCATTCCAAACATTTTTTACAAATATATAACTGCAAAGTGGGGTGTGCATAATTATTCGGTCCCCTGAGTTAATACTTAGTAGAAGCACCTTTTGCTGTAATTACAGCTGCCAGTCTTTTAGGGTATGTCTCTACCAGCTTTGAACATCTCAAGACTGAAATCCTTGCCCATTCTTCTTTGCAAAACAGCTCCAGCTCAGTCAGATTAGAAGAACAGTTTGTGAACAGCAGTTTTCAGATCTTGCCACAGATTCTCGATTGGATTTAGATCTGGACTTTGACTGGGCCATTCTAACACATGGATATGTTTTGTTTTAAACCATTCCATTGTTGCCCTGGTTTTATGTTTAGAGTCATTGTCCTGCTGGAAGCTGAACCTCCGCCGCAGTCTCAAGTCTGTAGCAGTCTCCAAGAGGTTTTCTTCCAAGTTTGCCCTTATTTGGCTCCATCCATCTTCCCATCAACTCTGACCAGCTTCCCTGTCCCTGCTGAAGAGAAGCACTCCCCGAGCATGATGCTGCCACCACCATATTTGACAGTGGGGATGGTGTATTCAGAGTGATGTGCAGTGCTAGTTTTCCGCCACACATAGCGTTTTGCATTTTGGCCAAAAAAGTTCCATTTTGGTCTCATCTGACCAGAGCACCTTCTTCCACATGTTTGCTGTGTCTCCCACATGGCTTGTGGCAAACTCCAAACGGGACTTCTTATGCTTTCTGTTAACAATGCCTTTCTTCTTGCCACTCTTCCATAAAGGCCAACTTTGTACAGTGCATGACTAATAGTTGTCCTATGGACAGAGTCTCCCACCTGAGCTGTAGATCTCTGCAGCTCGTCCAGAGTCACCATGGGCCTCTTGACTGCATTTCTGATCAGCGCTCTCTTTGGTTGGCCTGTGAGTTTAGGTGGATGGCCTTGTCTTGGTAGGTTTACAGTTGTGCCATACTCCTTCCATTTCTGAATGATCGCTTGAACAGTGCTCCGTGGGATGTTCAAGGCTTTGGAAATTTTTTTGTAGCCTAAGCCTGCTTTAAATTTCTCAATAACTTGATCCCTGACCTGTCTTGTGTGTTCTTTGGACTTCACGGTGTTGTTGCTCCCAATGTTCTCTTAGACAACCTCTGAGGCCCTCACAGAGCAGCTGTATTTGTACTGACATTAGATTACACACAGGTGCACTCTATTTAGTCATTAGCACTCATCAGGCAATGTCTATAGGCAACTGACTGCACTCAGATCAAAGGGGGCCGAATAATTATGCACACACCACATTGCAGTTATTTATTTGTAAAAAATGTTCGGGAACATGTATGATTTTCGTTCCACTTCTCATGTGTACACCACTTTGTATTGGTCTTTCATGTGGAATTCCAATAAAATTGATTCATGTTTGTGGCAGTAATATGACAAAATGTGGAAAACTTCAAAGGGGCCGAATACTTTTGCAACCCACTTTTATTTTAAACCATTCCATTGTTGCTCTGGATTTAGGTTTACGTTGTTCTGCTGGAAGCTGAACCTCCACCCCAGTCTCAAGTCTTTTGCAGACTCCAAGAGGTTTTCTCCCAAGATTGCCCTGTATATGGCTCCATCCATTTTCCTATCAACTCTGACCAGCTTCCCTGTCCCTGCTGAAGAGAAACACCCCCAGAGCATAATGCTGCCACCACCATATTTGACAGTGGGGATGGTGTGTTCAGAGTGATGTGCAGTGTTAGATTTCCGCCACACATAGCGTTTTGCATTTTGGCCAGAAAGTTCCATTTTGGTCTCATTTGACCAGAGCACCTCTTCCACATGTTTGCTGTGTCCCCACATGGCTTGTGGCAAACTGCAAACGGGACTTCTTATGCTTTTCTGTTAACAATGCATTTCTTCTTGCCACTCTTCCATAAAGGCCAACTTTGTGCAGTGCACGACTAATAATTGTCCTATGGACAGATTTCCCCACCTGAGCTGTAGATGACTGCAGCTAGTCCAGAGTCACCATGGGCCTCTTGACTGCATTTCTGATCAGCACGCTCCTTGTTCGGCCTGTGAGTTTAGGTGGATAGCCTTGTCTTGGTAGGTTTACCCTACGGCCACACCACCCTGAATGCGCCCGATCTTGTCTTGGTAGGTTTACAGTTGTGCCATACTCCTTCCATTTCTGAATGATCGCCTGAACAGTGCTCCGTGGGATGTTCAAGGCTTTGGAAATCTTTTTGTAGCCTAGGCCTGCTTTAAATTTCTCAATAACTTTATCCCTGACCTGTCTAGTGTGTTCTTTGGACTTCATGGTGTTGTTGCTCCCAGTATTCTCTTAGACAACCTCTGAGGCCGTTACAGAGCAGCTGTATTTGTACTGATATTAGATTACACACAGGTGCACTCTATTTAGTCATTAGCACTCATCAGGCAATGTCTATGGGCAACTGACTGCACTCAGACCAAAGGGGGCTGAATAAATATGCACACCCCACTTTGCAGTTATTTGTAAAAAAAAAATGTTTGGTTTCGTTCCACTTCTCGCTTGTACACCACTTTGTATTGGTCTTTCATGTGGAATTCCAATAACATTGATTCATGTTTGTGGCAGTAATGACAATAAGTGGAAAACTTCAAGGGGGCCGAATACTTTTGCAAGCCACTGTAATAGGGGGACAAAGATGGTGACTAACACAGTCCAGCAACCCGCTCCGTTAGGTGATGAAGGAAGGAGGCGAGTGGCTTGTGTGCTACATTCCCCTCCCAGAAGTGATTAAAGCAAGCTGGGCCACTGCTATGACAAGGAGGACCTCCTCCAGAAGGTGAAAGTTGGGGATGGTCTGGTTTTGAAGGTGGGATCCCCTCCTAAGTATTAGGTGGATGATGGGAGGGGGGGGGGGGGTCTGTATTTCTTTAAGTTACACAATTTCATTTTTTTCAATGCAAGTTTGTCTAGGCTTTATTAGACAAAGTACCCATCCTATTCATTATTATCAAAGCGAAGTCTAAGAAGATGAACAGTTATGAAAGGTAGACCACAAGGCTGTTCACAGTTTTTCTCTTGCCTCTATATATATATATATATATATATATATATATATATATATATATATATATATATATATATATATATACACACACATACTAAAGATCGTTACATAGTTACATGAGTTGAAAAACGATATGGCCATTGAATTCGACCAGAAAATATGGTACAACACTAGCCTGCACTCTTCCACAGCCCAGTTGATCCAGGGGAAGGTGACAAACACTTCTGCTGGGTACCCACTGTGAGATTTTCTAGCCGATTTACTGTCAGATCGATTATTTCCAACATGTCAGATTTGCTTTCCGGTCGATTTCCGAGCATTTTACGATCGATTTCCGCATAGCGGTATGCAAATTCTGATGGCTCTGCCATGCAAGTTTTTACCACGGATGAAAACGCTCAGAAATCCTGACAAGTGGAAACAGTCCCATCCACTTGTATTGGCTATACGAATTCGCATGCGGCAAACGCATGCAAATTCGCAATAGTGGAAACGGGCCCTAAATCGGCCAGAAAATCTCATTGTGTGTACCCAGCATTACAAGGCTTGAACCTATTAGACCTAAAAGGGAAAAAATCCTTCCTGACTCCAGGTCGCAATCAGATAAAATCCCTGGATCAACAACGCTGGGAATTACCTAGAATTATAGCCATGGATATATTTCAATGCAAAGAAAGCATTCAAGCCCCCTGAATGCAGATATAGAATTTGCCATAACTACTCCATGTGCCAATATATTCTACTTTTTAATCACTCTTACTGCAAAGATACCTTTCCTAAATAGATGGCAAAAACGTTTGTTTCCTCCATGCACAGATCATGTCCTCTACTCCTTTGCACAAGTTTAGGGACAGAAAGATCATTTACCAAGCTTTTGTATTGCCTTCTGATGTGTTTTTATATGTTAATTACAACTCTCTAAGGAGTCTTTTCTTCAGACCAAATTAGCCCAGTTTATCTAACCTTTTCCTGAACATCTGAACTTTTTGCAATACTGTATATATATATATTTACAAGTCGGTGGGCAGCAGTGTTGTACGCCTGCACAGAACGTCAATTTCATCCTAGTTTTCTCTATTGTCTGTACAAGGCCTAAATCTCTTAAGGTGGCCGTACATCAGGAGACTAGGCGGCCGATGGACCATGCAATTAGATTATAATCGAAAGAAAATCGGTGCTGCCAAGTGCATGCCCAACCGACAATGCAACCAACTTCAGGCCAAATTTGTTGAGTTAATCGGACAGACATGCTGCCAGATGTAGGGCCGACTTGCTCAATTGGGTGTACGGCTGTAACCGCGAGCGATATCGGGACGAGCGACAAAACCCCCCAATGTGTAATGTGCCCCCCCAATGTATTACCTGTCCGTGGCCGCCGCTAGTCTTCTGTTGGCTCCAGATGCACTCCTTGCTCTGTAAATGTGCCTCACATGGCTGAGGGCGCGCGCGACACCACACACACACACACACACACACACACACACACACACACACACACACACACACACCACGTGGGGCGCGTGTGTATGGACAGCAGAGGGAAACCAGTGCAAGCGGAGGCTGAGGACAGGTAATGTATAGAGTGCACTGGGCACCGGGGGGCACATTAAACATTAGGGTAGACAGCGTTGAATCGACAGCCGACAGATCGATTTGTCTCTTGATTGCATCTGCCTATCCCAGCTAGGTGTATGGAAAAAGGAAGGATGTGGGTGGGGTCAGAGGATCACTGCACACAGGGACAGACTGGCTGTTGACCCACCACCTTCCCAATTCTTTCCATCTCAGGTTTCTGATGCTAGGATAGGGGGGGGGGGAGGAGTTTGGACAGCTGTCTCTCCAATAATTCACAGGAAATGAAAGGACAACTGAAGTGAGAGGGCTATGGAAGCTGCCATATTTATTTCCTTTTAAACAATACCAGTTATGGGGCAGTCCTGCTGATCCTCTGCCACTAATACTTCTAGCCATAGACCCTGAACAAGCATATGCAGATGAGACGTTTCTGACATTGTTAGATCTGACGAGAAAAGCTGCATGCTTGTTTCTAGTGTTACTCAGACACTAATGCAGCCAAACAAATCAGTAGGGCTGCCAGGCAACTGGTATCATTTAAAAGGAAATAAATATGGCAAGCTCCATATTCTTCTCACTACAGCTGTCCTTTAAGTTACAGGACTCAGCTAGCCAGGTATTTTAAATATATTTACTGTGAAAAGTACATTTATATAATAGACAAAACTTAAAGAGGAACTCCAGTGAAAATAATGTAGTAAAAAAAGTGCTATATTTTTTTACCATAATTATGTATAAATGATTTAGTCAGTGTTTGCTCATTGTAAAATCTTTCCTCTCCCTGATTTACATTCTGACATTTATTACATGGTGACATTTTTACTGTGGGCAGGTTATGTAGCTGCTCCTAGCTGTTTTGGCTCTTAGAGACAGCTGCAAACAGCTAATTCCTGTCTGTGAACATTGTTACATTGTGGCAGTTTGCCCAGAGTACCACGGTACTCAGAGCTTCTTGTGGGAGGGGTTTCAGCACAAAATCAGTCATACAGCGCCCCCTGATGGTCTGTTTGTGAAAATCATTATATTTCTCATGTAAAAGGGGGTATCAGCTACTGATTGGGATAAGGTTTAATTCTAGGTTGGAGTTTCTCTTTAAGTGTTTTGCTGATAAATGCAAATGTACTGTCACATGCATAAACAATAGGAATTTGAACTATGGCCTTTAGATCCAAAGATAATAATTATGGTTAAAGGAAGAATATGCTCATAGACACAGCACCACACAACTATATATATATAATAATAGAAAAATGTCACAATTTTATTGATTAATTGTATACTTCCAAAAAGATAATAAAAACACTAAAAACAAGCCACCACAGTCAATTGGCATATAACAATATCAAGTAATGCTCATAACAATAATTGGCCATCATATTGATTCTAAAATAGTATAAGGTAGAAAAAAATGGTGTGGCTATGCTCAAACTGAGCATGCCCCCATTTGAACCCGGGTTCAGTACCTCTCAAGGAACAATATATAATAAAGTGCATATATTAGTGCAAATGGTGCATACAAAACAATCAGTGACCATATACAATGTAGAATATATATATCTCAATAGTGCAAAAATAATGACCAGAAACCTGGAGGAAAAGATGGCAGGAGGAACGTTTGGGAGAGACAGAAAGTGGGCAAGATACAGTGGAGTGAGGCAGAGGGATACTTATCCGGTATGGATGGCCAAGACAGGAGCTCGTGGTGGCTGAAAAGAGGCCCTCGGTGGACTACTCCACCGGTTCCGCGGCCGTCACGCCGCTTTTTCAAGAGTGCGAGGGGTTCTCCGGAGAACCCCTCGCACTCTTGAAAAAGCGGCGTGACGGCCGCGGAACCGGTGGAGTAGTCCACCGAGGGCCTCTTTTCAGCCACCACGAGCTCCTGTCTTGGCCATCCATACCGGATAAGTATCCCTCTGCCTCACTCCACTGTATCTTGCCCACTTTCTGTCTCTCCCAAACGTTCCTCCTGCCATCTTTTCCTCCAGGTTTCTGGTCATTATTTTTGCACTATTGAGATATATATATTCTACATTGTATATGGTCACTGATTGTTTTGTATGCACCATTTGCACTAATATATGCACTTTATTATATATTGTTCCTTGAGAGGTACTGAACCCGGGTTCAAATGGGGGCATGCTCAGTTTGAGCATAGCCACACCATTTTTTTCTACCTTATACTATTTTAGAATCAATATGATGGCCAATTATTGTTATGAGCATTACTTGATATTGTTATATGCCAATTGACTGTGGTGGCTTGTTTTTAGTGTTTTTATTATCTTTTTGGAAGTATACAATTAATCAATAAAATTGTGACATTTTTCTATTATTATATATATATAGTTGTGTGGTGCTGTGTCTATGAGCATATTCTTCCTTTAGCTCATGGTTTTTTGGTGCTCTAGCACACACAAAAGGGTTTTTGAGTGCAGTGCTCTCTCTTGCTATAATAATTATGGTTAAACGGTAAAAAGTATCCACGTAAAGATCAGTTAAGGAACATTCACCAATGAACGATTGGCCCAATTCATCCTTGCAAATTGCAGAATGCGAAAACGAACGATGCAAAGAATGTTCATTTAAAAGATCGCTCAGATTTTCACTTAAGTCTATTGACTTTAGCGAAAATCTTAACAATCATTTGCGATGTGATCCCGATGGTCATTTAAAACTAACAATCGTTGCGGCTAGTCGGAATCTTTAAACATAGTTCAACAAATGTTCGTTAAATGACGTTGAGCGAGGTCACATAAATAACATTTTGTTGCAAAAAATAAATAGAAAAAAATGGAATTGAATCTACTGCCACAGGAGACTTCGGCAGTCTTTGGAAGCGCTCCGGCTTCCTAAGACCGGCGGCTCTGTACTGCGAACGCAAAAGAGAGTGCGCTTGCGCAGCGGCCCATCTTCTGAAGCCTTAATTTGTCGTGGACTGCTAATGGGGGAGCCTACAGGTGAACGAGGACACAGCAGGAGGAGAAGAGGAAGGCTCATTAGAACCCAGAACCTTCCCTCTCCTAAGGTGAGTATCTGTTTTTTATTTTTAAAAATGCTTCAGACTCCCTTTAAACCTGATCAATATGACTGCAAAGAATTTGCCTTCATGTTTGTGTTTAGTTGGGGTTTCCAGCAAACCAGTACATAAAGTGGATCCGAGATAAACTTTTACTCATTGCATAATGGTTTTCCTTTCATATAGTTTATAGGGCATTCCTCAAGCCAAATACTTTTGTTTTGTTTTAATATTCTAATTCCCTATAAACTAAACAAGCCTCGCCCACAGCTCCTTTTGTGCCTTTGCACTGTAGCAAGGGCTTATGGGAGCACAGTCTGGGCAGGAGGAGGAGGAGGTTACTAGCCATTGATTTCATAGGCAGAGGGGAGGAGGGAGGAGGACTGAATTTGCACACAGGCAAGCTGATAGCATCTCCCGCCCTCAGCCTGTGACAATGTGACAAACAGAACATGGCTGCCCTCGAATCACAGGAATAAATAATCAAACTTTTGAAGCTGTTAAACTATCTAAACTTTAGATAAGATATATAGAAAAGTTACTTGTTATAGTTAGTTTTTCATCACGGATCGGCTTTAATACAAAATATAAATAAAATCAATCATTCGTACCATTTTTACCTTTTTCTTCCTTGAGTTGCGTTTCCTGATAAGACTTAGTGTTTCCTTACTTCTTGGTTTAGTGTCAGTTGTGCGTATACTTTGTTCCGCCTCGGCTGGGTTTTGTGTGATTTGTCCCATTTGGTGCCTACAGAGAGAAAGAATCATTTATATCACATCCAGCACACACGGAAAACAAAAGAGTTGGCAGTGCGGCACAGGCGAGGGTTTGTGTACAAGATGTATATACATTCCCTGCGTAATTCATCTTTCATGCAGTGTTTACCATTATAAAGAATCCACAGAAAATGTTCAGGCCTTTCCATATTCAGGGACTCTATGCTGGAGATTCCTCTGTAGAATGAAGGGGCCCTGACTTGCATACATCTGTGTTCAATCTACCGCTAACAAGACGATGAAATGCTCGCGCCAGATGCTTTACCATACACAGTATCATAAAGGAACAAACGCAATCAAAATAAACATTTGTGGCACTGTCTGGATGGAGACAGAACGGTTTTCTAGTCAAGAATAGATAAGTGTCTTCCCACAGCAGTATCTTGAATGTACATTTCTGTGGGGCATTTTTCAATGTAAAGTATTTTGAAGTCCAACAGGACTGTAAAGCTTTGTGCACACACATAAGAGCCATGTCAACCGGCGAGGATCAGATCCCGAAGGCAGCACTGCAGGGCTGAGGTTGCACAGAAGTGTTGCGACATGTTCTGTTCTGCCATGCACAGGGGGTGGAGCTTATGGAGCGTGCAGGTGTACCGGGTGAATGGGAATGCTCGGGCCAAAGTGCTCAACTGGGCAAATCGCTGACCAAGCGGTGGGGGCTACTGTACACACTCTCGGCAGAGGCAGTCATTATTAGCCAAGTTTCATCTAGTGTGTGTATGTGTATCAAACCTGCTGATAAAGGCACAGCTGCAGTCAGAGCAGACAGTGTGACTGCTATGGGGCCCAGCAATGTCTGGTTGTGTAATGATCTAGCCAGACGATTGTAACAGAATGGAGGTAATGCAGACAAAGAACAAACCTGTCGCTGTCACGTTGCTTTTAACCACTTCCTGCCCCTCCATTGACGTGTCAAAACGGGTGAGCACTCTGCCGCGGCACGTGTGCATTTCAGCTTCTGGGCAGTCACAGTACAATCTTCCCCTCGGGCTCCGGCAGAAATAGCCGAGCCCGATTGGATCCGCTCTACTGCGCAGGCACAGACTCGCTGTTCGGGCGCTGCAAGCGCTGGGCCTCCAAGGCTGGAGAGGACAGGGGAAGCCTCATTAGGTTCCAGAGGTTCCAAGTACCGCCCAGTGTTTGCCCATTGTAAAATCCTTCCCCTGCCTGATTTACAGTCAGGCTGGGGCAACATATTTAATCCTGTAAGGCGATCTCGGTGGAATGTTTATTTCTGAGAATTCCAAAGCCAGTACAAAATATACATGGTCTCCCAGAATGCTCTGGATGGAGAATTCCAAATAGCTAATCAGCCTAGGCTAAACATCACAGAGGGGCAGGGCTACATTCAATATCCAGCAATATATAGATGTAGGAAATGTTTCTGATGCTGAAACCAGGAAAATTACCATTTCCTGAATACATTTATTGAATCATTTATTGCATTCTTCCGTACTATATATCTGTACAGTGCCTGTAAGTTGCCTAATCTGACCATAATGCTGACCGTACATGGGAAGAATTTAGAAGACTCTAAATTATCAAGATGATGTGCACGATTCTTCCAAGATCTGGTCTTTTATCAGATCCTAGCTATTAAGCGGAATATTCACCTAATGATGCAGGAAGATGGATCACAGCGACATCCCCCCACAAGCGGTCCCTGATCCATCCTCCTGCTGGCGGGTACGTGTGACGGCACATGACAGACGCAAACGAGAGTTCAAACGATCGCATCACTTTGCCTGGGAGCCGTTGAGGATCTTAAAGATCCGATCCGCCGTGATGGTTGTCATCACCGCATGTCAAACGTTGCTGGTGTAATTACGTGACTTTACCCACGTCGCGAGATCGCGGAAACTATCGATTTTCCCTCGGAAAAAAAAAAAAATCACCGGTTGTCACAAAAATTGCATAGTGGACACGGCCTTTAGAATTAGAGGGTGGAAAAATTTGTATCAGATTTACTGCAGATACAATTATTTCAAATCATAAATAAGGTTGATCCGACTATCGTATCACTCAGTGTGTGGCTAGCATAAGGCTGCACAATCAGCAGATTCAGACTTTCCTAACAACCACTCTTCTGGAATTTTGCCGGTAGGATGGATAGGTCAGTAACAACGCTGGGCTTGACGTCTCGTAGAAACCACTGGAGCAACCGCTACACAAAGAAAACAGTCATTATAAAACAGCAAAACCCTAAGAAGACTATTTAAAATGGGCCTTTAAGGCCTACAAAGTTGAGATAAAAGCAGAACCCCTGTATTATGGCGAACACAGCTTCTAGACAACAGTCGCTGTAAAATATATACATTTGCTACATATCTGATGAAGGCTTTTGCTGGTTAGACATCATACAAAGGCTGTGCATTTGCATATAATCTCAATGGTGAAGGTTGTATAGAAACCCTGCGAATTATATTATAGGGTAGCATTTGAGTCTTAACTTCATAGACCTTCAGGGCCAACTTTAACTGGTCTCCATAAACGTTTGTTATTTTATAATGACTATATTTTACGTGTAGTGGTTGCTCCAGTGGTTTCCACGAGACACCAGACCTCATGTTATTACGTATATTTACATTCTCTCCAAAGTCCTATAAGCTTGGGAATGGGGCTGAGAAGTGAATTTTGATATCTAGTTAAAAGGTCCACTCAATACAGACTTCCAGTACCACACGTTTTGCAGATTCAGTTGCTACCCTAGTGTCAAATTAGAGCTGGGGCTGTGTTTAGAAGCTTGAATGCTCCATAGGGGTAAGTATCTCAGACTGAAAACGGGTTGCTGTCTTAAAGGGACACTGAAGCGAAAAAAAAACGTATGATGTAATGAATTGTATGTGTAGTACGGATAATTAATAGAACATTAGTAGCAAAGAAAAGAGTCTCATTTTTATTTTTAGTTATATAGCTGTATTTTTATAACATTGCATCATTCTCTAATATTTGCAGTTTACAAACGACACTGGGGGAGATTTATCAATGCATTACGGACAGTTTTTTCTTCTTAATCTGTTCTAACCAGCAGGGAGAACAGTTCTGTATGATAATAAGAACCTTCTTAAATCCTGGGTAATAGTGGCAATTTAGCATGAATTTCTAGAGCTGCACTACTAATACAAGAGTGCAAATCCATCCCTAAACTGGTGCAGATTACGAAGTGCTTGATAGCAGTTCTAAAGATGTAGAACTGCAGGATAGACATGATTGCAGAGTGCAGGCTGTACATGATGTGTGTAGGGCTCCCCCCCCCCCCCCCCCCTTGCTGAATTCCTCCTCAGAGCCTGCTGCTATCAATACAGCAGGGGTGTTGGTTACCTCAGCAACAGCAATTCCCTTCACAAACTGCACTGTCTGAGAGACCTTCCTAGCTCCTCCTATTTTACAACAGTTTTAGAAGGAATCTGCACTATCTAATGATTTCTTAAGATGCCTGAGACAGTTCTGCATGGATTTCTAAAAACCTACCAATATTTTGTCTCAGACACTCCTGATAAATCTGGCCCAGTGGATTTTAAACTATCAAATGGAGCGGAGCTAATGACCCTTTGAACTTTCCTGAAGTAAAACCTTCAGGAAACAAACCTTACAACAAACAAGAAACAGTGAAAGGTTGAGATAAGTGCTTCAGAATATAGCACTGTAGCTGACCAAGCTTGGTTGGAGAGCTCAGAGAAGCTCTTTTGCATAGATAACAACTGAAGTTTCTAAACTTTTCCTGTGCTGGAAACAATATGAGACTCATATCTGTGCTACTAATGTTCTATTTCTTAGCTGTACTACACATACAAATCATTATCTCATAAGTTTATTTTCACTCCAGATTCCCTATAAACTGAGAATTTTTATTTTTGCCAGTTACATTACCTGGGGCTTCTTCCAGGCCCCTTAAGTCTTCCTAGTCCCTCTCCGTCAAGTCGCGCTGCTTGGTTCTCCCTTTGTCACCCTTCATACACTGCATGTGCGGCCACGCGCTTCCTTCAACGTGCTCCCATATGAACGGAAAGCCCTGGGTTTGCGCAGTAAGCAAAAAGTGCTACTGCGCATAGCAATCGAGGAAGCGCGCATCCTTAGCCACACATGCAGAGTGGCCTGGAACTCGTCAGGCTTAAAGAGACACTGAAGCGAAAAAAACACTATGATATTAATATTTGTACGTGTAGTACAACTAAGAAATAAAACATTAAGATCAGATACATCAGTCTAATTGTTTCCAGTACAGGAAGAGTTAAGAAACTCCAGTTGTTATCTCTATACAAAAAAGCCATTATCTCTACGACTTTCAAAGTCGTGGAGAGGGCTGTTTTTTGACTTTTATTATCTCAACTGTTGGTTAACTATTTACTTTTCCTCTGGCAGAGGAGAGGTCATTAGTTCACAGACTGCTCTGAAATAATCATTTTGAATGCTGAATGTTGTGTAATCTGCACATATTATAGAATGATGCAATGTTAGAAAAAACACTATATACCTGAAAATAAAAATATGAGAATATTTTCTTTGCTGCTAATCTTCTAGTCATTATTCATAGTACACAACCAATTCACTATATCATATATTTTTTTTCGCTTCAGTGTCTCTTTAAGGAGACAACGAATGAACAGCCCAGTGCAGAATCATGGCAAGGGAGCAGGATGACATCAGGGGACTGGAAGAAGCCCCAGGTAATGTAACTGGGCAATTTGTTTTCAGTTCCCTTTAAAGTGAACCAGAGACGAAGCACCCTCATGTATTTTACCATATATATCAGTGGGAACATTCGAGAAAACACCTACCATGCTCTCTGTTTCATTCTGCACTGCACAGCTTGCTTCTAATCAGCCCTGATAAAATCCCAGACTGAGCATTCAGTCTGGCTTTGCTCAGGAATCATTATAGCGGAGTCATTATAGCAAAGTCAGAATGAATGCTCAGTCAGGGATTTTATCAGGGCTGATTAGAAGCAGGCTTAACAGTGAAGAATGAAACAGAGAGCAGGGTAGGTGTTTTCTCTAATGTTCTCACTGATATACAGTATATGGTAAAATACATGAGGGTACTTCGTCTCTGATTCACTTTAACTACTTCTGGACCTTGATGATTGAATTCTAAGCCCTGTTTTGAACCCGTTATTCCTGACAGGGCGTAGATTTTAATCATCCCCGCCACACACTACCGCCGATCATGTCACTCTCTCCCCTCCACAGATCACTAGCCCTGCTGTCAGTATGACAGCAGAGCTGTGTGAGCCGGTCAGGAGCCGATTTAATTGACCTCCTGATCGGCTCACACAGCTTTGCCATCATAGTGACGGCAGAGAGAGGGGCCTGCGGCGATCGGCGTCACCGGCGGGAGCAGAGTGTATGTGCGGCAATTTGTCGTTAAGCCCCGTTCTTTGGTACCAGGGACCAGAGACGAGTGCTGGAACGGAAGTAGTTAGTAAATCAGGCCCCAAACACATTTTAAAGCATTTCAAGATTCCTTTACCTTGTTCTTATTTTAGCTATGGACAAACAGGGGCATAACAATAGCCCCTGCAATGGCTGCCCGCTTCTGTAAGTAATACAGAGCACCAGCGGTGTGATATATATTACCTCTTTATGCCTCTTCAGTGTAGAAGCATCATACAGCCAATCACCATGCGGCTTCCATCCTTGTCACAGGACATGCAGGGACGGTAGCTGCATGGTGATTGTCTGTATCCTGCCTGTACACTGAAGTGAAAAGGACTTGTCCTGCAGCTGGAATGCGGTAATGTTTAACACTGCTGCTGCTCTGAATTTTGTACAGTAATGGGTCCACCCTGCCCACGATTGATGCAGGTTAGCTAAATAATGTGCCCCAGACATTAGGGATGCTCAATGTAGTAACTCCCCCGTGGGTAAATTAGAAAAGGATTGTCCCTCGCTTACTGTTCTCAGTGACACTGCCACTGAAAAAGGATTGGAAAAAAATCTTCTCAACAGGAACAAAGACAGCTGTAAAGGCCCAAAAGAGGTTTTCAGCATTTTTTAAACTACTAAAAAAAAATGCCTTTGTGCTGTACCCGGGAGCAAGGATGTAGGTGATCTGAAAACTGTTTCACTGGAAAGGCAGGGGAGTCACAACTAAGGAGGGAAGAAATATATTCTCTCATGAGCATTAGCTTTGGCTTCCCCCTCCACCTCCCCCTGAAGCTGGTCCAAACTCCCTTCACTATAACAGAACCTCAGTGCAAGTGTTACCTACTTCTGACTGGCTGCCAGGCGCAAGATGATTTTGTTTCTTCAACATAAGGCCATTTTCCTCTTCAGTCATCCAGGAAGAAGCATTTGAGTCCCCCACTTGGTCTGACTCTTTGTTTAGATCTTCAAGTGAGAAGAGCCAGAATAGCCAGTAAAACATGAAGCAGACTGACAAACGTATTCTCCATACCTGTGCAGGACTCCCTGCTGAGTGAACATGGACAGCAGTTCAGCGGCTTCCTTAGACAGAGATTTACATTCATTTCTCAGCTCTATGCTTTCCTTGAACAGAAGTTCAGCTTCAGCTGTGGTGAAGAAAAGGGAAAATATACTGTCGATTTGGTGGAATAACAGTCAGGACAAGCATGCACTGCACTGTATAATTCAATAACCCCACTGAAGCATCTCCAGGAGGTGCTAAACGACTACGCAAAGTGCTGTATGATTTACTGCAACTCATATCTAGTTTCCCTTCCTCCATATATGGCTTACTAAATCATAAACATGCTTTTTTGTTCTTTGTGTATTATTGCTCGAGTTTATCAGCATTTTGGAAGGTGTTGCAGCATTATCATCAGTAGTCAGCTTTGTACAGTACAGCCCAGTTGTCCTTAAAGAGGACCTGAACTCAGAACTTCTGCTCTAAAAGATAAGCAACAGCATAATAGCCTTTAAAGAAAAACACATATTTGTTACAGCTGATACAAATCCTTCAATGAATCTCTACTTCCTGCTTTCATGGAAGCACCCGTAGGGTTAACATCCTGTGTTTACAAATTAGCTGCTCTGCTGAGGCAGCCAGCTGAGAGATCAAATTACAGTTGTGATTAGTCACAGATGAGGGAGAATTATACAGGCTAAACTCTCTTAATACATACAGGGTGCATTTCTCTGTGTTTCCCCTCTGTCCTGTGCAAGAGTTCAGGTTCACGTTAAAGGACCATTATTGCAGAAAAATGTAAAATACACATGTCTAAAAAGTACATTGATCTCAAAGTAAAATGCACTTTAAATTACATTTTCCCATGTTGCTGTCACTTACAATAAGCATTTAAAATCTGACAAGTTTTAGACTAGTCCATCTCCTTATGGAGGATTCTAAGTATTTCCTTCATTCTTTACAAAAGCACTCCCTGGAAAGGATATATACAAAAGATGCCAGTTGACCTTCCTACTTGCTTGCACGCTATTTTGGCACTTGGACTGAGCAGCTGCTGTGCAGGAAGTACTTTTAACCTCTTCACCTCCAAGGGTTTTTCCCCTTAAAAAAAAACCAGAGCAATTTTCACCTGTCAGCACTCCTTCCATTCATTCACCTATAACTTTATTACTACTTATCACAACGGAACAATCTATACCTTGTTTTTTCGCCACCAATTAGGCTTTCTTTGGGGGGCATTTTTTGCTAAGAATTACTTTACTCTAACTACGTTTTAACAGGAAAAAAAATAATGGAAAAAAAGAATTATTTCTCTGTTTTCACATGCTACTGTGAATAAAATCCACACATTTTATTTGCTCATTTGTCCCAGTTATTGCAACTTTTAAATTGCAATAACTCATTAGTTAGTGGCAGCAAGGGATGTAATTACTCGTCCCGGGGGAGGGGAAGTGGTTAAACAAAGAAAATCCTGAGAAGCCCCTGTTAGGAAATGGACTTGTCCAAAACCTGTCAGATTCTTACAATCTATTGTATAGGACAGTGACATACGAAAAAATAAATTTATAACGCATTTTACTCTGGAATACATATGCATTTACATGCATTGTAAAATGTACAATTTTTCAGGATAGTGGTCCTTTAAATTGTCTTTAAAACAGTTAAAGCCCAATTTTAACTTTAAACCCAAAAGTAAACATGGCAAATTCTGAAAACAGTTGAGTTGTTAAGTGTAAATTACAAGTTTGTGCAGTTGTGTACCTATTGTTACAGGCTTAAGAGAACTTAACTGAAAATAAAAAAATCAAATAACCATACACAGGTCATACTTACCTCCTGTGTAGTCTACTACTCAATCTCTTTCTCCTCCCCTGCGTCCTGTGTGTCTACTGTGATCAATGGAATTCTCCGTCCTCCATTTTAAACATGGCCATTACCCCATAACCGCTGATTTACGATCGATTTTCTAGTCACTTCTATGGAAAATCGATGGGAAATCAGATTAGACCTGTTGGAAAAAGTCGATCTGGCAGTAAATCTGCCAGAAAATTGTATTGTGTGTACCTAGCATTAGAAAATTGTACTGTGTGTATCTAGCATTACTGTTTACAAAAGCACTCCCAAAGATGCCAGCCTCCCTACTCACTATTCTGGCAGTTGGACTGAGTAACTGTCATTCAGTAAATGCTTTTGAAAATAAAATAAAGAAAAATCTGTAAGTCCCCTTATGAGAAGATGAATTGGTCCAAAACGTGTCAGATTTTTACAGTCTATTGTAAGAGGCAGCAACATAAATTTTTGTTATATACATGCACACACATACATTTTTACAATTTTTGTGATAGGGGTACCTTAAGACCCATACTGTCTGCAATTTCCTGTTAGACACATTTTCTACCTAAAACTATTGACGATAGGAAATTTAGTCAGGCACCTATTGTTCCTCTTACTTTATAAGTCACATGGACACATCTGATGGACTCACCCAGCAGCTGATTCCAAAGAATACAGGAAGCAAGCCATACTGCAGTGGGAAGCACATTTGGCCCTTGAAAAAGCTACACCACTGAGCCCCTGTGCTTCTGGGTATAGTTGGGCTTCAAACAAACAACCTGTATCTCAGCTTTTTCCTTCAGAGCCAAAATTCAAATACCACCCGGTAGACAGACTGTAGAAGGCGTTTCAGCACTGTAAACCGGTTTGCAGATCTTACAGAGCACAGATCTTACAGAGCACCTCCAGTGTCCTGCATCAACACATTTATAGAGTACCTTAGCTTAAGATAAGGTACAATACGCTATTGAAACATACATTTACTCACCTGTTTGCCCATAAATCTCTAACATTCAAAAATCTACCCCAAGCCCCTACCGTCCCTCCTTGGCAAAACTGCCATGCTGACACCTGTAGCCACACCCTCCTGTGTTGCAACGGCCCGCCTTCAGCTTGGAGTCCACCCATCTCGATTTTTTGTGTGCTTTTTTTGAATATGCAAATTGTGTAACTTACCAGTGTCCAATGTCCACCGGCCATAATGACAATAGGACTTACTTTTCTGACCACTCTGCCATTCTATTTTAGTTAAATTGCCACACCTCCAAGAACCCAACCACACAGTGAGCCACCCAGACACCCAGAGTAAAGGTGGATATACATCAGGCAACATGGCGGCTGATCGACTATCCGATTCGATTATTATAATTGGAATCGAAAAACTGTGCCGCTAAGTGCATGCCCGATCGACAATGTGACTCATTTTGGGCTGAAATTGGTTGCATTAATCGG
The DNA here is from genome assembly GCF_040937935.1 of Hyperolius riggenbachi. NCBI lineage: Eukaryota > Metazoa > Chordata > Amphibia > Anura > Hyperoliidae > Hyperolius > Hyperolius riggenbachi. The sequence goes on along the minus strand of NC_090653.1, from coordinate 228,199,041 downwards.
TCGGACCTGGTGAAGGATGTAGTGCCGACCTGCTTGATCATGTGTGCCACACTAACAGCCTATGCCCCACCCCGGTGCCCAGGGACTATATTATAAATATTTGTATCATGCCCACCAGAACTAGGTCGCGGTTCCACAGCTCTAGTTTAGAAAATAGACATGCACCTAGCAGAGGAAGAGGCTGCACAACCTACTATGTATGAGAAACTGTAGCGTGGAACAGTGAGTACATCGATTTTTCAACCCAAAGAAGACAAGAAGAGATATGTCCATCGAGTTCAACCAGAGAACAAAGCACAACACCAACCTGCTCCCTCACATATCCCTGTTGATCCAGAGGAAGGCGAAAAACCCCACAAGGCATGGTCCAATTAGCCCCTAAAGGGAAAAAATTCCTTCCCGACTCCAGATGGCAATCAGATAAAATCCCTGGATTAACACCACTGGGCATTACCTTGTAATTATAGACATGAGAGTCTTTCAATGCAAGGAAAGCATCTAAGCACCCTTTAAATGCAGATATAGAATTTGCATAACTACTTCCTGTGGCAATGCATTCCACATCTTAATCACTCTTACTGTAAAGTACCCTTTCCTAAATAAATGGCTAAAACGTTTTTCCTCCATGCGCAGATCATGTCCTCTAGTCCTTCGTGAAGGCCTAGGGACAAAAAGCTCATCCGCCAAGCTATTCTATTGCCTTGTGACGTATTTATACATGTTAATTAGATCCCCTCTAAGGTGTCTAGTACAATACAGCAGATTAATGCTGAAATAACTTCATGAGTTCATGAGGAAAGATGTGCTATGCATATAGTGTTAGGATTAGGAAATTCAATGGATACACACATATGAAGAGTCTGCAGAGGAAGCTGTGCTTCTTTTGCAACATCTCCCCAGAATGGTCTGAAAAGTGTGTATTTCCATCATATTTCTAGTCAGGAGACCCTGAAGGAGAGATACTGGTGTTTTTACCATTAGTCTACTGTATATTCAATGTCCCAATTCGCTGTGAGTCCATGCATGATATGCTCTGTGCATTGTGAGTGTATGTTGCTATGTCCACACATATCCCTGGGGATGGGAGGGGGCATCATTTCTAGAGCGTCTCTATTGCTGGGAGTACCATCATAATTCTACTATGAGGCCCCATGAATCATAATCATGCTAGGAGGCCCTATGAATGGAAATTATGCCTCTGGAGACTTTCTTTTATGACTTCCATGTAAAAAAATGCCTTCTATCAGTAATGCTGTTCTGTAGTTATACTATTTTCTATCTAAATCATTCATATTTTCCATGCCTAATAAATTCCCAGCCCACCCCTCTCCCCCCACATTTGTTCTTGGGTCACTGTAGATCACTATTAATGAAACCCATCTGGAATTGCAAAATAAATTACACACTTTTTATTTACCCTAAGATCTATGATGGAGCATACTTCACCACAGAGATGAGAATGATTTGCAAATGGTGACTGTGCAACAACTGACCGTAGTCTCTATCCATGGATTAATCCTCTAGACAGCCAACCAAAAGAGGACATCTCGGGCCAGATTTTTCAAAGCCTTACCAACAATTTTTCTTTTCTTAAACTGTTCTAACCAGCAGCGGAACAGTTCTGTACGATAATAAGAAAGTTCTTAAATCCTACTTAATAGCGGCAGTTTAGTGTGGATTTCTAGAGGTGCACTATAGTTATGAAAAGTGCAAATCCATCCCTAAACTGCTAGGTCATTTATGCAGTACAGAAGATGTGTTGGTTACCTCAGCAACCGCAATTTCCCTCACACACTGCACTGTCTGAGAGACCTTCCTAACTCCTCCTAAGGAATCTGCACTATTTAGTGATTTCTTAAGATGTCCGAGACAGTTCTGCACGGATTTCTAAAAACCTACCAATATTTTGTCTCTTGATAAATGTCCCCCCTCATTTCTTCCACATAAAATGTGGCACAGCAGACAGAAAGGTCCCTCTTGCCATGCAGTGCTAGAGTCCCCAGTTCAAATCTAGGCCAGGAGATTGTATGTTGTACCCATGTTTGCGTTCCAAGCAGTCTTTCTCCCAGATCCCAAAAACATACAGATTCCGTCCTAAAATCAGCCTTATGGTGGCCATACATGGCACAATTTTTTCATACAATCTTACCATTACTATGTAGTATAAGGGTAAATTAAGTGAATATACTGAAAGGATAATTTAGGCAGTTCCTTTATATTACATAGAAATGGTAAGATTGTATGAAAAAATTGTACCATGTATGGCCACCATTAGACTATAGGAACATAAGGCAATGACTGACTATGGTAGGGATTAGATCGTGAGCTTCACTGAGGGATAGTTAATGACATGACCATATGCACACTATGAAAGTGCTGCAGAATAGGTCAGCATTATATACACAATGGCAATGATAAAACTCCTCCTCTAGACTCAGTCCTTGTCCTTTAGCTACCCTTACATACATTCTACCTTTTAAATCTTTTTCAGTTTTCTTGCCCCAGAGTTGGTTATGATAGTGGCTGAATAGTGTACTGGTTAAGGACTGCCTTTGACATAGGAGTGCAGAGGTAAAATCTTGGTTGTGGGGCCAGTACCTCTTCAGTAAGTAGTCCTTGAGGAAGACTCCCTAACACTGCAGGATGGCCTATTGAGTGTGCAACCAATAGCTGCAGCTCTCAAGTGTTTGGATTTCAACAGGTGAAAAGCGCTATATAAATGATAGCATTGTGATGATTACGATCACAAAACAGCCTCAACACACACACACACACTGACACATCCTGCTACTTGATCAGGGTAGGAACCACTGTCTAAAGGCAACTCAATTATTTGTACTAACATCCCTAGGGACTCTTAGCACCACCTCTAGATAGAGCTAACACTATTTGAAGACATCTATGTGGGTTTTATAAAATCCCGTTAGGTTGTCTCTATCCTCCTTAGGATCCTTCTGGGAGAATGTAGGCTAGACAGAACTAACCTTTAGTCAAGGACTGTGAGAAAAATTGGTAGAACAGTCCTAGGACCAAGCTGGACACTGGCTTCAATACTGAAAAACTCTCCAAACATTCATATTTTCAAAATGTTTTTTTTGTTTTGTTTATTAGGACAGCAAAGGTGCCATACATTTATTTTTAAAAATGTTAACTTATCAAAGATGGATGATGAAGATGTCCAGGTGAGCAGTTTAGGTAGTAGTGCAGTCACAGAAGCAGTATTATATCAACAAAAATAGCATTTTTTTTAGGACTAGCCAAGTACAGTTGTGTCTTGAGAGGTCTACACACTATTCCTTTGACATTATACTTGGTTTGTGCTCTGACATGACCTGTCAACTGTGAGACCTTATATAGACAGGTGTGTGTAGCTTTCCAAATCATGTCCAATCAACTGAAATTTACCACAGGTGGACTCCAATTAAGCTGCAGGAACATCTCAAGGATGATCGGGAAACAAGATGCACCCGAGCTCAAGTTTGAGCTTCATGACAAAGGCTGTGAATACTTACTGTATGTACCTGGGCTTTCTCTTTTTTATTTTTAATAAATTTAATTACAATGGGTTGCTGTGTGTAGAATTCTGAGTAAAATAATTTAATTCATTTTGGAATCAGGCTCTAACGTAACAAAATGTGGAAAAAAAGTGATGCACTGTGAATACTTTCTGGATGCACTGTACTTCTATGTAACCATTTCCTAGGTACATACAACATACATAGAATATGCAGTTCTGTGAAATGTTATTAAAGCTTTATGGTACTGCTCTTATCAGCGTTTTCAATTACTGTCCTAATTGATCAGCTGTCCCTTAAAGTGAACCAAGCACCTGTTTAGCACTCTGGACATTTCTATAGCACATGAAAAATGCATGCCAACAATCTGTTTCATTATTAAAATAAACTTTCATTTTACCTTGCATTTTACAATCAAAGTAGTTTTATTAGCCTGTTTCAGCAGGCCTGACTGTCAGCAGAGATCTCAGGAAGGTGGGTAATTAGGACTGTTTCTTCAAAAACATTGTGTGTGTCAAACAGTCCTAATTACCCACCCCCTTTTGTTGATGAAAAGGTATTGTTTACTTCTGGATAATTAGCTCAATAAAACAATTAGCTTCCTGAGATCTCAGTGGACAGTCAGGCCTGCTGAAACAGGCTAATAAAACGACTTTGATTGTAAAATACAAGGTAAAATGAAAGTTTATTTTAATAATGAAACAGATTGTTGGCATGGATTTTTCATGTGCTATAGAAATGTCCTGCGTGCTAAAAAAGTGCTCGGTTCACTTTAAAGGGGTTCTGTGGATATTTTTAAAAACAAAAACTGACACTTACCAGGGGCTTCTATCGGCCCCATGCAGCTGTCCTGTCCCGCGCCATCCTCTATGATCCTCAGTTCCCCACCGCCGGTCACAGTGCAATTATTCGTCTAACTAGACGATTGCAACTGTGCGGCCACGCGTCCTAGCTCCCGCTAGCTTCTCCAGGAGCTTACTGCGCACTACCAAGTTTTCTTATACTGCGCCGTAAGCTCCCAGAGACTTGTGCAGGAGCGAGGACGCGTGTGGCCGCACAACTGCAGTTGCAATTGTCTAGTTAGACGAATAATTGGACCATGACCGGCGGCGGGGAATAAGGGAACGGAGGATCGTAGAGGACGTGGTGGGACAGGACAGCTAAAGGGGGCCGGTAGAAGCCCCAGGAAGGTGTTCATTTTTGTTTTAAAAAATATCCACAGAATCCCTTTAAAGAGGAAACGTATTGATAATAGTGTAAAGAAGAAGATGTCTTTTTTTGTACAATGTTGCATAGATAGTTTGGTTGAAAAAAAGACATTCGTCCATCAAGTCCATCCATTGAAAAAAATGTTCATCTAAAAATTAGTTTTTACCCATTGTAAAATTCTCTCTCTGATTTTACTTTCTTAAATTAATTACAGGTGGCAACATCTTTAGTCCTATCAGGTGCAGCTCTGCGGAATGTTCGTTTCTGCGAATTTTAAAGCCAGTGAAAATAATGCATTGTCTCCCAGAATGCTCTGGGAGGAGAATTCTGCATAGCTTAAGAGCTTAGGCTAAACTTAACAGAGAAAGTAGAGCTATATAATAATATACAGCAATATATAGATATAGGAAGGTTTTCTGATGCTAAAACCAGAAAAATGACCATAAAAGTGGGTATCCTCAATAACTTACTGCATCCTGCTATATGGCCCTACAGTGCCTCTTTAACAATATATTTCTTCTTCCGAATGCTTAATAACCCCCCCCCCCTTCATCATCATCATTAACTGCTTCCTGATTACTAATCCCAACCTCCCCTTTAATGTAAAACCATTTCTATTGCCCACTCCTAACCTCTATCGCACTGTAAATTCCTTCATGAACCCGAATTCTGCTCTCATGCCCTAACACTAAGGCAGGGGTCACACTTGTCTGAGAACTCATGTTAATCATTAAGCCAAGTCGCACTTGAATGCAGATTTCGCGCGAATACTGACATCCTGCAGGATAATACTGCACATTTTGTCAGCTTTCTCCATCAATTACATTAGCTGCTGAGAAAAAAGACAACAACTTTTTCTTGCATACAAACGCACACAGTGTGCAGAAAACAAACGCGTGCATAAAACTGAAAGACAAGTGTGACCCCTGCCTAAAGCCCGGTTCACATCTGCGTTTTGGGCCAAAACAGATCCGGTGAGCGGATCCGGTGTCCGCTTCACCGGATCCGGATGGCTCAGTCCATGGCCCATTCACTTAGTGAAAACGGATCTGATCAATGATTGATCGGATCCGGTTTCACTCAGCAAATACATACCTAATCTTGTGCAGCAGCCGGCGGTAGAGGCTTCCTTTTCTTCCACTGTGATTACACATTGCTTCATGTGACTAGTCACATGACGAGTCATGCAGTCACGTGACGCGAAAAAAGACGGAAGCCTCTACCGCGTCATGTAGTCACATGACGTGGAAGACGACGGAAGCCTCTACCGCCGGCTGCTACACAAGATTAGGTATGAAGCCCACCCGCCCGGCTGCTGCACCCTGCCCTTGCTGAGGATCGCGTCGGCCCATGCCCCCATCCCCCGTGGCACGGTCCGTTTCTTCACTAGTGTGAAGAAACGTTCCATTTCCCATTGCCCCAATGCTGCAGTATTTTTTTCTGGATCCGTTCCGCTAGGCAGAACAGTCCGGAAAATTAGGGCCTGCGGCATTTTTTGGATCCGGGGGCCGGAACATACCTGTACCAACTGATGCATGTGAATGGATCCATAGGTTAACATTGGATCCATTCACATCCGTTCCGTTTGTACAGTATACGTTCCGCTTACGTTCCGGAAAAAAACGCTGATGTGAACAGGATCAATTTATACTATATCAGTTGCTATCAGTTGTAACTGAAAGGACAATTGATGTGCGGTTACAATGTCCATGTTTCCCTATGGTCCCTCTCCCTGAAAAACTGAAGCTTTTTTCACAATGCCCTGCTATGGAGAAAAAAACTGCATTGTAACACAACCATGGCTACGCATAAAGTGTAAAAGGGCCCTACGAGCTCTTTTTACTTGTGATGGTGCAATCACGGCTTCCAGATAACGCGCATATTTGTTCATGATACACGTGCATGTTGTCCATTGTGACACTATGCTGGTCAATGGCTGAGCGTGTGTGGCATGCGTAGAACTGCTGCATGGTGTCACTTTTATCCAGACAGAAATGTGTGGAAAAACGTTCACCTGTACAATAATAGAGCACTGCGCCCAAACATTCCCACTTGCAGGGGAAGCTGCATATTCCCAATAACATGGCTGTATAGCAGCGTCCACCTTTCCCAGCGCTATACCTGGCTGCACTGCCAATCACTCTGCCACCATAATAGAAAAGTAACAAGCTAAAGCCGATTCTGGCTTGCGACTTGCAGCTGACAAATGCAGCAGTCCTTTCATCAATGTGTTGTTTCTTGGTTACCCACACAGTAACCACGACGATTGAGAGGGAGTGGGTAATACAGGAGTAGGAGGGAGTGATGGTAGAAGGAAGGTGATTTTTACAAATTACAGCAGCCTTGTTCCTCAATCCTTACTGGGTCATCCAGCACAGGGATTTCAGGAGGATTATTCTGAGTAAGGCATTGTAAAGGAATTCTTGTCCTCATAAGGAAGCGTGTTCAAAAGGATATGTTAACCTCGCACTTGGGAGGGGAGGCTGAGTGCATGTGTTTATACTACAAGATCTGACTAAAGGCCTTCACAGTCACTCTGGCATTCCACGAACACAGCCAAGATTTAGACTTAAAGATCATACAGGTTAATACTAGGATTTTTTCGCCTTTACAGTTATAAAATCCACTTACATTTTTGTCTGAACTATAAGAATCCAAGAAGGTTTAGCCTCTCTTCTCTGCCTAAGAAACATCAAATACGTTCTTCAGCGGCAGAAGGGTCATTATAGATTATCGAGAGCACATAAATCATCATTACTTCTCAGCCTCCACTTGTACTTTGCTCAGGATTTTAAACTTTCCCAATTCCAAGGGCATACTGTTCTAATGATCTTCTGCAAGCTCACCCAAAGCAATTCAGGACATTTTTGGAATTATTTACATGCCAAATCCCTGATGCTACCCAAGCTGGTGAAAGAACAGAATACAATTTATTTTTATAGCGCACATCCAGGGCTGTGGAGTCGGCACAAAAAAATAATGCAACTTCAACTCAGACTTCTCAGTTTATGAAACCACTGACTCCACAGCCCTGTTGTGCACATCAGCCTAATGTTCACATATAACATAGCGTGAAAAAGTAGCATTTTAGGATGGTGCGTTTTCGTTTTGTTATTGCATTTTTACCGTGCTTTTGGGGTTTTTTCGCAGTAGCATTTTTCATGCGTTTTGCGTGCGTTTTAATGCGTTTGCGTTTTGCTAATGGAAAACACATATGCATTTTGTACGCTTTTAAAAAAAAAAAATGTATACAACACTACCAGCGCCTGCAGAACGCTTACTGTAAACCGCAAGTGCAACACTGGTACTTCTGTGTCCCATAGACTAACATTGCTGCATAAAACGCAGAGTTTCCCGCTCCGCAAGTGTTTCTGCCATGTGTGCACCCGCCCTCATGGTAGACATTCTTTGCTGAAACAATTTTTGTGATTGTTTTGGGTTATACAGCTTGATTCACAAAAGCATGGTATCTAGCGCGCACAAACAGCGCATGTTCAAATTAGCACGCCCATGCTATGCGCGGTCCTGGCTACGGAACATGTTGGCACTATAACTAATAATCCTCTGGGAGGAGAAGTCCGCATATTTAAACAGCTTAGGCTGTGATATCACTGGGAGGACAGTGCTACACACCAATATTCAGCAATGTATATCTCTAAGATGCTAAAACCAGGAAAATTAAAGGAATACTTAAGCCATCTGAAGAAAAAAAAAAGTTTAACCCCTTGAGGACCGTAGGCTTACAACCCCTAGTGACCAGGCTATTTTTTACAATTCAGGCCACTGCAGCTTTAAGGCCTCGCTGCATGGCCGTACAACTCAGCACACAAGTGATTCCGCCCGCCCCCCTCCTTTTCTCCCCACCAACAGATCTTTCTTTCTACTTTCCCCCTGGGAGACTGATGACGGAACGGAGCTCTGTCATTCAAGCGGAGAAGCTCGTGATCTCATGCAAAACCCCGTCCCAGGACTTTATGCTAATTGGCGTTGAGCGGTCCTGGGGCTGCCGCCACATTCACGCCACTTGGCGAGGAGCAGTCGGGAAGGGGTTAACTTACCTGGGGCGTCTACCAGCCCCCTGCAGCCGTCCTTTGCCCACACCGGTCCTCAATGTTGCCATCCACAATAGCGAGCAAGGATACGCGTTGCCAGGGCTAGGCAGGCAAAGTGGACTAAAAACTAAACTAAGCTGCAGCGGGAAAACGGAGGACTGGCGCGGGCACAGGATGGCTGCAGGGGGCTGGTAGACGCCCCAGGTAAGTGAAACTTTTTTCCAGATGGCTTTAAGTATTAAGTAGGTATCAATTATTTACTGCATTCTACTATATGTCACTATTCAATTCAAAATACTTTGTTTAGCCTACAAATCTGTCCACAAAACCTGCCCAACCTACATTTCTAATCTTACCCAGAGGTTCACTCCTAGCCGCTCACTCCGCTTTTCCAATAACCTTCACCTGACTGCCCCCCGCATCACCCAATCCCATGGACGCCTCCCAGACTTTTCAAGAGCTGCTCCAATACTATGGAACTCCCTACCTCCCGCCATTAGGGTTTCCCCCTCCAACATCTTCAAGAAGGCCCTCAAAACCCACCTTTTGACTCTGGTCTACCCCCCCTCACTAGTGCTCTAAACCCACAGCTGAACTCTGGTCCCCTACTTTTTGTGTCCCCACCTCTTCCTCTAGATTGTAAGCCTTCGGGCAGGGCACTCCTCCTTATGTCTCCTACCTGTTCACGCACTTCCATCACCGTACACGCATCCTATGGATCTGAGTGAATTTGACTTGCCTAATCTCCAGGCTCCCATCCAGTGACTGACTAAGCATTATCTTGTACTCCTACTGTGCTGCGTGATCTGGTTTGCATGTATCCCTGTATTGCCTTATTGCTGTATGAACACCTCTAAATATTGTCTGTAACCTTAAAGGGACACTTCAGTCTGCTAAAAAGGAGTTTTACTCACCTGGGGCTTCTACCAGCCCCCTGCAGCCGTCCTGTGCCCACGCTGACTCGCTCGGGATCCTCCTTTCCCCAGCGGCAGCTACTTCTGGTTTTGCAGACACACACGACATGCATGGGAACGCGAGTGATTCTTCCAGGCCGCAATAGCAGTATAGAAGGTGCTATTACGGCCAGGAACGCAACGTATCAGACACGTGGCCAGGCCTGTCATCGAAAGTGTAAGTAGCTGCCGGCGGGGGACAGGAGGATGCGAGCGAGTCTGTGTGGGCACAGGACGGCTGCAGGGGGCTGGTAGAAGCCCCAGGTGAGTAAAACTCTTTCTTAACAGACTTAAGTGACTCTTTAACTAATGTCCAGCGCTGCGTAATATGTTGGCGCTTTATAAATACAATAAATAATGCCACTACAGTGCAATTTCTTAAAATGTTTTTTTACCAAGTAAAAAAATTGCAGTTTCTTTATAAAAAATAATGCTTTACGTCCTCAAAACACACCTCTGCTTACATCCCTTTGTAGCTTTACCTGTAATCACTGCTACCAAGAAGTTTTGAATGATACCATTTATTAGCTAACTTAAAAAATAACCTTATTTTTTAAAGTTAACCAATAAATGGTATCATCCGGATTCAGAACTTCTTGCTTTTACTGATGCTACTTCATTGCTACCAACCACTTACCTCTCTACTGCATCTAGACTCCTCCCACCTGAAATAAACTCTACAGCCCACAGTGATAAGGTGCCCATTAACGGTACAATTTTTCACTAAATGCGATCTGTCGATGAGATTTGAATGATCGTAAGTAATCTGAAGGCAATTATCGATTGTTCACATTTACAAATCGATTCTTTCTTCAAATTTGATCATATTTTCCAACTTTTGGATCGATTTTATCCTATAAAGCAATTAACCAAAGTATCAGTCACTATCGATTGCCTTCATAAACTGCAAATTGTCTATACAACTGGATCATAAAAATCGCATCGAAAGATCGAAAATGGTGAAAAAAATTGTACTGTTAATGGGCACCTTTACAGTGAGGGATTCACCATTTCTAATCTATCCCTAGTAACAATACGAAGTAGTAGTGCGGTAGTCATGAATGCAGCTGCCCAAACATGCACATACTGTATATACAGTATATTCTGGCGTATAAGACAATAAGGATACAAGGGCAGGGCCAGAAGGGTGAGAGAGGCGTGTTTTATGGGCACAGTGCGATCTATTCTTCCATACCGCTCTGATAAACCGGGAAACAAGGAGAGCTGACCAATCCACTTAGGTAGAGAGAGAGTTCAGCAATCCAACCAGTCAATCCCCTATATACTGTGTACCACATACAGTACAGCACCAGTATCTGTTCATACATAGCACCAGTATATGATTTTTTTTTTATTTATTTGGTCTGCGTCTTATACGGCGAGTATATCCCAAACTCTATAATTTAACTGGAAAAGTTGAGGGCTCGTCTTATACGCCCAGTCGTCTTATACGCCGGAATATACGGTACTTGTCTATTTTATAGCCACAATGCAACACGGTTCACAGACAGGAAACTGCCAGGAGTACCACAGTCCTCAGTTTCTTGTGGGAGGGGTTTCACCACAATATCAGCCATACAGAGCCCCTGATGGTCTGTTTGTGAAAAGGAATAGATTTCTCATGTAAAAGGGGGTATCAGCTACTGATTGGGATAAAGTTCAATTCTTGGTCGGAGTTTCTCTTTAAATTCACATAATTCTACATCAGCTGAGAATTATTTGCATCTCATTAACCATCCCTATTAAAAGGCCCATACACACTTTATAGGGAACCGGAAGCAAGAGGTATATTGAGGCTGCCATCTTTATTTTCTTTTAAACAACACTAGTTGCCTGGCTGTCCTGCTGATCACTCTGACATCAGTAGTGAGTGAATCACACCTGAAACAAGCAGCTAATCTTGTCAGAAACATCTGATCTCCAAGCTTATTCAGGGACTATGGATGAAAGTATTAAGGTAAGTACACACTTTGGGGAGAGGGACCCGATCCTCTTGGGCGACATATCTGGGCAGGGCTGCACAGATGCGTGTCAGCTGTGTAGCTGACGTGTTCTGTTGCTATGTGGGGGGAGGGAGGACAGAGTGGCAGGTGCGTGACGTCACGCGGAGGAGGGGCGTGAATAATGAAGTTGGCCGTCAATCAGGTGAGTTGGGTGGATCGATTGCACGTTGGGGACTGCCGTGCACACGCTTTATTATTGGCAAAGGCGGTCACTACTAGCCACCTCACTCGACTTTAGGGTCCCTGCACACTGCACATTCGATTTGCGATTCCGCTTTTCCCTGAATGCTATCAACAGAAAAACGCATAAAAAATGCAGCATGCAGTAACGATTAAAAATTGGAAACGCATGCGAAAAACGATTACACATCAAAATCGGATGCAGTGTGCAGGGAGCCTTGCAAAAATGCGTACGAACCTTTAGGGGCAGAGTATCAGCAGGATAGCCAGGCAACTGGTACTGCTAAAAAGGAAATAAATATGGCAGCCGCCATATCCTTATCATTTTAGGTTCACTTTAAAGAGAATCTGTATTGTTAAAATCGCACAAAAGTAAACATACCAGTGCGTTAGGGGACATCTCCTATTCCCTCTGTCACAATTTCGCCGCTCCCCGTCGCATTAAAAGTGGTTAAAAACAGTTTTAAAAAGTTTGTTTATAAACAAACAAAATGGCCACCAAAACAGGAAGTAGGTTGATGTACAGTATGTCCACACATAGAAAATACATCCATACTCAAGCAGGCTGTATAAACCCTTCCTTTTGAATCTCAAGAGATCATTTGTGTGTTTCTTTCCCCCTGCATCTCATGCACTGAAGTTTCAGGCTGCTCGTTTCTTCCAGCAAACAGCTCTGCCTGTGTCTGTAATTCTTCAGTATGTGAAAGCCCAGCCAGCTCAGAGGACTATTTATCCAGCTTGTAAAAGATAAGAGAGAAGCTGCTCTAATCTAAATAACACACAGGCAGTGTGCAGAGAGGGGCCTGGAAGGGAGAGTTCATAGCAGAACCACAACACTGAAGAACTTGGCAGCCTTCCAGACACAGGCCGACAAGTCTGACAGGGGAAAGATACATTGATTTATTACAGAGACTGTGAAGAAAGTGTGAAGAAAGTGCTGCAGTAAGCAGAAAGTGCTGCAGTAAGCCAGAACACATTAGAATAGCTTTTGGAACTTGTAGGATGATAAAAAACAGGATGCAATTTTTGTTATGGAGTCTCTTTAAAGCACTATTGCCTGAAAAGCTCTTTATAGAGAGAGGGTGGGGTAGACAAGGGGGTGGAACAAGATCCCATGGAAACAAGACGACATCAGACAAGACTTGAGATTGCTAATAAGTGAGAGAAAGAGCTGCAACATCAGGGGATTGCTGCACACACAGTGGATTTCTCTCCTAAATGATCGGGAATGAGTTTGTATGTATGATTACGCAGAAAGTGTGAAAGCAGCTTTGGATGAAGAGATTATTTAGGGAAAAAGTTATGTAACGTGCAATGTTCACATCCATACAGCACTGTAGAAGTGCCTAGATGGACCTTGCAGCACTTGGCAGTGGCTGAATGGAGAAGCATCATGGCTGGACGGGATGAGTATAAAATTCAGCAGCTTCTGCTCCGGGGCCGCCAGTAACCTTTTTGCCATAGTTTGCTACGAGCACATTCATGGAATAAATTATACAGCATAGCTTGGCGCTCTCCATAGTCTCCTTTCTTTTACTGCAAATTGCAGAACTCTGCCTTCCCATTCAGAGGACTCCAGTGCAGAGGCCTGATTCAAGTATTCAGGGCAACTGAAGTGAGAAGACTATGGAGGCTGCCATGTTTATTTCCTTTTAAACAATACCAGTTTCCTGGCAGCCCTGCTGGTCTGTTTGGCTGCAGTAGTGTCTAAATAACACCAGAAACAAGCATGCAGCTAATCCTGTCAGATCTGACAATGTCAGAAACACCTGATCTGCTGCATGCTTGTTCAGGGTCTGTGGCTGAAAGTATTAGAGGCAGAGGATCAGCAGGGCTGGCATGCAACTGGTATTGGTTAAAAGGAAATAAACATGGCAGCCTCCATTTACCACTCTCTTCAGTTGTCCTTTAAAAAAAAAAATCAGCCTGCAACTTAAAGTGTATCTTATTCCTGGTACACACCATGCAATTTCCCATCAGACTGGTCAAATTGATTATTTCGGACAGGTCTGATCTGATTTCCGATAATTTTTCTAATCGATCTTCCGATCACTTCTATACAAAATCTATCAAAAAAACGATCAGAACGAACGGTCAGATCAGACCGTCGGAAATAATTTGTTTGACCCGTCTATCTGATGGGAAATTGGATGATGTGTACCAGGCATGAGACAAGGAGACTAAAAAAACAAACAAAAAAACCTCATATGCATAACTGGGGCTTCCTCCAGTCCCCTTCGGGCTGTTCACTACCTCGCTGTCCTCCTGCCAGTGTCCATTCCCACAGGGCTTCCCGCCACACAAAAACGATACCTGTCCCGTAGAAATTCAGCGCCGCTGTCCCGGAACTACAGGGCGTCCTGTTGGTTTGCAAAAGAACCAAAAGGAATTCTCCAGCAACAGAGAAAATTCTGATTGGTTCATGTGGACCAATAAGAATCCTCCCCGTCGCTAGGTAGTATTCACTTTTTTTTGTTTACACAAACCCACCGCGCTGTTTATGCATATGCTGCATTTATTCTATAGTGTGAACCTGGCCTTAGCCTTCGACCCCAAACCACCATGCAGATCACATGTTTCTGACTGAAGCCTTCCTGGATTAGCCACGTGCTTGTTTTAGGAGTATGATTCAGACTCTTCTGCAGCCAAATAGATTAGCAGGACTGCCAGACAACTGGTATTTTTCAAAAGAAACCTCCATATCCCTCTCAGTTCAGATGTCCTTTAAAGGAAGGGTCCAGGCAGAATAAAAAAACAAAATCCACTTACCTGGGGCTTCCTCCAGCCCCTGGCAGCCGTCCTGTACCCTTGCCGCAGCTCCGGTGGCTCCCGGTGCTCTCCGCTGCAGAAGCCGACCTCACTAGGGTCACGTGGTCTGGCCGATGTCATCATGATTGTACTGCGCAGTACAGACCGGATGATGTCGGCCAGACCACGTGACCCACGCGGTGGAACACACAAGAAGCTGACCTGGCGAGGGACCATTAGAAGCACCGGGTAAGTTCGACTCATTTTACCCCGACCCCTTACAGTAGTCCTTTAAGGTGACATCCATCTAGAGTGTGTTTGGGCCTTTAGACTTTGTTTTAGATTTTGGCCTCTTATGTGATTGAGTTTCGACACCCCTGGTTTAAAGTGAACCAGAGACGAAGCACTCATGTATTTTATCATATATATCAGTGGAAACATTAGAGAAAACACCTACCATGCTTTCTGTTTCATTCTGCACTGCACAGCTTGCTTCTCATCAGCCCTGATAAAATCCTCGACTGAGCATTCAGTCTGGCTTTGCTCAGGAATCTTTATAGCTGAGTCTGTGTTTTCTGGTGTCTTTTCAAGCCCAAGCCTGCCCTCTGCTGGCTCTGCTCAGGAATCATTATAGCTGAGTCATTATAGTAAAGCCAGACTGAACGGATTTTATCAGGGCTGATAAGAAACAAGCTGTGTAGAGCAGAATGAAACAGAAAACATGGTAGGCGTTTTCATTAATGTACCCACTGATATATATGGTAAAATACATGAGGGTGCTTCGTCTCTGGTTCACTTTAAAGAGTTGCATAGCGGAGTAAGAGCACAATACTTGAGAGAAAGGGAGATTTAAGGTGGCCATAATTCAGGTGACTTGGTGGCCGATCGACCATCTGATTTGATTATTACAATCGAATTGAATGAAAATGGGTACCGCCAAGTGCATGCCTGATTGATGACGCGACCAATTTCGGGCTGAAATTGGTTGCATTAATTGGTCAGACATGCTGCAAGATGTTGGACTGTCATGGTCGGTTGGATGTGCGCGGTAACAGCAAGAGATATCGGGACGAGCGATAGTCATATCAAAACCCCCAAAGCTGTCCCCGGCAATGGTCAATGTGCCACCAGGGGCCCAGTGCACTATACATTACCTATCCGCGCCCGCTGCTGGCTCCATGATCCGTCCTTTTCCATACGCATGTCCCACATGGTTCCTGACGTACGGATGCGACGTCCCACATGGGACCCTGTTACTACGTCAACCAGGTGGGGCATGTGTATGGATGAAGGACCCAGCCTGGAAGCAGTGGCGGACAAGCAGCGGAAGCAGACAGGTAATGTATAGTGCACTGGGCACATTGACCATTGGGGGGACAGCATGGGACGGGCGGATGCGTCATCACAAGGCCGATTCCAGATCAATTTCAGCATAAAATTGATCGGGCATTGGCCAGTGGTGTATGGGCAGCAACAGATCTGTCTTCAATCAGAGAGAGACCTGTCTTTTGGTCAATCTGCCCATACGGGCACATTTATGCCTGGTACACACCATGCAATTTCCCGTTAGATAGATGGGTCGAATAGTTAATTTCCGACAGGTCCGATATGATTTCCAATTGCTTTTCTGATCATTTCTATACAAAATCAATCAGAAAAATGATTGGAAATAAGACTGGACCTGTCAGAAATTATCTATTCGACCCGTCTATCTAACAGGAAATTGAATGGTGTGTACCAGGCATAACTTTCACATTCTACACTTGAGGATGACCTCTGTGTACTGGTAGAGATAAGGTCAGTGCACTTTGCAATTTTGGATTCAGAACCACTTAAAAAGACTGCGCTCCATTCTCAGCAATTGTATATTAAACCTGTTCTGCAAAATGTTGTGGGGAATATTCCGTTTACATAACAGCTGCCCAAATATATTAGCTGGGAATTACAGGAGGCCATAAATAATGGGTGATTTGTATTTCCCAGACTCAACTAAAACCCAACGAGCCATCCCACTAAAGAGAGGCAGAAAAGTCAACTAAAAGAAAACAGTGACTATAATAGGCATGGTCAATACCAGCACTGAGAAGAATATCGAAATAGGAAACGTTTAAGGATTCTCTCTCCTAATGGACTCTGCTATTGCTGCAGCTTTGTGGTTTCAGATTTTACAGTGTGTGCTGTGCGCAACTGTGTTTTATTTATACTAGCAAATATGTGGTTGTTGGACACGGCACAAGTGGGAGGATGTGCTGAGTAGATGAAGCTGGAGTGGAAGCCGGGAGGTAAGAGCATTATGGAAATGTGGTAGTAATTTGCTGTACAACAAAACATGAAGAGGATCAGCAGGAGTCTCCCTCCTGATGCTGCACAGCAACAATGCATAGGAGTTAAAGTGAATCTGAAGTGGAATTTAAAATAAAAAACAGATATTTACCTACGGAGAGTGACCGCACTGGGCCCCTAGAGCCTTCCTGGTCTCCTCGTCCCTGCCGTAGGCTTCTCGGTTTAAATCTTCCACCGTGGGAGACTCCGTCAGACTTGGAAGCACTCGGGCTTCCAAAGACAGACGGCTCTGTACTGTGCATGCACAAGGACTTGAGAGAGGGTGCCGCGCATGCGCAGTATGGAGCAGCCCGTCTTCGGAAGACTGCCGAAGTCAGCCCAACCCAGAAGAGAGCAGTCTACGGCCGAGCAGTCATAGACTGCTAACGGGGGAGCCTGCAGGAGAATGTAGGGACCAAGAGGAGAACGGCAAGGCTCTACAGGACCCAGAGCCTTTCCTCTCCTCAGGCGAGTATCAGGTTTTTATTTTCATTTTCCCTTCAAACTATCTTTAAAGAGGAACTGTTGTGAAAATAACGAACATACCAAATTTTTCAGACTTTAGGAAGCTCCTGACCATAAGAAGCAACTAGGTTTAGAGGACAAAAACCAGGGGAAAAATATATACTAGACCTGGTGCATCCATGGTGAAGGGGCATATTGTGGATTATGCCCCCTTTGTACTAGGGTTGCAACGGTATGAAATTCCACGGTATGATAACCGTCAAAAAAAATACCACGGTATGACGGTATTGCGGTATACGGTATTATACAATTATAATAGAATTATTTGGACCCTGAGCACCCTTACACCCCACCCCCACCCCAGTGTGGGGTGCGCTACTCCTTCAGTATATATATGATTAAGCCCCTGGGAGATTTGGGGCCCCAGGTAAAACTGAAAAAAGGCTTACCCTGCTCCTGCAGAAGTCCAGGTGGTGTTAGAGATAGGTGTAGCCAGTAATAGGTGGCCGCAGCATAGGTAGCCAGGGATAGGTGCCTGCAGCATAGGTAGCCAGGGATAGGTGTAGCCAGCAGTAGGTGGCTGCAGCATAGGTAGCCAGGGGTAGGTGGCTGCAGCATAGGTAGCCAGGGATAGGTGCCTGCAGCATAGGTGTAGCCAGGATAGGTACCTGCAGCATAGGTAGCAAGGGATAGGTGTAGCCAGCAGTAGGTGGCTGCAGCATAGGTAGCCAGGGATAGGTGCCTGCAGCTTAGGTAGCTAGGAATAGGTGTAGCCAGGGATAGATGTAGCCAGGATAGGTGCCTGCAGCATAGGTAGCCAGGATAGGTTCCTGCAGCACAGGTAGCCAGGGATAGGTGTAGCCAGGATAGGTGCCTGCAGCATATGTAGTAGGTGCTCCTCTACATGGGTGGCCTAGTCTGTCACTTGAGCAGCGGCATCTGCAGGTGGTGTGGAGGCCTCTTGCTGGGGGTGTCTTCCGTGCCTGGTGGTGGTGGATGCGAGGAAGGCAGGCAATGTGAGGCGGCTTGGAAGAAGAGGGCACCCCTGCATGGGTGGCCGTGCGGTCCGGAAGCAGAGGTGGCTGGAGTGACGATCAGTGGCGGCTGCTCAGTGAGACCCAGAAGTGGGGGCCGCAGAGCTGTGGTGGTCCTGGGGCTTAGCGGGCGGGCGATCGGCACGGTCAGCCATGGGGAGCTCCGATCAGTAGGAAGCTAATCAGCAGGAAGTGACGGCGGCAGCGGCGTGTATGGAGCTGGGGCGGCCACGTGGTTAAGATTTCCGGAGTCCGACTGCAGCGAGCCCTGGGTCCCTGGACACTCCGCAAAGCGTCCCTGGATTCCTGGAGGCAGGGGGAATCTTTCCCACAGATGCGGTGAGGCCGTCGGGGGAGAATGGTTGGAGCTCTGTGTGCCGGGCAAATGTCTTACAGCGCCATCTTGGGTAAACCGGTATTTTCAAAAAGTGCATGGTATGGTTATCATGCATTTTGAAACCGTGGTATACCGTCATACCGGTATACCGCGGCAACCCTACTTTGTACCTCATGCCTCCTTGTACCTCTTGTGTCTCCGTGTGTCCTCCTCTGTCCCCATTGTGTCCTCCTGCTTCCCCCATGTTTCCGCCTCTGTCCTCATCGATGCCCCTTTGTATCCCCCTTGTGTCCTCCTCTATGCCCCTTTGTCCCCCTTGTGTCCTCCTCTGCATGGGCACAGTACGAGGAGTCCCTGACATTGCGGCGGGTTGGAGGTTCGTATCGGCAGGCAATCACAAGTCAGGAACTCCCTGCATTTGGACTATAAGACGCAAAGACTTTCCCCCCACTTTTGGAGGAGAAAAAGCGAGTCTTATAGTGCAAAATATACAGTAAATGTATATTTTTTTTACAATATTCATTACAGTGATAGATTATTTAGTCATTGTTTGCCCATTGTAAAAGCTTTCTTCTCACTGATTTACATTCAGAAATGTATCACTGGTGGTGACATCTTCGATAGGAGATACTTCTTGCTTGGCAGTTGGAAAAAGCCTAATTTCCCACAATTCAATGAAGTTCACAGACAGCAAACTGTCAGGACTGTGGTCATGACATCACACTGGGGGAGGGGTTTCATTGCAACACAGACACAGCCACACAGCCCCCCTCGTGATGATCTATTTGAGAAAAAGGAAAAGATTTCTGGTGGTAAAGAGGGTATCAGCTACTGATTGGGATGAAGTTCAATCCTTGGTTAAAGTTCCTTTTTAAGCCTGGTACGCACTTTCAATTATGATTGGTCAATCCCTGACCAATCTTACCACCTCTATGTAGTAAAAGACTTCGGATGCGGAATCGCATGGAATTAAAATCCATAGGCTGCATCTGAATCGCGTGCAGGAAAAAAAAAATTACCTGCAGCAGTTTTCCAGAGACCGCATCCAAATCTCTATATCAATTTGGCTGCGGGGTCGCAACACCACGGGTGCTGTGTCTGATTCGGAAACCGATGTGGCACCCAGTGGAAAAACAGCCCTTAGGGTAAGCACACACACATCCAATTTTGATTGGCCAATTTTACCACTTCCATTCAGTATAATATTGAATACTATTTAAAGGAATACTGTAGGGGATCGGGGGAAAATGAGTTGAACTTACCCGGGGCTTCTAATGGTCCCCCGCAGACATCCTGTGCCCGCGCAGCCACTCACCGATGCTCCGGCCCCGCCTCCAGTTCACTTTTGGAATTTCAGACTTTAAAGTCTGAAAACCACTGCGCCTACGTTGCCGTGTCCTCGCTCGCGCTGATGTCACCAGGAGCGTACTTGCGCAGGCCCAGTATGGTCTGTGCCTGCGCAGTACGCTCCTGGTGACGTTAGCTGGAGCGAGGACACGGCAACGCATGCATAGTGGTTTTCAGACTTTAAAGTCTGAAATTCTAGAAGTGAACTGGAGGCGGGGCCGGAGCATCGGTGAGTGGCTGCGCGGGCACAGGATGTCTGCGGGGGACCATTAGAAGCTCCGGGTAAGTTCAACTCATTTTCCGCCGACCCCCCTACAGTATTCCTTTAAAAATCCAGTGCAGGATTGTGGATTTTCTCCATTGTTCCCCCCTGTTGTCGTACGGCTGGGCATACCTTGCAGGTGGGAGGATCTGCAGTCAGCAGCATGGGCCTTCTCTAGAAGAGATGTGATCTTCCGTTCCAGATCTGCATGTAGTGTGTTCATGTCGGCAGAGGCACCTAACGGAGCCTCGGGCACAATGGGTTCAGCTTCAGACTTCACATTTGTCTTTACAAAAGGGAAGAAACATAAAAAGAATCAGGTTAGTACTGGAAATACTGATAAGAATGTACACAATGACAACAGACTACCCATAATTCCCAACTATAGGCATACGGTCTGAAGGGTGGTGTGGCAAAAATCTGCATGGCTGTAGCTGTAAAAAGACAAATACGCCAAGACAAACCCTTTCATTTATCTGTTTGTGAGTGGAGTCGCTAGAGCCTTTGATCCGGGGCACCGGCCTGGAGCCTGTTGCCATGGTGCCCCGGATCGATTCAGTGGCAGGAGGGGGCACTGGGCGGAGGGGCGGGCAGTTACAAACTCACCTCCGATTGCTGCCGACACAGCCTCCAGCTCCTTCTGACTTCCTCCTCCGGCGTCCTTCGCCTTGGTTACAGCGCCCCCTGTGATGACGCACGGGGGGGCGCCGTTACCAATGCGAGCTACGCCAGAGGAGGAAGTAGGAAGGAGCTGGAGGCTGTGTCTGCGGCAATCGGAGGCGAGTTTGTAACTGCTCGCTCCCCCCGCCCAGCTCCCCGCCTCCTTACTCCCGCCTTCCCAGGGGAAGCTACCTATCTAATCTATACTGGGGACAGCTGCCTATCTAATCTATACTGGGGGAAGCTGCCTATCTAACCTGTAATGGGGGAAGCTACCTATCTGATCTATACTGGGGGAAGCTGCCTATCTAACCTATACTGGGGGAAGCTACCTATCTAACCTATACTGGGGGAAGCTGCCTATCTGATCTATACTGGGGGAAGCTACCTATCTAACCTATAATGGGGGAAGCTACCTATCTGATTTATACTGGGGGAAGCTGCCTATCTAACCTATAATGGGGGAAGCTACCTATCTGATTTATACTGGGGAAAGCGGCCTATCTAACCTATATTGGGGGAAGCTGCCTATCTGATCTATACTGGGGGAAGCTGCCCATCTAACCTGTAATGGGGGAAGCTACCTATCTAATCTATACTGGGGGAAGCTGCCTATCTAACCTATATTGGGGGAAGCTGCCTATCTGATCTATACTGGGGGAAGCTGCCTATCTAACCTATACTGGGGGAAGCTACCTATCTAACCTATACTGGAGGAAGCTGCCTATCTGATCTATACTGGGGGAAGCTACGTATCTGATTTATACTGGGGGAAGCTGCCTATCTAACCTATAATGGGGGAAGCTACCTATCTGATTTATACTGGGGGAAGCTGCCTATCTAACCTATACTGGAGGAAGCTACCTATCTAACCTATACTGGAGGAAGCTACCTATCTAACCTATACTGGAGGAAGCTACCTATCTAATCTATACTGGGGGAAGCTGCCTATCTAATCTATACTGGGGGAAGCTACCCATCTAATCTATACTGGGGGAAGCTGCCTATCTGATCTATACTGGGGGAAGCTACCCATCTAATCTATACTGGGGGAAGCTGCCTATCTAACCTATACTGGGGGAAGCTACCTATCTAACCTATACTGGGGGAAGCTGCCTATCTGATCTATACTGGGGGAAGCTACCTATCTGACCTATAATGGGGGAAGCTACCTATCTGATTTGTACTGGGGGAAGCTGCCTATCTAACCTATAATGGGGGAAGCTACGTATCTGATTTATACTGGGGGAAGCTGCCTATCTAACCTATACTGGAGGAAGCTACCTATCTAATCTATACTGGGGGAAGCTGCCTATCTGATCTATACTGGGGGAAGCTGCCTATCTGATTTGTACTGGGGGAAGCTGCCTATCTAACCTATAATGGGGGAAGCTACCTATCTAATCTATACTGGGGGAAGCTGCCTATCTGATCTATACTGGGGGAAGCTACCCATCTAATCTATAATGGGGGAAGCTGCCTATCTGATCTATACTGGGGGAAGCTACCCATCTAATCTATACTGGGGGCAGCTACCTATCTAACCTACGCTGTGGGAAGCTACCTATCTAACCTATACCAGCCAGTCGAAGACAGGCTAGAAGCCAGGTGAGGGGCTTATATATGTGAAATGCTGCCTACTGAATATGTTAAGTTACGCCACTGCTATGTTCATGCACATTTGGCCCCACCTTTGACCACGCCCACTTTACGTAGCATAACCACGCCCATTTTTCGCCACGACGCGCTAATTATACCTTCCCCACTTCCAGAACTTCTGTGAGATTATTATTGCTGTCTGAGACCCTGTTATGGCTGCGAGTATCCTGGATGCTGAAGGACCGCCCCTTTCGGGTGCCCATGTGAACAAATTTAATGTCATTGCTCCATGTCAAAAAGAGAAAGGTTTTTCTCTTACGGCAGCATCCACATTTTGCGGTTTATAGCAGCGGTTTTCAAACTCTTCCAGGTCAAGGCACCCTTGATGAAGGAAACATTTTTTCAAGGCACCCCATGCAGAGTTAAAAGCAGTGGAAGCTGATTGCATATTTCACCTGATCCTGGGAGACGGTGGCAATTAAGAGACCTCTCCCTCACTTTTCCCCCAGTACGAGGTGCGTGTAATGATGCAATCAGGAAAAGCCAGCACTAGGGGAAGAGTGAGGGCAGGAGATGCCGCTGATTGCTGCAGGCGCCCTCGGCTCAGGCGATAGATGCAATCGGCAGAAGTAAAAAAAAAGTGACACTTGACTCAAAGGGCAGCCGTGGCACCCTTGGGAAATGCTTGCGGTGCTGCAGCACCCAGTTTGAGAACCTCTGGTTTGTAGTGAAGTGTGGAGAACCCAAGACATGACTGCATCATTTGGGTCAGTAGTGGCTATTGCATTTGGTCATCACTGGGAGCTCTGGTGATCTATCTGTCCCCTGGTGTCACAGGAAAAGCCTGTATGTGATTCTATTTACAAGTAGCAACACAACACTGGGATATCAGTATGGGGATACTACTTTAAATGGATTACCGACTTAAACAATAAGACCCTTGAAACGTAAATATAAATCCCAAACTGACATATTAATGCAGTAATAATCAGCAGTGCAGTAAAAGGGATTGCAGTGGTTATGACTGGATCCCTTCTCAAGTGAGCCCAGCTGAAGTGAGAGGGATGTGGAGGTTGCCAGAAAGCAATGCGTACGATCGCATGCCATCTGCACTGTTGATCCCATTCATTAGAGTGAATGGATCAGCGATGGGATTCTCAGAAAATGCATGCAGCAGTGCGATATCTCATTGCACTGCTGTGCAGAGCCTATGATGGGAACGGCAAAAGTGTTGCCTATGCACTTCTGCGGTTCTTGCGTGTCGCACACCATACGCACTGCATGACAACACGTATGATGTCAACGAGGCCTTAGGCTGTAGAAATGTTGGAAGCACACAAAAGTCAAACTTCGGTCAAAAACATCTGATCTGCATGCTTGTTCAGGGTCTATATGGCTAAAAATATTAGAGATAGAAAATTAGTAGGGCAACCAGGCAATGTGCATTGTTTAAAGGGAAATACATATGGCAGCCTCCATATCACACTCATTTCAGGTGTCCTTTTTACTAAAGTACCTCCTGCTGTACTGCTCTGCCTCACATGACTTTTTACAGGATCACGTGGGCCAGAGCTCCGCCTCTAACCTGTACGGCAGGGGGTCACCCTTGAGTCAAATCTGCATTGTTGGCTGAGGGCAGAGCTGACTGTCTGCAATAGGGAATTACATGCGATGTTAAAAAAAAAAAAAAAAAAAAAAAAAAAAAAAGAAGCAAGCATTATGTGCATTTTCGCATTGTGAAAAATACATGCAATTTTTGGCACGTGTAACCCCTGCCTAAGAAAAGAGAAACTGCTGATGCAGGTTTAAGAAGGGTGGGAGGAACTTATCACTATGCAAAAGAGCCTTTTCCTATAGTGGACCTGTTAACCAAAGGGAAATAACATTACTTACAATTCGGTCATCTGTGATCGAAAAACTTTTTTTAGTACTAAATAAATACGTCCTACTATTTTTTTTTTTACATTCTCTTTAAAGAAAAAAAAATGTAAAATATGCAAGCACAGGAATTACTGTGTAAAGACATTCTTTGTGACACTAATAACATGTAATAAAATGCTAGAACAATAGAAGGAAGTGGAGATCTGCGACTGGTGTGAAGTACAAATAGGCTACATATTGCTTTTCAAAGTTCATGTACAGCTGCCAAAAATAATGATCCTTTCCCTTTTTGTCATAAACATTCCTTTTCTAACATGAAACAGATAAGCAGAAAGCAGGGCTATACACCCAGGATTTCAACTAGGCTGCATACACACTTGAGATAAAAATATTTGGAAAAGGCAAGATCACAGACCAATTTTACCCCCTTCCGTGTAGTATGAGAGCCATTCATACACAGTCTATTCTATGGAGCTGCACTCCCCATCAGATAAAAATCTTTGTAAGATGCTGCACACATGCAACAGATCAGTTCCTGCAAAAGATCCATTCCTGCAAGAGATCCGTTCTTGCAAAATGCATTCATAGTCTATGATATCTGCAGATCCTCATACACACCTTGTTTAACAGACATTCATTTGCATATCTGACAATCATCTGCAGGTCGGAAAATCCATCCTGGTGGATCTGATCTGCAGATGATTGTCCATTAAACAAGGGGTGTATGAGGATCTGCAGATATCAGACATAGACTATGAATGTATTTTGCAGGAACGGATCTCTTGCAGGAACTGATCTTTTGCAGATACTGATCTGTTGAATGTGTGCAGCATCTTGCAAAGATTTTTATCTGATTGGGAGTTCAGCTCCATAGAATAGAATGTGTAGGTATGGCTCTCATACTACATGAAATGGGGTAAAATTGGTCTGTGATCTTTCATTTTTCAAAGACTTTTATCTCAAGTGTCTATGTAGCCTAAGCATATACATAATCAGAAACAGCCTACCTGATCAGAAACAGCCAATGACACTAACGGTTAACCCACATTACACACTTGGAACTAACCTCAGCTTAAGCCACAGCATTATCACCTTTAGGGGAAAAATGTCTTTGTTACAACTTATAGAAATCCTAAAAAAATAAAATAAATGCTGAAGTATTAACTTCCTGCACATTCATGGGAGCACAAAAAGTGTTCATCTCCAGTGATTACATATTTACACAGAACACAGCTGCACACCATGGTACAGCTCACAGCCCTGATTCGCACTTGCTAAAAACGGCTAATTGGAAAGGCTGATGTGCCTAAATTGAGTGAATTTCTTATGAACCATATGTGTTTTCATAGTATACTGTGCAATAGTTTAGGTCCGCTTTAACTTTCCTGGTAAAAATAAATAAATACATTTCTCTGTTCCCCTTATCACAAATACACCTTAAAGTGGACCTGAACTCAGAACTTCCTCTCTGCTCTAAAAGATACGCAACAGCATAATAACCTTTAAGAAAAACATGTATTTGTTACAGCCGATACAAATCCTACAGTAAATCTGCACTGTTTCTACTTCCTGCTTTCATGGAAGCAGACATGTTATCATCCTGTGCTTTCAAATGAGCTTATCTCCCATGGCAGTCATGTGACACCGGAAGAGATCAAATTACAAATTGTGATAAGACACAGCTTGGACAGGCTAAATTCTCAGAGCGGGTATTTCTCTATGTTTTCCTTCTGTCCTGTGCAAGAGTTCAGGTCCAGGAACTGTAGTGCAAATAACGTAATGAATAAAATCACTTTTTTTCCCCAATATTCATTTATACAGTACATTTTTAGTCTGTGTTTGGATATTATACAATTTTTCCTCGCCCTGCTTAACCACCGAATTACCAGCGGTCTCTGTCCCCTTAAGGACCAGAGACCGCTGGTACAATAACGACGGAATCCCGACAAATCACAGCGCATATCCGCCTTACACCGGGATCCTCCTGACATCCACTCTGCCGTCTCTATGACGGCAGAGTCATGTGAGCCGGTCAGGAGCCGCTTTCATTGGCTCCTGACCGTGTCTATCAATGTAAGCCAATGGGAGTGGCTTACATTGACCGACACGTCCAGGAGCCAATGAAATAGAGACAGGCAGAGCCAGTAAGCTGCGGCGAGAGACATCGGGTTTGAGCGGCGCGATCGACAGGGAGTGACGGAAATGGCGGATGCGCGCTGCGGTGGTGATTGAAATGTACGCCCTGCCAGCCAGGAGCCCACCAAAGCAGGGCATAGATTTTAATCACCATGGCACTTAAGTAGTTAACAAATTGAAATTTATCAAAGGTGTCAAAATCTGTAACCCTGTCAGGTGATCTCTGCGGAATATTTGTTTACTGAACGTTCTAAAGCAAGCAGAAAATATATTTGTCTCCCAGAATGCTCTGGGAGAATTTAGCATAGCTAAATAGCCTAGGCTGACATCACTAGGAGGGCAGAGTTATTATACAATATACAGAAATAGATACAGGATGGGTTTTTAAAGCTGAAACAAGGAAAATGACAGTAAATGTGGGTATCCTGAATAATTTACTGCATTCTACTATAGGTCAACTACAGTGCCTCTTTACAGTGCCCCCACATGATTGATTTGATGATGGAGGACAAACAAACAATAACATCCAGCCTCCCATCTGAAGAGGATGAATAATGGAAGCCCTGCATGTGTACGCACTTTCCATAGCTGGCACTCTGGGAATGTTATGGGGACATGTTGGGAATGAACATTGTATAAACACTCTGCACAGCATCCTATTTTGTGGCGAGAAGAGGAAGAGAAAGGCCAGGAACACGCCTAGCAGAAACGCTAGCGTTGTGGAAAACGCAGCGGTTTTGCTGCTAATGGTAGTCTAAGGGCCACATAAAAAAACGCATATGCGTTTTTTAATGCGTTTTAAAACACGCGTTTCTAAAACCGCTGGTTTTGTTGCATACTTTTCAAAATCGCATCAAAAACGCACATAATGAAAGTCAATGATAACGCAATGTAAAACGTTTTGTATGCTATTTAAAAAAAAAAAATGTTTTCTGATGTATTTCTGCTTCCTGTTGTCTTCCTAGTGATTTGCATAAAACGCAATTGAAAAATGCATGGAAAGCGCATACGCGTTTTGTATATGTGTACCGCAAACGTGTAAAAATGCACTCCAAACCCCAGATAAAAGCATATGCGGGAAAAAATATGCAAAAAACAAAAATAATAAAAAACAAACCGCACCACAGAAAACTCAACCTTTTATGCACAGCCATGTGTGCACCCAGCCTAAAGGTGCGTACACACATGCAACTATAGTCGTTTGAAACGATCGTTCCAAGATCCTTTCAAACGACAATCGTTTGAAAAAAAGCAGCCAATGACCATGAAGTCTAACGACGGACGAGCTAGATCGTTCAAAACGAATGATCTAGCTTGGCGGATTTTTCCCAACGACGATCATTTGCAAAAGTAGTACATTGTTGGAAACGATAGTTCGTACTAGGCTTGAAAGGCGCATTTCACTATTTCTCCATGAAACTTTTCATTTTTATGCGCAGGCGCAATAGTTGCTTTACGTGATGTAACGTTCGTTCTAACGATCTGATCGTTACACACCTTTTAAAACTAACTTTACTTAGGTCGTTCTTTCATCAGTTAAAAGTTTGTTCGTCGTTGACAACGAACGATCGTTGTCGCATGTGTGTACGTAGCTTAAGACCCCCTTTCCACAAACTATTGAGCTGTGTGCTCAGCAAGCAGTAACCAGGCAGAAGTAAGCAGTTATCATGCAGCAACAAGCAGTTACTAGGCAGCAGTGAGCAGTTGAGAGAGTTTGAGAAGCATTTCACTGCCTATCAGCGGTCCGTGGCAAGGAGGCCTAAAGGTAGCCACACATTTAATAGATTGCCACCCAATGGGTTGTTGGATTATTTACAACAGGTGTAGGCAGTCAATCTTGTAGCAAATGGATGGCCAGAACAGAACACCTAAGGCCTCTTTTCCACAGACTGTTGAGCTGTGTGCTCAGCAAGCAGTTACCAGGCAGCAGCAAGCAGTTACCAGGCAACAGCAAGCAGTTACCAGGCAACAGCAAGCAGTTACCAGGCAGCAGCAAGCAGTTACCAGGCAGCAGCAAGCAGTTACCAGGCAGCAGCAAGCAGTTGTGAGGGTTTGAGAGGCATTTCACTGCTTATCAACAGCCCGTGGAAAAGAGGCCTGCCCTCTCTCTTCCTCAATGCTGGGATAATCGATGTATAAAAGAACCACGAGGATTGCATTTGGTTAACTCTGCCCGTCTCCGGTAAAGGAATCATTTAAAGAGACACTGAAGCGAGAATAAATCTCGCTTCTTGTCTCAGTCAGCAGGGGCATGTGTGCTATCTTGCGGCTAAACGAGGGTCCCTGACCCCCCAACCCTCCCCCCCCCCCCTTGCAAAATCAACGACCAACTTGGTCGTAGATTTTGCTGCTCTTCAGGCAGGGCTAACGGCTGCAGCCCTGACTCTCAGCGCCGTCTATCAGCGGCGCATCGCCGCCTCTCCCCCGCCCCTCTCAGTGAAGGAAGACTGAGAGGGGCAGGGGAGAGGCGAAGATACACGCTGACAGACGCGCGTGAGGCAGGGCTGCGGCGGTTAGCCCTGCCTTAATCCGGAAGAGGGGATGCGCTGCACGGAGGGGATTTCGGGGGGTAAGGGACCCCTGTTTAGCCGCGGGATAGCGGCGCTTTAGCAGGGGCACACATGCCCCTGCTGACTATGAGGTCTGAAGCGAGATTTATTCTCGCTTCAGACTCTCTTTAAGAGAACCAGAGGTGGGTTCTAACAATGCTATCAGCACACAGAGGCTGTGTCGCAGCCGGCTGTTTACTTCTGTGTCAGTCTTGCCGCTCCGCCGCCTGCTCCATAGCTCCGGTCTCCGCCCACGTCCCTTCCCTCCAATCAGCAGGGAGGGAAGGGACGCAGGCGGGGACCGGAGCTATGGAGGCGGGGGAGCAGCACAGACTGACACTTACAGAGGTAAACAGCCAGGTGCAACACAATGTGTGTTGACAGCACGGCTGGGTGATTTATGGGGGCATAGCAGAGCGTGGGGGGGGGGGGGGGGATCGGTATAGCAACAGAGGCTGGGCAGTATATGCAGTCCCAGCCTCTGTGTGCTGATAGCATTGTTAGAACCCACCACGGGTTCTCTTTAAGTACTACTGTATAGGCGTGGTCAATGAAATGCAAATAATTTCGAAATGATGCTAGATTATGCAAATTTTGTATGAAAATGTATGAAGCTTGAAAATAAACCAATTGAATTTTACCTCAGCAGGATGATTGGTTCATACTCAAGCTGCATACATTTGCCTACAAAATTTGCATAATGCTACATCAACTGGAAATTATTTGCATCTCACTGACCATTCCTACTTCTGTGCACATGCAAAAAGTTCTATTATCCTCCGTTCTAGTGTTCTATTGACTTACAGGTGGCAGGTTTTTCAGTTTTAGGTCTCATTTAAGTTACCATAAGGGCCACTAGTGCGGCGTAATTTCGACAGGAAAATCGCAGCAACGAATCCGCATGCAGTTGCGGTTTCGTTGCCGTTTCTATGCGGATTCTCATGCGGAATCGCTCGCGGTTTGCATTGACATGGGTTTTCAAGCGGAAACGTCGGGAAAACCGCAAGACTAAAATGCTGGTTTTCCTATTTAGTTACATTACCGAAGAATCGCATGCGGGTGTGCGGCGTGCGAATTCTGATGGGTCTGCCGTGCACACTTTTTCTGCACGACAAACCACACAGAATCCCGCACAAGTGGAAACAGGCCCATCCACTTGTGTTGTCTATGCGAATCTGCATGCAGGAAACGCATGCAGATTCGCTCTAGTGGAAACGGGCCCTAAAAGCAGTGGCGTACCTAGGGAATGTGACACCCGGTGCTGATTATTTACAGGACCCAGCCCCCCCCTTCCCCCACACCTCCTTTTCCAAATGACAAATTTTTTTTTCATGGGAGGGTTGATAGGTTGGGGCGCCGAGTGTGTTGCTGCAAAGTCTGGGGGATTTTTGGGGAAACGGAGTTGTCAGCATGTGGACGGCGCTGACCGTTATGAAACTCTGTACTTTATACAATGCTGCAGAAGATGTCAGTGCTATATAAATACATACCGTATTTCCCCTAAAGTAAGACATCCCCTGAGAATAAGCCCTAGCAGGAATTTCTAGCATGCTTGAAATATAAGACATCCCCAGAATTTAGGCCCTAGCAGCAGCCCACATGACACCAGCAAGTCACGTTCAATACAAAGCCTGGATACAAGAGAGCAGCAGTATAATGTGAGTTCTACAGTCCTGTATATGTG
This sequence comes from Hyperolius riggenbachi, assembly GCF_040937935.1. Classification (NCBI taxonomy): domain Eukaryota; kingdom Metazoa; phylum Chordata; class Amphibia; order Anura; family Hyperoliidae; genus Hyperolius; species Hyperolius riggenbachi. Next base: position 228,168,105 of record NC_090653.1, on the reverse strand, counting down.
TCAGGCAATTTTTGTTGGAGCCAGCCGTACTGATCTGTGGTGATAAGCATCAGCAGCACTTCACCTTGGACAGGACACACAGCTTATCCTATCATAGCTCTGGGGAGCCTGACAGAGTTCTCTGTCTTAAGGTGCATACACACATCAGACTATAGTCTTTGGAAAATGAAAGATCACAGACCAATCTTACCCCTTCCATGTAGTATGAGAGCCATACTCTACACAGTATTTTCTATGGAGCTGAACTCCCCATCAGACAGAAATCTTTGCAAGATGCTGTACAGACACAAAAGATCAGTATCTGCAAAAGATCTGTTCCTGCCAAAAATCTATTCCTGCAAATTGCATTCATAGTCTATGAGATCTGCAGATCATCATACACACATGATTTAACTGACAGTCATCTGCAGATCAAGCAATCATCCGCAGATCTGAAAATCCATCCTGGTGGATCTGATCTGCAGATAAATGTCAGTTAAATCATGTGTGTATGATGATCTGCAGATCTCATAGACTATCATTGCAATTTGCAGGAATGGATTTTTGGCAGGAACAGATCTTTTGCAGCTACAGATCTTTTGGGTGTGTGCAGCATGTTTGTGTGCAGCATCTTGCAAAGATTTCTATCTGATATGGAGTTCAGCTCCATAGAATAGACTGTGTAGAGTATGGCTCTCATACTACATGGAAGGGGGTAAGATTGGTCTGTGATCTTTCATTTTCAAAAGACTATGGTCTGATGTGTGTATGTGGCCTTTGAAATAGACTCTTACCCACATAATCGGCAGAATCAATTTCTTGTAAGTAAGAGCCAACGGGCCATATACAATTCACTTTTTCACTTGACTTTTCTCCTAGGAGATAATTTTTCATCTTCACATTAAAATAACTTTCCAGCACTTTTCAACTAAAAAAGTACCAAAAAGTAAATGAAAAAGTACTATCAAAATTATTTTGAGCATTTTCTTGCTTTCTGATGGCTTAAAATGCATTTTATTGACAAATTAAAAAATATCACCCAGGAGAAAACTCAGGTGAAAAAATGAATTGGATATGAGCCAATATCTGCAAACCACAAGCTCTGTGCATGCTGCTTGTGTTTCAGCATGGCATGCAGTATATACATTTTGTATAGGAAAATTACCAGGGTTTCCCCCAAAAATAAGACATCCTCTGAAAAAATTGATATAAGACAGTGTCTTATTTTCAGGGAAACACTAGTAATAATATGGTAGGACATAAGACTATGACTATGGTATGAATAGATTGTAAGCTCCTCTGAGGACAGTCAGAAAAGAGGGACATACCAAAGAGGGGCATGCACAGGGGGGGGGGGATAAAGAGGTAAAGGCACAAGCCAGAGAGCCTGGTGGGAGAGGAGAAATGGCAGGAAGGACTCTCATCAGGACTGCAGACTTCACCAGTGCTGTTTGGCAAAGAAATGCTGTTAAAAGAAGACACTGAAATCTAAAAAGAGAAAAGGGTCATGGGGAAGACAGGGTGGGAGGGGGAGTTGGGAAAAGAGATAAGATTACCTGCAATCAAGCTAATATAATTTGCCTGGAGCTTGCTTCTCTACTCACTACAGAAGCTGACTGTCAGCACCTATATTACTGGCTTCTGCAATAGCAGACTGCCCTGCATTATTGATTAATTACTCCGATCAGGTTAAAAAAATAATAGTACAGGGCATTCTGGTAGTACAGCAGCCATTGCACATGTTTACTAATGACAGGCAACTTCTGAAGCACTAAACACATCCTGCCACCTCTCCCTTCCCTGCTTATGTCCCAGATGCAGCACAGCATTCATTCTCTCTGCTCACCCTGTCGCTCTGCACATTCACTCACTGCAGGTTGTGTAGAGAGCGAGGAGACACATTGTCCATGGGACAGTAAGGGGGAGGGTTGCTACATCTAGTGCAGGAAGTAGTACAGTCCCCTGCACTGCCTGCTGCTATTTTCCCGAATGTTGCCCAAACTATAAAAAAGGTCTAAGGTAGAATAACACAGTGGCTGAGCACCTGCAGCTCTGTGGTAGGTTCGCCACTGCATAAGAGCAAAATATGAAAACATTGAGAAAAGATCTGACTTTTATGAAAAAAAAAAGCCATCATACACTCATCTTAGGATACCAGCGTCAAAACAGCATGAACCTAAGAAGGTATGTCACATATAACTAGACACAGAAGCTCTGAAATACAGCAATATCATTCCTCTCTGTGACTTCACAGAAGGTGCTAGTAGAGGATCTGTATAGCTCAGCTAATAAATACAGCAACCAAGTCTCCGGTCCAGTCCTGAAATGCATTCTATATTTACATGCTGATGCCATCCCTCTAAACATCCGCCACTGTCAGTATCCAGCTCTAATGGCCATCAGTCTCTGCCCAGAGTGTCAGTAATCCAGTAATAGCAATACTACGTTCTTCCCTGGGTTTCCAAAACTGCAGCGTGCATTCTTCTCAGCTACATATAGGTAGTCCTGGTTAACGAACGATATAGGGACTGTAGGTTCGTTCTTAACCTGAATCTGTTCTTAAGTCGGAACATTGTGCCATCTCTGTCCCCTGTACCTACTCTGTGCCTCCAGTGTCCCCCTGTGTCACCTCTGCCCTCTGTACCTGTTTATACAAGTTTAAAAAAACATTTTTTCTTTGAATTGTTTAAAATAGATTTTCTCAAAAACTACAAGTCCAATTTGAAATATTTTTTTTTTACTTGTTCCCATGGAAACACAGAATCCATGCCGTTCGTATCGGTGGGTCATTCGTAAGTCGGGCGTTCGTAAGTCGGGCACTACCTGTAAATTATACTTCCCTAACAAAGCCTCCTGAGTACTGTGATAGGATCTGCTGGTACAGTATTTACATTGACAAACCTGTGAAATGCTGATGCTATAGCACTAGTGAGAAGTGTGACAATGACACCATAACCTGAAACTTTGATTTTTGGTCAGTAGATAGTACCTCCCAGGCGCGTAATATTCCCGGTCTGGATAAAATCTAATTTGTTTTATAATTGTAAACCTCTATTGCGGGCAGTTACATTAATTCTGCCAGAAAGGAAGATCATTTGGATTCTCACTGAGGCCCAGTGCACACCGAGTGGTTTTTGGAGCGATCCGCCGGCCGCATCCGCCTATAAAAACGCTTGTCTAATGTATTGCAATGGGATGGTGCACACCGGCGGTTTGCGGTTTTTGCCAAGCCGCAAACGCGCCTCCTGCTGCGCGTTTGCGGATTTCGGAAGCGTTTCGTCCTCAATGTAAAGTATAGGAAAAACGCAAACCGCTCTGAAAAATGCTACTTCAGAGCGGTTTGCCAGGCATTTTTGTTACAGTAGCTGTTCAGTAACAGCTTTTACTGTAACAATATGTGTAATCTGCTACACAAAAACGCACCCAAAACCGCTAGGTATGTTTAGAAACCCTCTCTAAACATACCTAGAATCGCTCTGAAATTAGCTCCCAAAACCGCTAGCGTATTGCGGATCTGCTAGCGGTTTTGGTGTGCACTGGGCCTGAATTATCATCCAAGACCAGGGGTGCCTCTAGCCATTTTGTCACTCCAGGCGAGAAAACCTGTGTCGCCCCCCCCCCCCCCCCCCCCCCCCACCGTCGTGGCAACCCCCCTATGGTGCAGCACTAACGTCACACAACAGCAGATAACATGGGCAATTCTGAACATGTTCAGATATATAATAATAGCATATGTCCCCTATAAATTAAATGCAGATAACATGTTCCCCACGGATCAAATGCAGATATGTCAGCATAGATCAAATGCACATAACACATCCCCCACAGATCAAATGCACATAACACATCCCCAACAGATCAAATGCACATAACACATCCCCCACAGATCAAATGCACATAACACATCCCCCACAGATCAAATGCACATAACACATCCCTAACAGATCAAATGCACATAACACATCCCTAACAGATCAAATGCACATAACACATCCCTAACAGATCAAATGCACATAACACATCCCTAACAGATCAAATGCACATAACACATGCCCCACAAATCAAATGCACATAACATGTCCCCATAGATCAAATGCAGATATGTCCGCAAAGATCAAATGCAGATATGTCCGCAAAGATCAAATGCATATAACTTGTCCCCATAGATCAAATGCAGATATGTCCCCATAGATCAAATGCAGATATGTCCCCATAGATCAAATGCATATAACATGTTCCCCCAGATCAAATGCAGATATGTCCCCGTACATCAAATGCACATAACACATCCCCCACAGAACAAGACAAGACATAATTTCCCACATAAAACTATTTCATGTCCACCAAAGATCAAATGCAGATGACACACGTATGCTTTTTCGCATAACAAGCCTAGAGTGAAAACATCACACTGTGACGATGATCGTCATTGGACTCTAAGCTTCTCTGAGGAAGGACAGTCAATGACATCTCTATTCACACTGTACAGTGCAGCTAAAATAATTTGGTAGGATATGGTAGGAGATTCCACTATGACCATGGTAGGAATTAGATTGTGAGCTCCTCTGAGGACAGTCAGAGACATGATTATGTACTCTGTATAGTGCTGCAGAAGATGTCGGTGCTATATAAGTGCATAATAATAATACGGTGGGACATTAGACTATGACTATGGTAGGATTCGATTGTCAGCTTCTCTGAGGATAGTCCATGACATGACTATGTACTCTGTAATGTGCTGCAGAAGATGTCAGTGCTATAAAAATAAATAATAATAATATGGTAGGACATTAGACTATGACTATGGTAGGATTAGAGTGTGAGCTCCTCTGAGGACAGTCAGTGACAGGACTATGTACTCTGTAAAGTGCTGCAGAAGATGTCAGTGCTATATAATAATAGTAATATGGTAAGACAATGGACTAGGATTATGGTAAAATTAGATAGTTAGCTCCTCTGAGGACAGTCAGTTATGTGACCATGTACTCTGTAATGTGCTGCAGAAGATGTCAGTGCTATAAAAATAAATAATAATAATATGGTAGGACATTAGACTATGACTATGGTAGGATTAGAGTGTGAGCTCCTCTGAGGACAGTCAGTGACAGGACTATGTACTCTGTAAAGTGCTGCAGAAGATGTCAGTGCTATATAATAATAGTAATATGGTAAGACAATGGACTAGGATTATGGTAAAATTAGATAGTGAGCTCCTCTGAGGACAGTCAGTTATGTGACCATGTACTCTGTAAAGTGCTACAGTCGATGTCACTGCTATATATTATTATTATTATTATTATTATAACTTAGTATTTACATAGTGCAGACATCTTCTGCAGTGCTGTACTGAGTATATTGTCTTGTCACTTAACTGTCCCTTAGAGGGACGCCCAATCTAATCCCTACTATAGTCATATGTCTATGTACAGTATAGTGTATGTATCATAGCCTATGGCCAATTTAGGGGAAAGTCAATTAACTTATCTGTATGTTTTTGGGATGTGGGAGAAAACCAGACTGCCCAGAGGAAAGCCATGCAAAGGCAGAACGTACAAACTCTGCGTAGATAGTGCCCTTGCTAGGATCGAACCAGGAACCTAGTGCTGCAAGGCGAGAGAGCTAACCACTACACCCCTGCGCTGCCCCGTAAATAAATACATAGAGTGAAGGGAAGCCTTAGGATCCCCTTGTAGCCTGATGTCTCCTGACAAGACATTGTGGCCGTGCTTGCTTGGCTACTGCATGGCCACGCTCATAACAGAGGATGAGTGCGACACTGATCTGCAGGGGGCCCCGCTCAGCGACGGGGGACATTAGACCACCTCTAGTGACAGCTCATTACACCCCCAGTGACAGTTCATAGCCCCCAGACACAGCTTACCCCTACCCACAGTTTACTGACCCCCTGCACTATGAAGGCTAACCAGAAGACATTGTGGGGCTGTTTGTTTACAACAGCATTAAAATGACCCAGAGATCACGAATTTCAACTTTTTTTTTAACTTACCCGGGGATTCCCCCAGCCTCTTAAGAATGGATGCGTCCCTCGCCATCCTCCCGTTGCCCTCCGTTCAGCAGTAATCAGCCCCGGTAACTGGCTCAGTCGGCTCCAGTCTGAGTCAGCCGGGGTCTTCTGCACATGCACGGACCTTCTGCGCCTGCGCAGAAGACCCCATCTGACGTCACTGAGCCGAATACCGGAGCTGATTACCGCTAAATGGAGGACAGCGAGGGAGGCATCCATGCTTATGCGGCTGGAGGAAGCCCCGGGTAAGTAAAACAAAGTTGTAATTTGTGATCTCTGGGTCATATTAAAGCGGACCTCAACTCAGAACGTCCTCTCTGAAAGACAAGCAACATCATAAGAACCTTTATATTGAACCTGAGATGAGAAGAGTCTCAGGTTCTATACTTACCTGGGGCTTTCTTAAACCCCGTTAGGGCTGCTCGTCCCTCGCAGTCTCCCTGGGTGACTCCTGTCACCTGCAGTTGTCCCAGAAAACATGGTCGAGTCACGCTCGATCGCACATGTGCAGCCCCACCAGGCGTGCTCCTGTACTTGTACTGTGCAAACGCAGATAGCTCACCTAACGGAGTATGACTCGGCCAGAACATTGTGGGTGGCAGGAATCACCCAGGGAGATGGCAAGGGATGAGCAGCCCTAATGCTGCTTAAGGAAGCCTCAGGTAAGTATTGTACCAAAAATGCTTCTCGTCTCTCGTACACTTTATACAACAATTACAGGTGATACAAATCTAAAAATAAATCTGCACAGTTTCTACTTCCTGAGTCATGGAAGCAGAAACAAATAGTTGACATCCTGTGCTTTCAAAAGAGCTTATCTGCGACCGCCATGGCAGTCAGGTGCAATTAGAAACAAATGAGGGGGAATTAAACAGGATATATATATATATATATATATATATATATATATATACTATGGTAGGGACTAGATTGTGAGCCCCCCTGAGGGATAGTTAGAGACAAGACAATGTACTCTGTACAGAGCTGCGGAAGATGATGTCTGCACTATATGAATACTAAATCATAATAATATATAAATTATATATATATATATATATATATATATATATATATATATATATATATATATATATATATATATATATATATAATACAGGATGCATTTCTCTGTTTTTTCCTTCTGACCTGTGCAAGAGTTCAGGTCCACTTTTTTGAATACATTTATTTTTTGCCTAGGATGCAGAGGCCGGCGGGCTTACCTTCAGGCTGCCTGCACTCAAGTTGCACCTACTTGTTTGGGGGGCCGGGGGAAAGGGGGGAATGCACGCACACACCCGCAGGGCCAAGAGGGGGCACAGTCAGTGCCTCGGTCGGTCGTCTCCTCTAAAGGCATCCGGCGCCGGCTAGTCACGCTGCCTTCAGGCGGGGGGGCGGAGTTAGAGGCGGCGCCGGTAATGCTGCACATATACACCCCGCACAACACTTCCTGATTCCACGCTCGCGTATTCCCTGTGCGGCTGCAGACATATTGCGTGCAGAGTTGTGCATGGCTTGCAGTGCAAGGTTTACACAGCGTCAGCGGGTGTGAGACAGTCAGGCAGTGAGGCAGACCACAAACCGTGGAGAGGGGCGGGCCAGGCGATGTGGTCAATGTCGAGGAGGAGGTGGAGTGGGTGGGAGCTAGTGACAGGAAATGCAGTGAAGCAAACTGCTTTCCATGTCTATTGGCTGGGCGAGGGGGGCGGGCATAGAGGCGGCAGCACGTGGTGTAAACAAACCACGATACTGGATAAGACAGGACAGGAGAAGGCAGCGCAGCTGATAGTAGTAGCGGTGGTTAGCCGCAGTCTCCCATCACGGCAGCGCCTACCCCCTTTGATGCCGCTGCAAGCCGCTGCCTGTACCGCCTGTCGGTTAAGGCGCCCCTGTCCAAGACAGTGCTAAAAGGATCCCCTTTGTGCTCTGAGAGGCTCTCAGCTTCTGCCACATTTCAAGTGCAGATTCATCCTCATGTGACATCATCCTGACCTCCGCACTGCTACAGAAGCTGTGACATGGTCATGTGTGGAGGGGGTGGAGCTACATCACAAGGATGCTTCACTGGCTACCTCAGCAGAGGGATTACAATAGAGCTCAGGTGGGGACATTTGTGCACAGCTGCCACAACAACTAGGTAGGTAAGGTTTACATTAATAAAGTTTTACTTTTGTTTTGTTACTGTAAAATAAACTTGAGCAAAATATGAATAAGATAATGAAGTATGTGATCTGAGGTTGCTACTGAAAAAAATAAATGACTACATTTGTTGTTCCAAAGATATGCCCAAGAGAACATGAAAATTACTATTGTTGCTAAGAACCCCCTGGTTTGTACTTTCTGTGCTGGATGTACTGGTCAGTGGAGCTCACTAACCAGTAGGGAAGCTCAGCTGATACGGCCAATCGTAGCACCATGAAGACGTGGGGCTTCTTTGGGACTTAAGTGGCCAATGGTCCTCACCAGCAAAGGGAAATAAGCAGCAGGCTTGTTTTCTGCATGTGGCCACCTGGTTGTGTCCTCCAGGGTCACCCCCAGGGCTGTGGAGTCGGAGCAATTTTGGGTGCCTGGAGTAGTTTCCTAAACTGAGGAGTCTGAGTCGGGAGTCAGATCATTTTTGTACCAAATCCACAGCCCTGGTAAGTATTAGACTAAGGAGTCGGAGTCTGACCCATTTTTGGGTACCTAGAGTCGGAGGTTTCATAAACTGAGGAGTCAGATGATTTTTGTACCGACTCCACAGCCCTGGTTACCCCTATCAGTGAGGAGAACAATGGGAGGACAGGGCTAGGTCAAAGTGCAGGCTGTGGATTGGACTGACAGACTTGCAGGACAGGGGACAAGGATAACGGTCTGCTGAGTAAACTTATGAGCAGGCAGGGCAAGGACTGGGATTACAGACTGCAGCATGGACTGATAGGACAGGAACCTGGAAGCAGACTGGACTGAAAGGCAGGCAAAGGACAGACATGGCCCCGTTCGCACTAGCGATGTTGCTGTATGCTTTTCACAGTGCATTGTGCTGTGCGCTTTGCTAGGGTACAGCTTTTTCCATTGATTTTAAAGTAGCAAGTTCACATCTATGCGCTTTGTTACTGTTCATTTGAGAAACGTGGTGTTGCATTCATTTCTGTGCATTACGCTGTGAAGTGCACAGCAATGCAAGTGAATGGGTGCGCTTCTTAGCGCATAGATGCGTATAGCAATGAGCTTTGAAGATGCATTTTTACCCCTAATTAAAAAAACAAACACATTTTCAATGAAACAAACATCTTTGACTGCTGCTACATCAAATAAGCAAAACACATGTTGAACAAAAACGCATTTAAGCACATGAAAAACCCATGGGCCTGTTTAAAAAAAAAGGCACACTGCAATGCACTGAAACGCACTATGAAACGCGCATCAACGCATGCAATTTTTTATCATGCGCTCAAATACGTTTCTGAACGCACACTGAAACGCACTATGAAACGCGCATCAACACATGCGGTTTTCTATCATGCGCTCAAATATGTTTCTGAACCCACCCAATGTGAATGCGGCCTACTAAACCAGGAAAGTGGAATGACCGACTGACTGGGCAAGAACCAGGATGCAAACTGGACTGGTGGCCTGGCAGGGCAAGGATGAGGATTACTGGACTGACAAACCAGGGATAAAGAATAACACAGAGAGCCTGATATAGTGTAGTATGTACTGGTAAGGATGAATTGATGATAGAGTAAGTATTTTTATACTCCCGAGCCAGGGTTACCCCTCAGGCAACCACTGAAGATGCAGGTGGAGAGATTAAGCCTGTCCCCACTCAGGGTTAAGAAGGCGCTCTCCGTAGATCAGAAGAAAGGGGTACCACCCCTCCATCAGGGTTGGACTTGTATAGTACAAGGTGAACAGAGGCACCAAAAGAATAAAAATACTTTTAAAACATGGGGAGGCAGTGGTGGACCTCCAAGCAGACACAAAGAAATTAATGTTTAAAACACTCAGACCTGCATTTGCCATATACTCCTACCTCATTGCTTGATGAAGCAGGGTCATACCTGCGAAACGCGTTGCAAAGAACCTTGGAGTGTTTCAATACATTTTCTATGTTTTAAATGTTAATACGTTTTTGTGTCTGCTTGGAGGAGGTAAGACCACCACTGCCTCCCCATGTTTTAAAGGTTTTATCTATTTTTATTCTTTTAGCGCCTCTGCTCACCTTGTACTAAACCAGGAAAGTGGAATGACCGACTGACTGACAGGCAAGGGCACAGGACTAACAGGGTGACTGGTAAGCCTGCCTGACAGGCCACAGTTACAGGTCTGACAAACTGGCATAGATCATGCTAGAGCTACAGGAGGGTTTAAACGACTAAGGCTTTTGTGCCAGTGTTGAGGAGGAGCTGGGAGACGCGAAAATCCCACTGGTTTGTACTGTATCTGATATCCAACAATTTCATAGTTGTCCATTAAGAGTCTCACTGATGCCACATTTTACAACTTAAAAAAAAACATAGAGCACAGAAGAGGTAAAAAAACACACACGGCTTGATGATCACCTGATATGCCAAACTGATCAATTCCTATCCGAGTAGATATTGATCAATTCCTTTCATGAACAGTATGCTCAGCATTGATCAAATCACAAGGGGTAAAAGTCCCTACAAAGAGTTCAATTTGGTTTAAAGAGGCGCCCTGGTGTGTAATAAAAGCATTTAAAAACAGTTTAAAATCGATAAGGAAATGAGGTAGCTTACCTCAATGACGAAAAATCTTTTATGGTACAAAAGATTTTATTAGTGATAGCACAGGCAACGCGTTTCGAGGGTCCAAGCCCGCTTCCTCGGGCCAATAACAGTGCCAAACTAAATGAAAGTCTAGCGTAGGGAGGCTCTCTACTCTAGACTTTTTCATTTAGTTTGGCACTGTTATTGGCCTGAGGAAGCGGGCTCGGACCCGCGAAACACGTTGCCTGTGCTATCACTAATAAAATCTTTTCTACCATAAAAGATTTTTTGTCATTGAGGTAAGCTACCTCATTTCTTTATCGATTTTAAACTGTTTTTAAATGCTTTTATTACACACCAGGGCGCCTCTTTAAACCAAATTGTGCTTTGTTTACCCCCACACGCCACCCGTCTGAGGGGTGGAAGCAGAGTACCCGTGGTTTTGCCACGGTCGAGCTCTGCTTCCTATCTTTCTTTAAGGAGAGCGATCTCATCCAGGTCCCCGGTGACCTCCCGGAGTGGAGTCAGGTTTATTGTCTCCACCTGCTTCCTTTGGTCGGTTGCCCCCCTGCAACCCACCTTTATGAGTAGTTCTTGTACATTTTTTCCACCACCAGATTGTTGTTACATACTGCACAATCAGGCTCCCTCTTTTGTCTCCTGTGCCTTTTCTCAGAGGGTGTTCTGACACCCACAGTCCACTACCCACAAAGAGTTGTACTGCTTTCTGCACTGCAATGCTGTGGCCCATTGATGTCCCGCCGCTTCTATCCTGCACTCATAAGACAGAGATTTTCCACCCTGTCCCATCAGACTTTCAATCGTTACACTGCTTAGAATTGATTGTACCAAAATCAACAGGATAAGTTAGGGCAATAGCTTACTGGCAGATTCAATCAAAGTGATCGACTTGGCCAGGAATAGAAAAGAAAAATAGAAAGTTTCCAAAATGGAGACAATGAAGTGGAGATTTAACTTGTCTAAGTGTGAATGGCAGGTTTATTTATTATATTAATTAATACAAAATTAGACCCCCCCCCCCTCCCCCCAGAAAAATACCTATACTAGAAGAAAACATAGCATGGAGCCAATGTCAGCAAGCTGATCAGCCTGAATGATAAAGAACTATATCTGCATATATAGGCCACGCATTTGTTTCTGAATGATTGCAAATCTGTATAGGACTTCCCAATCATTCTCAGATGAGCTCCTCAAGTGGCTGTGCAAAGCTCTCATTCTTTCTCAGATCTGTAATGTTTTTGTGGCTTGCTATCTTTCCTGCTGCCAAATATATGATTTTGTTCATCTGAATGTGTAAAGCATACATGTGAGACAAGCCACGTGTACACATGGTTCATATCGGGCCTGTTGATGGATATCATCACTCCTTCATACTATGGCCTCAAGCCTGTAGAGAAGCAATCGCCTCACAATGACTGTTTCACAATGACCATGGATGGATCTGGACATGTTGGACATTGCAGTTCTGTTCTTCATTCTTGTACTCCTCACGTGACCCATCTGTCAATGTTCAGCAGCGATAAAACACTTAGAACCCGTACCCACTGGCAACTTAGCTCACTCGAGACCAAGTACAATCACTACTGTTATGTACCACCTCAGGAACAGCCAGCTCACTACACTCATCCTCTCCCTTCCCTCCCCACAAAGTAGCAGAACATGCTGGATGAGAACTGAACCGCACATTTGTACAGGGAATGCCCATCCGAATCAATCAGAAACAATTATTTTAGACAACCATTATTGGAAACCAATAACCCAATAACTTTGTCCATGAAGTCCTAAATACAAAACATTTTAAGAACCCATTAAAAAAAAACTGCGTGGCTCCTGAAATGCTAAAGTCTTGTACACATGGTCAATTAATATCGCCCTTAACAGTATCGCTGCCCCCCTGCAAAACTTTCATGGCCCACCCCCAACTGCTAATACAGTAGTCTGGTAAACAGATCGACAATTGGTAGTGGGGAACAGATTTTTTTTGTTCCCTTCTCCCCTGGATGATGGTGTTAATATTCCCTTTAACAGACTCACAGATCAGAGCAATGGTAGAGCTTGGGATTACCTCTTAGAGCATTTGGTCCCTCCTGTACTCGTGCTGCATCCACTAGGTTTCCTTTGGCCTGCTCTGAGTTTCCCTGCACGTAGTGTGACTTTATGCAATGTGCAGAAGCAGGGCCGGTTCTCTCATGAAGCAAGGTGAAACATTTGCATCAGGGGCAGAGATTACAGGGGCAACATGTTTGTACTGTGTGTTTACACTAACAGCATGCAGTCAGAGTAGGAGTAGAAGTGAGAGGAAAGGAGCGAGGGAAAGAGGTCATAACTGAGGTAAAGCAGCTTGTTGTGCTGTGTGAGGAGTCTGACAGTGAGTGAGGGGGGGGGGGAAGCACCTGGATGGTTGGCGAGTCACGCAGGGAGGGGGGGGGGGGGAGGGCATCATCACAAGTTTGCCTCAGGCGGCAAAAAGTCTAGAACCAGCCCTGTGAAGAAGACCAAGGGTAGAGAAGACCAAGTGGCTGCAGCAGCGCCGGATGGACCAGACACTGGAAGAGGTAAGCCAAAGCACTACCGCTGCTCTGTTCTGTGGGTTGATTAAAGAGAATATAAGCAGGGCCAGGACCCAGGCTTTGGTGGTGGAGGCAAGGAAGAATGAAGTGGTCTGGGTGTTTCCCTCCCACCTACTCCCATGACTGTAGGGACTAACAGTCATCGCTCAATCTTTTGGGCAATGCTGTGGTGAAAGAGTGCTGCACAGACATGGCTCAGCTACAGCAAAACAGTATGGACTATTTAATGGAGAGAGAATGATGGAGCAGTAAACAAGAAAGCAATGCCCAGCAGGGAGGGTAAAATATGAGCATGAAGAAGCTCATATTTTCCATGGCTTGTCATTTAGCGATCCACTGTGTCAGACTGCTGAACAATTGTGGGGCAACTGTACACACACTGAATTCTTGGACAGGAAGGCAGCTAACAATTGTCTCAGGGTTATAATAATAATAATAATAATAATCTGAACATTTGTATAGCGCTTTTCTCCTGTCGGACTCAAAGCGCTCAAGAGCTGCAGCCACTGGGGCACGTTCAAGAGGCGCTGCAGTGTTAGGGAGTCTTGCCTTGAATTCCTTTCTGAACAGGTACTGACCTTAGCCAGGATTTAAACCCTGGTCTCCCATGTCAAAGGCGGTACCCTTAACCAGTACACTATCTAGCCACAACATTTATCTAGTGTGTGTATGAGGCTTTATACCAGGGCCTGCCAATAGACTGCCACATTCCTCTCCTCCCCTCCCTGCAGAGTTGCTAGCAGTGCGCAATGACACATGGCAAGTGGAAACAGTCCCCTCACCCAATCACAGCTTCCAGCAGCTATTTTCATTGCCACAACGATGCCATGTGAGCCGCTGTCAGTATGTCTCAGCGTTTCACATAACGCTGCTGAAGCCAAGGAGATCGGCACTGGACGCTGAGATTGGGTGACTCAAACCTGTGATTACACACCGCTTGTAACTCTGCAGGAGGGGAATGAGAGGAGAAAAATGCGGCCCGAGAGAAGAATGCAGCCTGCAACTAATAAAAACGTTGCCAACCCCTGCTTTAGACTATGCACGTACAATGGCTGTAGAAATAAATTAGCCAGCAATCCTCTATCAGTAGAAGAATTGCTCAGTCTCTGGCACGGACACAGCACTAGAAAAAAAAAAAGCGGATGCAAATTTTTAAACCAACGCTATTGATTTCCCTACTTTAGGTTCACAATGTTCCTTTCTGAGGTTAGCTGCCAGATCATGCACTGCACGCCAACAACCCTCTACAGAGTTGTTGTTGTTGTTTTTGTTTAAGCGTCACAGCCACGCATCGAGAGAATATAGAATACACGATTGGCTGCAAGATGTTAACAATCAGGCTTGCTATTACAAAGATCACAAACCACGTCTGCTCTCCTAGGAATTCACTAGCAAATAGGTTTAAGAAACGTAAATTCCCTCTAACGTAATGCAATCTTTACAATTACAATGATCCCATAAATACCTTTAAAACCTTTAGATCTTTGTTGAGATCTGCTAGATTTATGTCTTCATTCCTCACAAAGTCTGCACCATCATGTTGCTCAGAAGAGTAGGTTTCTGTCAAAAAATCACCCCCGTCATTTAAAATACAGCTATGACGTTCTTCACTTCCCTGAATGACAGAGGATGTTACAGATTCCATAGAATGTACATTTGATTCCAAGCTTCCCTCAAAAGTCAAACATGGTGAACCTGAAGCGCTTTCAGCATTTGAAGATTCAGGCAAACTTGTTTCCGAACCACTGAAGGCATTGTCTTTGTTTTCAAACGACAATGGCTCTGTTGAACCCTGAATGACCACATGAGACTCTCTCTCATGCTTTGATTCCAAACCAAGGCCTTGTTCTACGGATGTCACTTTTAAATTCTCATCAGCTCGATCAGCTTCTGCTATTTTTGTCCTTTCAGTTACTAACGTTTCAGTGGTTTCTCTATCAAGTGCTAAAGGTTGCTCAGGAAATTCCTTTAGTGGATCAGAGGTACTGGATTCTGATTGCAAACATGTTTCACAAATGTCTTCTGTTTTATTAACATCTTTTGAATTAAAGTCGGGTCCAGTGTCTTCAGAAACATCCTCTTGTATCACTTGAAGATAACTTGGGTCTCCTATTTTTAAAGTATGTGCTTTTGGTTCTTTGTTTTGAAGGAGGCCATATTGAAGCACAGAGCTGCTATATGACCCCCCATCCTTTTGTTTGGTTTTATGTCCGCTACACAAAATATCAGGACTTGATGTATAAAGAATTGTGGCTATTTCATTTTTGTCTATCTTGGAACTTTTACTCATTAGATCATATTGCAGAGATTCCATGAGTCCAACTTCGATGGCAGAGACATTACTGCTATCATCAGAATCCACATCTGAAGGAGTCTTGCTACCTTCCAAGGTGTCTCCAGCATGTTCTAATTCAGGCTCCTCTAGAACCATATCCAGTACTGGTGGTATATTACGTAAAAGCTTGTGAGAGTCTGACCGTGAAATTTCCTTGTTAATGTGAACTTCTAGCAATTCTTCCTCTCCTTCTTCTTTGATGTCAACAAGTTGTTGTTTACGAAGATGCATTTCAAGCAACTGTAACACATCAGGGTCCAGTTTATCTGAAACATACTGATGTCTCTCTTTTCTGTGGTCAAACCCATCTTTTGAGCAGTTGTAAAAAAGGGAATTGTCCATATTTTCCTCTTCACTGCTGTCGTTATCCTCAGAAAGATCCTCTTCTTCCACAAACTCTAATTCATGTGAAAGTGGTGGTAACCTTCCAGCTTTTAGCGATTGGTGGTCGTTTTTGCTCTGATTTCTTCTAATGCCATTGTTTTTTGGTAAACAGGTTCCAAAACGTTTAGTTTGAAGATCAAGAGAAGAAAGTTTAGTGCTTTCTTCATGCTCACAAACCACGCTATTCGCCAGCAAATCAAGATGGTCCAAGTTGGTTTTGGGTTTGCCAGTCTCCTTATTACATCTTATACCTTTTAAGGGTATTTCATAGTTTGTGACATTTGACTCACTGTCTGTAGAATGAGATGGTTTATCACTGTGTCCTAGATGTTGATCCACTCCTTCCAAGAAATTTTGGGATCCCATTATAGATTCAACATTCTGTGCGGTGGTTTCGGGTAATAAGTCATTTGTTACTTTATCAAAGGTAGACATAGAGGAGTCCTCAAAATGGTTAGTTTCCAAGCATTCTTTTTCTTTGGACCCATCAACTAAAGATCTCTCAGTTCCACAGGATTCCACTTGATCTTCAAAATGGTCTTCACGCTGTAACAAATCCACTTTATAAGAATCACATAGCTCCTTGGTAAATGCATCAGTCTCCAGCTTACCTTGAAATATTTCACCATTACCTGAAATATCACTATTAATGTTTTTTTTAAGGGTGTAATTTGATAAGACTGGCTCTGCTTGCTCCTTATACAATTCACTCCCAGTTTGAGATGAGTCATTTAAGGGATTAAGCGTCTTTTCATAGCGTACACTGTTCCTCTCCATCGAAGCTGTAAAAATGGATTCCTTAGGATTGTCGGCACCTGGTATTTGATCTCTGGCTGTTGTAGAAGCCCCTGAAGTCACAAATCTTTGGTTTGTGAAAGAATCTTGATCAGATGCATCATTGCTGTTGTTATTAAGAAGATCTTCAGACTCAGAACACCCCTCTAGTTTAAAATGGTCACTTGCTACAAACGCTGGGTGGGTTAAATCCGATCCATTGAGAACATCTGACAGGATGTGATTTCCACTCCGATGGTTTTCTAAAAAAAACCAAACACATAAAATCAGACTAGAAGAAGATTTATTTTTTATAATCATTCTCTACAACAATACAAAACAAGAGAAAAAGAGTAATTTAAAGTATCTGTGAACTTAAAGAAAACCTGTAACATCAAAAAGTTTCCCTGGGGGGTACTCCCCTCGGGAGGGGGAAGCCTCAGGGTCCCAATGAGGCTTCCCACGCCGTCCTCCGTCCCTCAGGGGTCTCGCTGCAGCCCTCCAAACAGCGGCGATGTAAATATTTACCTTCCCGGATCCTGCGTAGGCGCTGTGGCGGCTCTCGGCTCCGAAACAAGCGGAAATACCCGATCGCCATCGGGTCTGCTCTACGGCGCAGGCGCAAGTCTCCGGCGCCTGCGCAGTAGAGCGGCCCCAACTGAGATCGGGTATTTCCGTCAACTTCGGAGCCGAAAGCCACCACAGCGCCCCCGCTGGAGCCTGGAAAGGTAAATATTGAACAGGCTGTCGGATTTGCCGGGCTGCTGTTTGGAGGGCTGGAGCGAGACCCCCGTGGGACAGAGGACAGCGTGGGAAGCCTCACTGGGACCGAGGCTTTCCCCTCCCGAGGCGAGTACCCACCAGGGGAACTTTTTGATGTTACAGTGTCACTTTAAGTGGGGTTGCACACTGTATGCTTACCATAAACTCTGTATTAATGTTAAAATACAGTAATTAAAACAAATTAACACAAAGGACAGACTTAAAGTGGATTGGAGATAAACTTTTACTCATTGCATAATTGTGCCCCTTATAGGGGCACAGTTTATAGGGCATTCCTCAAGCCAAATACTTTTTTTTTTTAACCTCTAGCTGACCGCATCACGCCAATGGGCGTAGCCACGGCAGCAGCCCCAGGACCTCTGGAGCGTTTCGTAAGGTCCTGCGGGCCTGTTTTGCAGGAGATCCCTGCTTGAATGAAGGAGCTCTGCTCCGCCATCTGCTTCTTAGAGGAAATCCCCGCTAGGAGACTGTTAGACGCCCGTCTAATTATTCTGTACAGCGCTGCGATCCACGGTAGCACTGTACTGGGGACAGCCGTGTGACACTGTCTGGGGGAGGCAGAAGCAATCCGCAGTGATTGGCTGGCTGTGGGAAGGAGGGGGAACACACATTTATATTAAAAAAATAACTATTTGCCAATAAAATAAACAAACATCTGGGGGAAGCGATCATTAAAGCTGCAGTGGCCCATTTAGTGAAAAATGGCCTGGTCTTTAGGGGGGTTTACAACTGCGGTCCTCAAGTGGTTAATACCCTAATTTCCTATAAACTACACAAGCCTTGCCCACAGCTAATCCAGCGCCTAGGCATTTTGAGTCCCATGTAGCAAGTGCTCATAGAAGCTCAGTATGGGGAGAAGGAGGCTTTTCCCAGAGGAGGCATTACCAGCCAGAGCTTTCAGAGGCAAGTAGGCGGAGAGGGGAGGCCGAGAGGAGTTTTCTCAGGCTGAGGGTGGAGATGCAGAGCAGCTTGTCTGTGCAATGACAAGCAGAATATGGATGCTCTCATTGTATCACAGGAAGAAATAACCATATACTGTTGAAGCTGTTTACAGCTAGACTATGTAAACTTTAAATAAAATATATAGACAAGTTACCTGTTATAGTTAGTTTTTCATCTCGGATCCACTTTAATGTAATGCTGGGAATACACGGTACGTTTTTGAGGCATTAAGATGGCTCGATTGAGAATTTCCGACATGTAAGATCTTGCGCCGGATCGATTCCGCGTTCGATTTCGCATAGGGAACAATGGGAAAAGATAAGGCAAACGAATGGAAGATAAGAGAATCGGGCGCGAATTCAAGTGCGGAAAACAATCGGGCACAAAATCGAGCGCGGAAAACGTACTGTGTAGTCCAGCATTACACAGATTTATTACTGCATACAGTAAAGTAAAAGTAGATTTATACATTCTGCAAGGCCAGGATTTTTATTCTGGTTAACTGAGTTCTGGATAACAGGGGTTTTACTGTATTTGTATTATCAATTTTGGCACCAATTTAAAATACAAGCATTGTTTACATTAATAGCTGGTACCGCTCTGTACTAAGCGTCTGATAAAAACTGATAAGACCTCCATAAATATAAGTAGGGATGAGTGAGAATGACCCTGATGGCATCGCAAAAAGTTTAGCAAATTTATGATCACTCTGCAAATTTTGGGGGGAATCTTTTCACAAATTACTTGTTAAAGGGAACCTAAACTGAAAAGGATATGGATTCTTCCTTTTAAAATAATACCAGTTGCCTGACACTGCTGCTGATCCTGTCTCTAATGCTTTCAGCCACAGCCCCTCAACAAGCATGCAGATCAGGTGCTCTGACTGAAATCAGCCTGGATTAGCTGAATGCTTGTTTCAGGTGTGTGATTCAGCCACCACTGCAGCCAAAGAGATCAGCAAGGTAGCCAGGCAACTGGTATTGTTTAAAAGCAAACATCCATATCCCTCTTGGTTTAGGGTCCCTTTAATAGCAAAGACCCCATACATGCTACAATCACCAGATTTGCTAGGTTTGTTAACCACTTAAGCCTATCTGGACGAATATGTTCGTCCAGATAGGCTGTGCTGCTGTCAGTGTGTGGTGCGCGCACCACAATATTTAAAGAGACACTGAAGCGAAAAAAAAATGATGATATTATGATTTGTATGTGTAGCACAGCTAAGAAATAAAACATTAAGATCAGATACATCAGTCTAATTGTTTCCAGTACAGGAAGAGTTGAGAAACTCCATTTGTTATCTCTATGCAAACAAGCCATTAAGCTCTCCGACTAAGTTAGTTGTGGAGAGGGCTGTTATCTGACTTTTATTATCTCAACTGTTCCTGGACTATTTTCTTTCCCTCTGCTAGAGGAGAGGTCATTACTTCACAGACTGCTCTGAAAGACTCATTTTCAATGCTGAGTGTTGTGTAATCTGCACATATTATAGAATGATGCAATGTTAGAAAAAACATATACCTGAAAATAAAAGTATGAGAATATTTTCTTTGCTGCTAATCTTCTAGTAATTATTCATAGTATACAACCAATTCACTATATCATATTTTTTTACGCTTCAGTGTCTCTTTAAATATGCAAAAGAGTATATTAATATCATTTTTTAAATTAAAGGCTTGTAAATAGTGATGGACGCAAATTGAAAAAACTCACAAAAACAGTCAAGTGTGTTCCCTGCCTAAAGGTGAATTCTGCATAGATTTAAAAAATTGAAAATTATGAATTTGGCAATCATTTAAAACCTCTACTCTGTGCAAAGAAAACATGATTTTTCATATAATAAGGCAGATTTCACTTTTTATTGACCTTCACAATTCCAGTGTGTTATACACAGACAGTTGATATTTAACAGCATCGACTTTACATTTTTCTTTTTTTAAAACCTTAACCCTCCTTAAAACTTGTTTAAATTATTTAGGCTTGCACAAGATTCTCAAAATAAGTTGCTGGACATTTGGATAAGTGTTACATACAGAAGTGGTGTCACTGGTACAAGTTTGTAGGCCGCCTTGCTTGCACACAATTTTTCAGTTCTGCCCACTAATTCTTGATTAGATTAAGGTCAGGGCTGTGGGATGACCATTCCAATAACTTAGTTGCCTTTAATTCCAATAACTTTAGTTTGCCTTAGTTGTCCACGTGGAAGATCTGACTATATAAGTGATTAAACCTTGAGATGTTGCTGCAATACAGCCACATCATTTTCCTACCTCCGGATGGTGCCTACATTGTGAAGTGCACCAGTCTCTGCTGCAGCAAAGCGTGCATACAACGCGATTCTCCCATCCCATACCTGACTGTTGGGATGGTGTTCCCTTAATGACCATCCTTATGTTTGGAGGAAAAAGGCTTGCAAGGGGAACACTTTGATTTTGTATTCAGACCATAGGACATGTTTACAATAAGTAACATCTTTGTACACACATGCCCTTGGGAATGGCAGCAGCTTTGGAGCAGAGGCTTTTCCTTGCTGAGCAGCCTTTCGGGTTATGTAACATAGGACTTGTCAGATCTCTTTATGTGGACATTGCAGGTCGGAGGTCCATTTTAGTTTGTGAAGCACACTAGGATGCAGATAAGCGTACAATGATTTTTGAGTAAAGTTTTACTTTAAAGTGATCCTTTCTCCTTTTACAACTCAAGAGATAAGTTTACATTTGAAATTATTTTACGCAGTTTGGCTATCAAAGGACTGTCTCATGTTTAGGTAGAGGAACGTGTAGATAAAGTTGGATGGACAAACTGTTTTATCTAAAGCTATTGTTTGTGCATCAAATAGTTTCCTCATGAATCCAGATAAGATAATGCATAGGGAGTATTTATTATTTAAAATATAAACAAGACGGCACTTATATCCCAGGAAAATGATATCTTCAAGTGGTTTTATTTGCTCAATGAAAGACTGCTGATGTAAGGACTGCTGCCAAGGTACATACAGATCCTTTGTTTTAAAAATATAAACTTGAGATTACTTATGAATTATATTTATAAATGAAAGGGAACATGAAATGAAAGGCATATAGTGGCCTTTTAAACATTACCAGACATGTTCAGAATATTCGAATATAGAATGTTGAAATGCATTCTTCTGATCAGAACCTGAATCTTGATACACGCGCACTGTGCGAGGGGATGTCAACGCACTATTGTCGCCGTCTCAGGCCTCTCTGCTCCACGCTGCGTTCCAGCGTTAATACACTTCCTCGTGCAGGAGAAAGACTGTGCGCGCTGAATGTGACATGGAAGGTTAACACCCCCTGCTGCAGTGCACATGCAGGAAGATTCAGGTTCTGATCAGAAGAATTCCGAACGTTCCAAAATGGAATATTCCAAACTCATCAAGTTGCCTGGCAGTCCTGCTGATCTCTTTGGCTGCAGCAGTTGTCTAATGCTGGGAATACACCAGGAGATTTTTCGGCAGATAGATGGCTTGATAGGTAATTTACGAAAGGCCCGATCTGATTTTGTTTTTCTGAACGATGTTTTCATAGAAATTCATGGAAATCGATCAGAAAATCGATCGGACAGTAAATCTGCTGAAAAACTCATTATGTATTCCCAGCATTAATCACACACTTGAAACAACTTCAGTCTCAAAGCACCTGATCTGCATGCTTGTTCAAGGTTTACAGCTAAAAGTAGGAGGCAGAGGATTAGCATGGCAGACAGGCATATTTGCATTCTTTAAAAGGAAATAAATGTCAGCCTCCATATCCCTCTCACTTCAGGTGTGCTTTAGAAAGGAGTGTGTGTATGCGTGTGTATAGCAGTGGTGGGGAGTGAAGATGTGAGTACAGTACAGTTGAATAATGTAAAAGCTTATTTTTAAATAATATTTTAATAAGGTTGTAAAAGTTTGAATAGAACATGGATGTTACCGCTTCCTCTTAAAATATTTTCAGAATATGAAAAATACATGCAGTAGATAGGACATAAACTCTGCTGGGGAACAAACATTTCCACATCCCTGACACTCTCGGGAATACTAGAAACCGAGGCGACGACAGAGGAAGTCAAGTACTCTCATAGCATAAGTCAACTACCAGTAAGGGTCTGAGTACTCTGCAAATACCCATCTTATCACAGTAAGCTTTTCCAACCAGGCACTGAGTAATAAAGGCTGTACAATATTAATAAACCTGTGCTTTTCACTTTCTCATTTACTTTTTAAATGTCTACAGAAATGTGGACAAAGAGCACAGTTTGCAAGTTATAATGTGGAGTATAAGGATTACCTTCAGATGATTCATCGCAGTGAGCAGCTGATGCCTCCTCCATGGCTGCCCTAGAAGAAAGGTAAACTGCCTTAAAACCGTTAATGATAATCTCACGACCACCACACAGATGTCTCCCCGGAGGGATTAATGAAGCTGTTAATGTTTTGTAAACGGTACAGTGGAAATCTGTAAAATTACCACCCTGTAATGAAAAAGTAATTAAGCACACATTTTTTAACCTTACAAACGTGTACTAATTTCTGCACCCCGGCACGGCAACAGGCAGGTCTGCAGTGGGTAGTTACAGAGCATTGGCCCCAGTGTGAATTTTACACTCCTCCCCCAAGCACTGTATATACACCAATCACATGATACTACATCAACACTGCTGCTTATTCTTTACTAATTCAAGTTCTATCTTCTACTTCAAATGCCATCATCTGCTTTGCAACTCATCCACCTTTCTTCTTGTTCCTCTAATGATGCCCTCTCACCTCTAGTCTCTTCCAATCTCACAATACATACAGATTGAGCTTCTCTATCAACCTTTTAGAGTGTTCCATAATGCGAACCCATTCATAGATTGCTGAATGAATCTTGCTGAACGAATCCCATGATACCATCAAAAACGTACTCTAGAAATAAACCCCTTCTATTTGTCCCATAATCACCATCCCCCACTCCTACATACAGAACTTCTTAAACATTTCTCCTTCTTTGGAAGTCACTTCCACATTTGTTTCAGCACCCGCCATACCTCAACCTCAATGAAGGGAAACTCCAAACTAACTTCTTCAGGTAAACAAGCAATCTCACGTGGGACATGCTGCCCAGTTTCCGATTATCTTGGTCTCAATTCTTACCTCGTCTGCGCATTACATCTTACCAACTCTCCTCACCCCATCATTTTAAGCCCAGTCTACACGATACGATTCTTTGTGCGATTCGATTACGATTCTATTTACGATCCAATTAAATCAGACATGTCCGATCGGGATTCGATTCAATTTGATTTGCCATCGCAAAAATCAAATTGAACCCCGATCGGACATGTCGGATTTAATCGGAGCGTAAATAGAGTTGTAATCGAATTGCACAAATAATCGAATCGTGTAAATGGGGCTTTATCCTTCTATTCCTTTCAATTGTTAGCTCTTATGCCTAATACACACAATGAGAATTTCTGGCAGATTTCTTGCCACACTGATTATTTCCAGCATGTCCAATCTGATTTCCGACCGATTTTCCAATCAATTTTCCATAGAAGTGATTGGTTAGAGTGATCCTGACTGCAATGCCTAATACACACAATGATTTTATGGCAGATTTCTTGCCAGATCGATTATTTTCAGCATGTCCGATCTGATTTCCGATCAGTTTTCCATTCACTTCTATGGAAATAGTGTGTACTTTGCATAATGTCTTGTCCTACAGCAGGGGTGCCCATTGTGTAAATAGTGATCTAATAGATCACAAAGGACTTCTGGATAGATTGCACACACTTGAGTGAA
The DNA here is from genome assembly GCF_040937935.1 of Hyperolius riggenbachi. NCBI lineage: Eukaryota > Metazoa > Chordata > Amphibia > Anura > Hyperoliidae > Hyperolius > Hyperolius riggenbachi. Next base: position 228,143,795 of record NC_090653.1, on the reverse strand, counting down.
ACACCCCTCACGCTCTTTCTGACTCGGACGAGCTTTTAGTGTGATATGCATCTTTGGGTTTTGCACAGCAGTGAAGAGAATTAAAGGGGTAAGCCATACATTTATATTATGTGCTACTGCAGATTACAGTCGGGCGCTATGATACGCATCTAATTATCAAGGTGTTTAGTGCTGATAATAAATAGCTTGAAGGAGACAAAAGGAAACCGAGAGCCCAATATAGTGTAGTATCTCAGTGACAGATTAAGGTGGCCATACACTCGTCAGATTAGCAGCAGATAGATCATCAGATAGATTTCTTATCTATCTGATATGTTTAGAAACATTTTTTATTAGGATTAGAATTCCAATAGATTTCAGTTTGAAATCTATTTAAAAAAATCGATCTGATGGCATTTTTTTGCCATCAGATTTCCATTAGGGACAATGGAAAATGATAAGCAATCTCAACAGATCGACCTGGATTTTCCACCCTGCCAGATCGATTGAAATCAATCGAAATCGGCTGCCAATCGGTCAACCGATTTGCAATCGATCAATCGATTTTGATCGATCGGCCAGACAATCGGCTGTGTGTATGGGCCCCTTTAGTCAAGTGTACAACAAAGTAATGGCTATACTCACAAACGTGGGTCGCCACAAAGGCAACCACTGGAAAGGCAGGCGGGGAGAATTATAACCTGACCCCGTTCAGGTTTAAGAAGTCGCTCTATGTAGACAGGAAGGAATGGGGATACACCCCTCCACCAAGGGTGGACTAGACAATTTGTAAAGCAGTAACACAGAGGCGCCAAATAGAGTAAAATCGATTAAAAACTGTTTAGAAGGGGGAAGTTGGTGAACTCACCTCCCTCGTAGAAAGAAAGACCGGACAATGGGACGTTACTCACAGTATAAAGTAACTTTTTATTAAAAGCTCCAAAGTTGCAACGCGCTTCATGGGTCACAATCCCGCTTCATCAGGCAAACATTTTTGAAGGGTACAAAATCGGGTCAATGGCCTGGCTGAGCGCCTCTGTAGAGACGTCTCTACTTGGCGCCTCTGTGTTACTGCTTTACAAGCTGATAATAGTTTTCAAATTCCCAAGGATTTTACTTAGTGACTTAATTACTATTGTCTTTTGAGGCACTAAATGTCCAAGATCATTATTTGCCAACATTCCAACACCACTGCTAGCCAAGCTTACCTACTGAGGTCACAGAACCCATTCACAACAATGTGTATAAAAATAATAATAATAGCCAACAGTATTTTGTTGTGGTATCTGCAGGTTTCCATTCAGTCATATTGAGAGGGATGGTGCTGCACTGCAGAGCAAGGGGCTAGCTGCAAGTGTCCTAAAGCAATAAGTCAACATGTGCAAGCACAGGATAAAAAAAACCCACACACAATTATTTGTGCTTTGGGAGAATATTGCTTGTCCAGAGTCATTGCTGAATAATAAATATTCAGTGCAGATGAATACTAGCATAAATTGTAAATAGGAGAGAAACTGAGCAGGGCTGGTTTACTCTTAATTAGTTGTGGTTTGTCAAAATTGAACAGACAAATGATGTGTAGCCTGGGTGAAGGAAATGTCCATGTTTCTATTATATGCATTTTTACTTTTACCTGGAAGCTTTTTCACAATGCACTGCTGCAGAACCGATCAGTTACAAAGCCCTTGGGGCTGGACTGAATCAGTTGCTGTCCGTTATCATTGAACGGACAACTGATGTGCCGCCTTGATGAAGGAAATGTCCATGTTTCCCTACATTTAGTTAAAATGTATCAACTGATGATCAGTTAAAATGTAGCAGTGTTTAAAAAGGAACTTTAACCTTCTATTGAACTTCATCCCAATCAGTAGCGAAACCCTAGGGACTTCTGCGTGGTGAAACCCCTCCCACAGTGCGATGTCAGGGCCACGGCCCTGCCAGATTCCTGTCTGTGAACCTCATTGTACTGAGGTAAGTAACGGCTGGTTCAAACTAGGGCTGTGGAGTCGGTACAAAAATCTTCCGACTCCAACCCCGACTCCAGGGACCCAAAATGGCTCCGACTCCTCTACTCCTTAGTCAAATACTTACCAGTGCTGTGGATTTTGTACCAACTCCTCAGTTTATGAAATCACTGACTCCAACTCTGACTCCGGGTACCCAAAATTGCTCCGACTCCAAGTCCTCGACTCCGCAGCTCTGGTTCCAACTGCCAAGCAAGCAGCATCTCCTTCTGTGCATCGAACTCTTGTATGCCAGTAGTAAAGATGAGGACCTGCAGGCTCAGAGCGGATCGAACATGACTGAATTACAGAGCGACCGTCAATTATTTCTTGATCTCTCTTCTATTTTTTAACTTCTCACTTTTTTATTTTTCTCCCCCTAATACTATCTTTCAGTAAAGTTCCTCTTTAAGCATTCAACATAAACCATCCTTAATAGGTCATTTAAATCGTGAGCGATAAGCCAATTTTGTTGAGCAAAGCTCAGTTCTTTTAGTCTGGAAGTATATATTGCCAAGATTAATGGCAAACCTTATATTGTATATCTTTTCATGAGCATATATAGCAGTCATTGCACAAAACTTCTAACAGGAACTGGGAGATAACAGTGTCAGGGTTTGGCGCTTGTCAATGGATCTGCTTCCTCCTGAAGCAAGGCTGAAGTTTCTTACCAGTCTCATGGCAACAGTACTCCAGAGTAGTGTTGCCACATTTGCCAAGAAGAGCAATTAGGGCTCATTTTAGTTAGGGCAAGAGGCTTTGCTACTCATTTTACTCCCCTGCATTGGGCGGTGTGTTGGCGTAGTGGACAGAACTCTTTCCTTTTAGTGCTGGGTCCCCGGTTCATAGTCAGGGCACTCTCTCACTTTTTCCAACAACCATACACACTATCTTATGCCATTTCTCTTCAACCTTTGGCCAAGTTGTGCTCCTCACTAAATAAAACCTAAAAACAAACTGCCCACAGGTATACATATTGTACACTACCATACCTAGGTTCCTATTTCTTTAGATTGTAAGCTCACAAGGGCAGGGATCTCTCACCTTTGCGTGTCTTGGAATTGAATATACATTGTTACATTTGTCACTGTAATTACTATTTCTACCAATCCTGTATTATGTACTAGTATCTATATTTTGTGTATACCATTGTCTGTATTATGTGCCCCATGTTTGTTTCTTACTCTGTACTCTGCCACGGAATATGTTGGAGCTTTCTAAATCAATAATAATAATAATATCTGCACTGAGTTTGTATGTTCTCCCGGGTTTTTCTGCAAAAAACATTCAAACAAGTTAATTGCCTTATCCCTTAATTGATCCTAGACGATGATGGACATATAACTATCGTGGGAATTAGATTGCGAGCCCCTCTTAGGGACAGTTAGTAACAAGAGTACTTCTATACTCTGTAAAAGCACGGTAGAAGATATCAGTGCTATATAAATAATAATAAAATTCTTTTCTATAAAGAAAACATTAAAATTGCATAAAAACTGAGGAAACCCTGATGCATATTAATACAATCCTGCAGGGAAAGGGGTATTTCCCTGCTACAGATATAAATAAACAAGCAATACAGATGAAAAGCTGATCCCTCCTTTGAAATGGTTAATACAAAAGAGAGCGTATCAGCTATCTCAAAAAGACACTTCTATTATTTTTTTCCCCTAAGCATCTGTGTTTTTCTTTTCAATCCTTGCAATTAAATCATCGTGCTAAATGACAGACTGGAGATTACCTGGAAAACAACCCTGTTTTGATGTGGATGCTGCAGCACAGGGCAGGCAGTTAAGTTTGAATGTTATCGTTCAGACAGGAAGTGTGAAACTAGCATCACTGAGACGTAAGGGAAGATCTCAATGCTGCCTGGGGTGGCATGTTTATTGTATTGCTGAAACAAGCAGCAGCAGGGAGGTTTAGCCTGTTTTTCTGCTGCTGGATGGAAGTGTCATTGTGTTAAGATATGGGTAGGTGGGATTGGTCGCAGCGAGGATGTGATATGTCCCCAGTTGTTAAGAAGTTATTTTCTCTTTACACCCGCTCACAATGCTTTTGTTTCTGCAGCTTACATTTCCTTCCTGGCAGCCCTGCTCCCCGCTGGACACGTGATCCACAGAGAGGCCCTCCAACACAGCCGATGACCTCAGTCTTTTCCCACAACAGAAGTCTGTTATCACTGCAGCACGGAGGATGGGGAGGCAGGCTGCTCGCTGCATTAATATATGCATGACATTTTCTAAGGAAAGATTGCTCACCAGTTGCACAGTACTGAAAAAAATGGCTGATCATCTTCCTAATTTATTAGATGACGTGCTTGATGACTGTTTCTTCTTTCAACAACTCACAGAGCTGCATTATTATTCTTTAATTACAAATTACTAACAAGTGCATTAAAGAAAGGAAGTGAATTATAAACTTGAGGCAAAGACAAAAAAAGTGACATACAGGTGAAACTCAAAAAGTTAGACTATCATGCAAAAGTCCATTTATTTCAGTGAAAGGCGAAACTTTTATATGAAATAGGAACCCTTTGCTGGTGTTTTGGATTAATAATGAGCTGATTAGAGTCTGACACCGAGTCGAGAATATTGAACATTTTCACAATATTCTAATGGTCTGATATTTTGATTTTGGGGCTCTCAAACTGTAATAATCAAAATTATAACAAATAAAAGGTTTAAATATCTTGCTTTGCATGTAATGAGTCTTTTCATGATATTCTAATTTTTTCAAGTTTCACCTGTAAAGTGATGTGAACCTCTCCGTACCAAAGTGCTTATACTCTAAAGCTATGAACTCACATTAAGCCCCGTTCACAGTGGGGCGTTGCTGAGCGGCAAATGGATAATGCAGAACCTCGCAATTCAACACCTATACGACGTTCGCTGAGCAGATAGTGCTGCGTACCGCTAACATTCTGCCGTGGTGTGTTCCTTCTTTGACAGGGAACGATACACTCCGTTAACATAGCCTTACATTTTCGAGGCCCAAAATGATTGTGATCCTCGGGGGGAGGCAGGGAATAGACTGTGCATGTGTCCCCCTATATCGCTGATGAGGTTACGTAATTATTTGGGTTGAATGAAGACATATGTCTATCGAGTTGAACCAAAAACAGGTAGTTAGTGGCCCCTATTCTTGCAGGAATGTCTACTGATGTTTTCACAGAGGGACACCTTCTGATCATCGTCCACCTTCTCCTCTCCATAGAGTAGAAGAGGCTGCCCCCGCCAGAGAGAATATAAAGTCAAATTCAACGCTTGTTTCCCAATTTCTGGACGCAAGGTGTGTTGTAATTTACGGAAAATTGTTGAATATTTTATTATACTTTCACATATGGTTGGGCTGATCAGGGGGCATCTTTGCTTCCCCAGGCCATCCCAGACCATTATGTAATTGTAACAATCGGTGGGTGCAGAGAGTATCTGATTACCGGTGATCTGCAGTATCACCAGAAATACAGATATATACCAGATTATAAGTGATCTGCAGTCTCACCGATAATCCGATATACAAACTAACCTCTGTTCACCTGAGTAGAGTGTAGTGTTTAGTGTAACAGTAACACTTAGAGGACAAGGCCTCAATGCAGCAAGGAGTACTGCACAGATTCCTTCCGCAGACCTGAGCTCTCCAAGACGGGAGGAGTCAGACTGACAGTAGGAAGGTATATCTGAAAGTGACCCTCAGGAGGGAGGATCGCTAACAGAGCGAGGAACCGCCTCTAACGGTAAGGTCGGTTCTCGAGGTCGGACAAGCCAGGTCGTACACACACAGACAGATAAAGTACAAGATCAGGAGGCAAAGGCGGAGTCAAAGTACAGGCAGGGTTCAGCAACAGGGTATCAGACATATCGGGGTACAAAATCAGGAGGCAGAAGCAGAGTCAAGGAACGAGCCGGGGTTCGGCAACAGAGTATCAGAAATAACGAGGTACAAGATCAGAGTTCAGAAGGGTGGTCAAGGCAGGCAAAAGTCATAACAGATAATCACAATCAAACTAGTACTTTAGCTATCAACAGAATCTAGCTAAGTGTAGGATTACAGCTCCAGCTGGTCCCGGCACACTTACGGATCTGACTACGGATCTGGGTGCTCCCACATGTGTGATCGCACGCCAGAAAAAGAGCAAGTGAACAACCAGCAGTATATATACTCTAGGACCTTTCCAGGACCTCCCTAATTGCTGGTCCAATGGGAGGAGTGGAATTTGTCAGCTGACCCAGCTGGTCAGCCGACACCCTTCTAACTGCTATTTAAACTCTGCCTCTGTGCTCGCGCGCGTGTAAGGGCTCGTTTCCACTATCGCGAATCCGCATGTGTCCAACACATGCGGATTCGCACATGTAATGCAAGTGGATGGGCCTGTTTCCACTGTAGCGTTGTTGAGGTGCGTTTTTTTCAGCGGTAAAAAAACGCTCAAAAGAGTCAACGAATTCGCCTGCGAGTGGAATGCATGCGAATCGCCGCTAATGTATTTAATAGGGAAATCGCATGCGGCTTTGTCATGCGGATTTCCCCGCGATTTCGCATGCGATTTCGCATGAAAGCCAATGGAACTTAACACAGGCAGTGACATGGTTAAATTCGCATGGCTCCTTGCCATGCGAAATCGCATGCGAAATCGCGGGGAAATCCGCATGGGGAAACGCAGCCGCATGCGATTTCTTCAGCGGTGGAATCCAGGCGATTCCGCACCGCTACAGTGGAAACAAGCCCTAAGTCTGAATCTTGGTGGACTATCAGTCCCAGCCACACCAGTACTGTCATGCAATGAATCTAATGCGGTGGCCGCCTCTGATGCGGATTCCGCCGCACTGCCCATGCGGCGTTTTTTTCCGCGTTGTGACGCCATGCTGGACGCGGAAACAGCCGCCTCACCTCGAGAGACGGCGGCTTTTCCGCGTTTCCTCACAGTACCCCCCTCCCGAGGAGTGGACTCCGGACAACTCCTACCAGGTTTCTCGGGATGTAAGGCGTGAAATTCCCTCCTTAATTCGTCCGCATGCATGCGACTCCCCGGTACCCATTGTCTCTCCTCAATGCCGTACCCTTTCCAATGTACGCGATATTGTACCGAGTTTTGTACAACGCGTGAATCTAAAATCTTTTCTACCTCGTACTCAGGTTGGTCATCCACCAACACAGATGGAGGAGGAGTGGGACCCACATAGACTGCTGGCTTAAGCAGGGATACGTGGAAGGACCTTACCCCACGCATGCTGGCGGGAAGATCAACAGCGTAAGTGACGTTGTTGATCCTTCTGGCTATCGGGAAAGGCCCGACCAACCTGGGACCCAACTTGTCTGAGGGCTGTTTCAGGGCCAAGTGACGTGTGGATACCCAAACCAAGTCTCCTGGTTGGAATCTCCACTCCAAAGACCGTTTCTTGTCAGCTTGACCCTTCTGACTCAGAAACGCCTTTTCCAAACTCTCTCACCGTCCGCCAAATGTCTTTAAAAGACCTTTGCCAAGCCTCCAGAGCTGGAAACGGAGTGGAGGCCACTGGTAACGGTGAAAATTTGGGCAATCTTCCAGACACAACCTGGAACGGAGAAAATCCAGTGGAAGAACTTTTCAAATTGTTTTGTGCAAATTCTGCAAAGGGCAGAAATTTGACCCAGTCATTCTGCGCCTCTGCAACGTAGCATCTCAAAAACTGCTCTAACGACTGGTTGACCCTCTCTGTCTGACCGTTGGTCTGTGGGTGGTAGCCCGATGAAAACGACAGCTTCATGCCCATTTGATGACAGAATGCCCTCCAGAATTTAGATACGAATTGGACTCCCCGATCGGACACTATGTTTTCCGGAATGCCGTGCAACCGGAACACGTGTTTGATAAACAAGTCTGCCAATTCCTGGGCCGAGGGGAGTCCTTTCAAGGGCACAAAATGGGCCATCTTGCTGAAGCGGTCGACTACCACCCAAATGACCGACATGCCCTCTGATCTGAGAAGCTCACCCACAAAATCCATGGACAAGTGGGTCCATGGTTCACTCGGGGTGGGTAAAGGCTGCAACCTCCCTACAGGTGCCAGCCGGGAGGGTTTGCTTTTAGCACATACCGCACAATCCTTAACAAATTCTTTGCAGTCGGCTGCCAGAGACGGCCACCAAGCGCACCTGGCCACAAGATCCTGCGTTCTAGATGCCCCAGGATGTCCCGCATTCTTGTGTGAATGGAATATCTGTAGCACCCGGAGACGGAATGGCAGAGGCACAAATAAAACCCCCTCAGGCTTCCCCTCAGGGACATCCTGCTGAAAAGGACTTAAGGTCTCTGTCCAGTCTTCCCAAGTCTCTGTTACGGCCAGCACCAAATTTTGTGGGACAATGGTCTCTGGGGCAGAAGGCTGTGCTGTCTCCAACTCAAAGCATCTGGACAGGGCATCTGCCTTAATGTTCTTGCTACCCGGGGTATACGTAATTATGAACCTGAACCTCGAAAAAAACAAAGACCATCGAGCCTGACGGGGACTTAATCTCGTAGCCCCCTCGATGTATTCTAGATTCTTGTGATCCGTGTATACAGTAATTGTATGTTCTGCTCCTTCCAGCCAGTGACGCCACTCCTCAAAGGCAAGTTTAATGGCTAAGAGCTCTCTGTTGCCTATATCGTAGTTTCTCTCTGCCGGAGAGAACCTACGAGAGAAATACGCACAAGGGTGTAGCCTTCCCTGCAAGCCTGACCGCTGAGACAGCACAGCCCCTACCCCAACCTCCGAGGTGTCTACCTCAACAATAAAAGGATAAGAGGTGTCTACATGTCTCAGGATGGGTGCGGAACAAAACAAATCTTTTAAAGTGGAGAAAGCACTTAATGCATCAGGAGACCAGTGGGTGGTATCTGCCCCTTTTTTCGTAAGACAGGTGAGGGGTGCGATAACCGTGGAATACCCCTTTATGAACCTTCTATAATAATTCGCAAAGCCTAAAAACCGCTGTAAAGACTTCAACCCAACCGGCTGAGGCCATTCCAAAACAGCGGAGACTTTGGCGGGGTCCATAGACAGGCCCGTGGTGGAAATTATGTACCCCAGAAAGGCGACAGATGTGACTTCAAAAATACACTTCTCAATCTTAGCGTAGAGTGAGTTTTGTCTTAATTTGTTGAGTACAAATTTCACATGCATTCTGTGCTCAGAGAGGTTGTTGGAGAAAACAAGTATATCGTCTAGATAGACCAGCACAAATCTCCCCAACACCTCTCTGAAGACCTCGTTGATGAGTTCCTGGAAAACGGCCGGAGCATTACATAACCCAAAGGGCATCACCAGATACTCGTAATGCCCGTCTGGCGTGTTAAAGGCCGTTTTCCAGGAACTCATCAACGAGGTCTTCAGAGAGGTGTTGGGGAGATTTGTGCTGGTCTATCTAGACGATATACTTGTTTTCTCCAACAACCTCTCTGAGCACAGAATGCATGTGAAATTTGTACTCAACAAATTAAGACAAAACTCACTCTACGCTAAGATTGAGAAGTGTATTTTTGAAGTCACATCTGTCGCCTTTCTGGGGTACATAATTTCCACCACGGGCCTGTCTATGGACCCCGCCAAAGTCTCCGCTGTTTTGGAATGGCCTCAGCCGGTTGGGTTGAAGTCTTTACAGCGGTTTTTAGGCTTTGCAAATTATTATAGAAGGTTCATAAAGGGGTATTCCACGGTTATCGCACCCCTCACCTGTCTTACGAAAAAAGGGGCAGATACCACCCACTGGTCTCCTGATGCATTAAGTGCTTTCTCCACTTTAAAAGATTTGTTTTGTTCCGCACCCATCCTGAGACATGTAGACACCTCTTATCCTTTTATTGTTGAGGTAGACGCCTCGGAGGTTGGGGTAGGGGCTGTGCTGTCTCAGCGGTCAGGCTTGCAGGGAAGGCTACACCCTTGTGCGTATTTCTCTCGTAGGTTCTCTCCGGCAGAGAGAAACTACGATATAGGCAACAGAGAGCTCTTAGCCATTAAACTTGCCTTTGAGGAGTGGCGTCACTGGCTGGAAGGAGCAGAACATACAATTACTGTATACACGGATCACAAGAATCTAGAATACATCGAGGGGGCTAAGAGATTAAGTCCCCGTCAGGCTCGATGGTCTTTGTTTTTTTCGAGGTTCAGGTTCATAATTACGTATACCCCGGGTAGCAAGAACATTAAGGCAGATGCCCTGTCCAGATGCTTTGAGTTGGAGACAGCACAGCCTTCTGCCCCAGAGACCATTGTCCCACAAAATTTGGTGCTGGCCGTAACAGAGACTTGGGAAGACTGGACAGAGACCTTGAGTCCTTTTCAGCAGGATGTCTCTGAGGGGAAGCCTGAGGGGGTTTTATTTGTGCCTCTGCCATTCCGTCTCCGGGTGCTACAGATATTCCATTCACACAAGAATGCGGGACATCCTGGGGCATCTAGAACGCAGGATCTTGTGGCCAGGTGCGCTTGGTGGCCGTCTCTGGCAGCCGACTGCAAAGAATTTGTTAAGGATTGTGCGGTATGTGCTACTGTGAGGAAACGCGGAAAAGCCGCCGTCTCTCGAGGTGAGGCGGCTGTCTCCGCGTCCAGCATGGCGTCACAACGCGGAAAAAACGCCGCATGCCGCATGGGCAGTGCGGCGGAATCCGCATCTGTAACGATCGGTGGGTGCAGAGAGTATCTGATTACCGGTGATCTGCAGTATCACCGGAAATACAGATATATACCAGATTATAAGTGATCTGCAGTCTCACCGATAATCCGATATACAAACTAACCTCTGTTCACCTGAGTAGAGTGTAGTGTTTAGTGTAACAGTAACACTTAGAGGACAAGGCCTCAATGCAGCAAGGAGTACTGCACAGATTCCTTCCGCAGACCTGAGCTCTCCAAGACGGGAGGAGTCAGACTGACAGTAGGAATGTATATCTGAAAGTGACCCTCAGGAGGGAGGATCGCTAACAGAGCGAGGAACCGCCTCTAACGGTAAGGTCGGTTCTCGAGGTCGGACAAGCCAGGTCGTACACACACAGACAGATAAAGTACAAGATCAGGAGGCAAAGGCGGAGTCAAAGTACAGGCAGGGTTCAGCAACGGGGTATCAGATATATCGGGGTACAAAATCAGGAGGCAGAAGCAGAGTCAAGGAACGAGCCGGGGTTCGGCAACAAAGTATCAGAAATAACGAGGTACAAGATCAGAGTTCAGAAGGGTGGTCAAGGCAGGCAAAAGTCATAACAGATAATCACAATCAAACTAGTACTTTAGCTATCAACAGAATCTAGCTAAGTGTAGGATTACAGCTCCAGCTGGTCCCGGCACACTTACGGATCTGACTACGGATCTGGGTGCTCCCACATGTGTGATCGCACGCCAGAAAAAGAGCAAGTGAACAACCAGCAGTATATATACTCTAGGACCTTTCCAGGACCTCCCTAATTGCTGGTCCAATGGGAGCAGTGGAATTTGTCAGCTGACCCAGCTGGTCAGCCGACACCCTTCTAACTGCTATTTAAACTCTGCCTCTGTGCTCGCGCGCGTGTAAGTCTGAATCTTGGTGGACTATCAGTCCCAGCCACACCAGTACTGTCATGCAATGAATCCAATGCGGTGGCCGCCTCTGATGCGGATTCCGCCGTTACCAATGCGGATTCCGCCGCACTGCCCATGCGGCATGCGGCGTTTTTTTCCGCGTTGTGACGCCATGCTGGACGCGGAAACAGCCGCCTCACCTCGAGAGACGGCGGCTTTTCCGCGTTTCCTCACAGTAATGCACCACTGTGGGGGTGACCTATGACTGTCAGCTAAATTGCAAATGCCAGTTCTGCTGTCTCTGTGCCCAAGCCAATCTAAACCTATTCATGGTGTACTGAAGGCACAGGGGTGTTTGGGCAGCTCAGACCACCTGGAAGCCAATCTGTGGTTTTTGTTTTGTAGTGTTGATGCACTTGGAGGCTCCAAGCCCTTTCAGAGAGATCAATCAAATTAACTCTTTTTTTCATAACAAATATATTTGCATATAAATACATTTGCTAGTTTCCATGTGTTCCACACTTATGGGGGAAAAATATCATTTTCGGCGATAAATTATAACTTCAACTGGTTTCCAAAAACCTACTTACATGATCCTCATCATAAAAACAAGCTACTGTACTTTTGCTTTAATTTCCTTTGACAGTCATTACTTTTGCCCCCAGTTTTGCAAAAAAATACCAGTATGTGAAAGCAAAGCAAGTTCTTACGTCCATAAGTTTATAATTCACATTCTATATACAGGAATACTCAAACAGCAGAGGATTATACCGTCCGATATCTGTGACTGGAGTAAAGGTCGGCACTTGCAGAGATGAGAGTGCGCATCTGAATCCCTGTAGCTGCGCCATGCATGGCTATACAGATTTGGATGCATGAAAGAAAAACTGCTGCATGCGATTCAGACAGCATGCTACTGCTGGAATAGGTCGCGTTTCCCTGTGTGACTCAGATGCAGCAAAATGCTGTGTACTCCACTCAAGTGGAATTGTGCCCTGTAACAATATTTTCAGCCTTATTTCTTCTATCCTATAAGTTCCTATAGCTGTTCTAATGTGCTCTGTCTTACTGCAGCCTTTCTTACTTGCCCAGTGGCTTTGTTATCTCTGTTATATGATCTAATCTTCTCTCTTCTGTCAGCTTTGTCGGCTAAGGCTGGAATGTGTGGAATGTGCAGCACTGCTTGTCATTGGCAGAAGCTTTACACACCCTCTTCACACTCTGTGTGAGTCACAGTCTGAGCCTATCACAAGCTGGTTAGTTTGTTTGTAAACACTGCCTAAAACTCTCAATTGCAAGCCAGGATTGCAGCAGGGAGTGGCAGAAACAGCACAGAGGGGCCCAGGAGAACATAAGGAATAGAATGGTATGCTTTTTATTGTAAGAATTTTAGAGTACAGATTCTCTTTAAGGACTTGTGAGAGGCAGGGGTGTTTGAACTGTATACATGTACCCCCATGTTGAGGTAAAGAACTGTGTTTTGAAGTATGTCCTCCCTGTGTGCATGGAAATCAGTCTGTCTCCAGAGCTAATTGTGCCACATATTTTAGCATCTGTCAGCTCATAGCAGTTCGCAATCGCTAAGCATTTGCAATTTGTTTTGTTTTCAGGACTTTTGCACACTGCAAATAGCAAATCCAATTTCCAATTCTGATTTGTGATTTCGATTTTCATTGGATGCTATCAACACAAGAAGAAAAATGCAGAAAAAACGCAACACGCAGGACCGATTCAAAATCGCAAATTGGAATTGTATGTAAAATCGGAAATTAAATCGGAATCAAATGTAGTGTGCAAGTGGCCTCAAAGCAATTCTTATGAGTTTTCGCTGTCCTAGTGCTATGCTGATCAGCAAGCGCACTCAAAGCTCTGCTAGTGGGCCCCGGCCCTAAAGGGTAGGCAGACTGATAGCTCAAATAATCTGCCAACCAGGCAGTCTCATCTGTGTTTCTGCTAGCATCGGTGTCCATTTATGTCTGCCATTTACTCTTCTTTATTCTGCCTGTATATGTCAATTCTAATAAGTTTAGCTGTCAATGTGTATTAGACTTCTGACACCAATGAAGCTATTGATTAGTGCAGATTAGCTTGAGTATATGGTTCTGGAAGCGGGAATCAATGGCAATTTGAGTATTATTTAGTGGTTAACAGTCTGTCCAGCATTTGCTAATTAGTGTTCCTTTTCAGACGTGATTTTTTCCATCTGCCAGACAACGTGAATCACCAAGTGCTATTATTGCTGGACAAACTGATGTGGTAGATGTTTTATTACTGTACCAAGAATTAACAACAGTACACGTACAGTGAAGCTTCATAGTATTCATTTCAAGCATCTAATCGTTACTGAGGAGGAATGGTGGAGAAATCTCATGTCGTATAAAGTCATTACAGTGCATATGAAGACGGCACAGCTTCTTATCTGTATCTGGAAGCTGGGCTTCTGTGTTCTCTGGACAAATGGCCAATGACTGAATACAGCTTCAAATTAAGCCAATGGAAACTGATAGGAAAATGCATTGGATTCACCCAGTTTATAGAATTTGCATGCAAAACAGAATTTTTAGCATGTCATTGACCTAGTTTTCTGGCAGCAACTTTCATTAGACATTTGCGATGAGAGAACAGATAATTCAATAGGGTTGCACATTTCCCTGTTCACGCAAATCATCCTATCTCTTCAAAAAGCGAACATGTCAATTACATGGGCTTGGTCACTGATTCATTTCCTGACTGGGCATACTATGGACAACAGAACCTTGGCAAATTTGATCTATGTGACCAAACTGGAGGAAACATTACTACATGTATGGCTAGACAGTTTACTTTAAAGTGAATCTGAGGTTAAAATAAACTGATGATATATACAATTGTATTGTCACGATCTACATCTGCTGGTGATGTTGTGAATTATTTGCATGAACTTCCTCCTTTCCACCAGCAGATGTCAGGATTCTCCTCAGAAGATTTCACATCTAGAACTTCTACCTGTCCACCAGCAGAGGGCCCTCTTCTTCAGGAACTGTGTATGTTACAGACTATTGCTGGGAGGAGATCGGTCACCTGACCTTCCAGCAGCAGTATTTAAGGCCAGCATAAACTATACTCAGTGCTAGTTCATTGTATCTGCGTACCTGTGTTCTAGCCCTCTGAGCCTGAGTTGCGGCCTCTGTTCGTGTATCTAGTATCCCGTTCCTTTGCTTACCCGTGTTTTGACCTGTGCCTGCCTTGTGACTATTCTCTGCCTAGCGATTACCTTGTACTGTATGATCTCCTGGTTTATATTCTGCTTGTATGGCCATCCGTTTGCCTATTGCCTTTAGTACTGCGAATTATCTGTGTATTGTAAATAACCTGTATATTGCTTGTAAATATCATCCTGGGTTTAGGGTCTGTGTGCACATATTTGTATATACACTGGGTTACTCTGCATTTATACCTTATGCAGAGTAGGCTAATTGTATGTACTCCAGGTTGCAAGTGTATGCTTAGATTACATTTGCTTACAGGGAGATTGTCTTGTATTGCATATCTCAGATTGCACGTGTATGCATTTAATGCACTTGCTTACAGGGAGATTGTTCATATTACTTGTATATTTTTGCATGTTGAAGTGCATGAGGTTTATGCATGCTAATTTATGTTCCTTGCATTTATTAATAAATTACTGTATTCATTTATTCCTGGCACTCTCAGTTTTTCCGCATTAGTGACATTTCCTGCATTATTGCATCTTGTGCATTGCCCATGTTGTTTCATGTGCAATGCATAAATGCAATCCTTACATGTATTTATCCTAACTGGTGGAGTGCACATGTGCTCTACGCAGGGCAGGAGTGAAAACGCCATTCCTCCAAACACACGTGCCATCGAAACGGGGTGGCGTATCACAGTGGAGCGGGCCAGACGGACACATACATATGGGTTGGAAATTATTATTATAGAGCTATTAAAATGAAATTGAGGTGAAAATAAGCTGATGAGATAAACAATAGTATTTATCCTACTCCTAAAATGACTTTTTTAGATATACCATGGTTTTATTTTGTAGTTAAACATTTACAAAGTAGATTGAATGTTTTATTGTCTCTGTTCAATGGCAGTCTATTAAGTGTCCCAGAGTTAAAATACATGAATTATTGACCCTTTTCTATCTCTCCCATGCCCTCACAAGTTGTATTTTGCCAGGAAAACTTTTATGGCTTTAATTTGCTTATCAGTGATGATTACTTTATTTCTGACAAGCTACTGACAAGACAAAAGCTGTCACTTCCATGCCTGAAAATTAACTCTTTCAAGGAGCAATAAAAAAAACAAAAACAAAAAAAAACAGCCTAGTTATTAACATGTTTTGTACTGTACATACACGTTTATCTCATCATGTCACATGTCACCTTGGGTACACTTTAAAGCTAAATATATATTTTAAAAAAGGATTTTTATTGAACATTCATGGATGGTAAACTAAAAAGAACGACCTGTGAGGTAAACTACCAAACTGCGGGTTAAATACCTACCTACTATTTTTTCAAATTTTATTTATGTTGGATAAGGACTCTTTCAGATGGACAGCTAAAATGCAGCCCAATGGCAGGGTTTGTAACACCACCCGTGTTAGCACTGGATGCACGATGGCGTTACCCAGTGGCAGAGAACTGTGTCGTGTCTGAGCAAGGCTGTGGTAGAGCTCAGATGTGAATCCATGGGCGGGGGGGGGGGAAAGCACACCTGTTTTCCACCGGAATTCACTGTCTTTAGTTGCACATATGAGAGCCCTAACACAACCCAAGTGATTATTGTACACTAACTGATCCAGGCGGGTAGTGGAACAGTTTGTAACTAATCAAACTTGTTTTCTACATTCAGGATTTTAAGACAAATCTGTCTTTAATCGCCACACCTTTCCTGCAAGATTAAAGCAACATACAGTACATGTCAATATAATAACATATACAAATTGTACCACAGACATCTTTTATTCTCCATTTACTTCACTCATAAAGAGTCAGTGAAGCAGGAGTCCTTAAAGAGAGTCTGAAGCCATAATAAAAATGGCTTTTTACTTTCTATTCAGCAGGGGCATGTTTGCCCCTGCTAAAACGCCGCTATTCCGCGGCATAACGAGAGGTCTTTAGCCCCCCAAATCCCCCCCTGCAAAATCCACGACCAACTTGGTCATAGATTTTGCTGCCCCTGTGCGCTTCCATGTGAGGCAGGGCTATGAGCTGCAGCCCTGCCTCACACGCGTCTGTCAGCGGCGGATCTCCGCCTCTCCCCCGCCCCTCTCAGTCTGCCGCTGATAGACGTGTGTGAGGCAGGGCTGCAGCTCAAAGCCCTGCCTCACACGGAAGTGCTCCCCGGAGGTAGCAGGGGGGTTTTGGGGGGTTAAGACCCCTCGTTATGCCGCGGGATAGTGGCGTTTTAGCAGGGGCAAACATGCCCCTGCTGAATAGAAGGTAAAAAGCCATTTTTATTATGGCTTCAGACTCTCTTTAAAACATCAAATTAAACAAAACAAAAATGGCCTGAGACCACTACTAAGGGGATTTTCCCCTTCTGTACCAGAGCAATTTTCACCTTGCATCGCTCCTTGACCCATTGACGATTATCTACGTCGCTGGGCCAGGAACTGAAGTCTTGTGCGACGTAGATATACTGAAGCAAACCATGGAAGTGGTTAATATACCAGGACGTAAAAGCAATTGTGAACAAAGAATGCAAGTTCTGGCTGCAAGTAAAATACCTCCACTGCAGAAATAATGCAAATCTAAGGCAGGGAACACACACACCAGAATCGCATGGCAATATAAGTCAACGGGATGACCCATACTTACAATGCGATTAAGGCTACTTGCACACCAAGACGTTGCGTTAGGTGCCACGTTAAGGTCGCATAACGTGCACCTAACACAACGTATGGTGCTGCAAGATAGGACGGTAGAGTGAGCCGCGTTAGGCGGCTCTATCCCTATCAGGGTCTCCCAGAGTGGCGCTGATTGGCCGGCGGGACCACGTGTAATGCGGAGCAAGACACTCCGCATCACGTGGTCCCGCCGGCCAATCAGCTGCCGCCAGTGCAGTGAATATTAAGTAGCCATGTGCGCGGCTACTGTAGCTGGCTCTATCCCCCACTGAGCATGTGCAAACAGTCTAACGCGGCTATAGCCGCTCTAACGCCGTAGCATGCTGCACTTTCGGGAGAACGTGCAGCGTTACATGTAACGCAACGTGGGCTGTGTGAACAGCCCACTTGTGTTACATTGCTGTGCGTTGGGGGAGTGTTACAGGCGCACTAACGTGCGCCTGTAACGTCCCTGTGTGTAAGCAGCCTTAAAGAGAACCAGAGATGAAGCAACCTCATGTATTTTACCTTATAAATCAGTGGGAACATGACAGTAAACACCTAATCTGCTCTTTGTTACATTGTTCTCTGTTTAATTTGCCTGTTATCACCTCTAAGATAAGAATCCCAACTAAGCAGTCGGTCTGGCTTTGCTACAGAATAATTATAGCGGAGACTGTGTTCTTTGCTGTCTTCAAGTCCAAGCCTGCCCCCTGCTGGCTTTGCTCAGGAATCATTATAGCTGAGTCATTATAGCAAAGCCAGAATCAATGCTCAGTCCGGGATTCTTATCTCAGCTAGATAACAGACACTTTTAGCAGTGAGGATGGAACAGAGAGCATGGTAAATGTATTCTCTAATGTTCCCACTGATTTCTATGGTAAAATACACAAGGGTGCTTCGTCTCTGGTTCACTTTAAGGTGTGTGTGTGAATGAGTAGCCTGCAAGAGGATACCACAAACTGCTTGCGATACCCATAGTCAAAGTTCAATTTCCGCTAGCTGACCGCATGTGATGAGCGCATTGGCTGGATAGTATACCAGTTAAGGGCTCTGCCTCTGACACAGGCGACCTGGATTTGAATCTTGGCTCTTCCTGTTCAGAAAGCCAATGCCTATTCAGTGAGGAGACCTTGGGTAAGGTCTAAGGCAGGGAACACACACACCAGAATCGCATGGCAAACTACTGCTACTGCCTATAGAGCGCACCCTAGTAGCTGCTGCTCTGGCACTTTGAGTCTGCCAGGAGAAAAGCGCAATATAAAATGTTCTGTGTCTGGTCTTGTCATTAAAACGCAAATTAGAGACAAAGGATTGCCCGCTGAAAACTGCAGTTGTTCATGTGTTGCCTATCTACGAACACATTCTTTGTGAACCGAGCCAAATATCACTTCAACAAGCTTTACGTTTGCTGGTACTAATGAACCGCTGCGGCTAATGGATGAGATCATTTTTTTGTTTTTTTTGACTTGGCTCAGCTTTCTACTGGTTGTAAAACCTTAATCCTAATGAAAAATAATCCTATTGTTATTCTTCATAATAGTCAAAATAATTACTTTGTAATTAAATTAACTGTATATTAGATGGATTAAAGCAAATGTTAAGATTTATTCCTGCATAAATCTGTCACCTTTATTAAAACAGGTGTGGCACCCCATAACAATACATGTGCTCCAGAGACTTCGCAAGCAGCTCTCTGCAGAAATTTACATGACTGACTACTGCTATGCAGGAAACAGGCAAAAGGAGCCAGGCCTGTGGAGTCGGAGTCGTGGCAATTTTGGGGACCTGGAGTCGAAGGTTTCATAAGCTGAAGAGTCGGACGATTTTTGTACCAACTCCACAGCCTTGAAAGGAGCTTTACTGAATATAACTTAATCAAAATTGCTTATTTCTTTACATTACTTTATAATTAATTAATTCATTCATTCAATCATTCATTCATTGTCTGCCCATTGTAAAATCTTTCCCTTATTATTATTATATTTATAAAGTGCCAACATATTACGCAGCGCTGCACAATAAATATGCAATTATACAAGGATGACAGACATAAGGTTATACAACATAGAACAAAGTTGTATAAAGTTATACAAGGCAAACAGTACAAGATACACGATAATGCGATATTGGGCTGGTTAGGTAGGCCCATTTAATACAAGTACAGGCTGTCATAGGAAAGGAGCACACGGTCCTGTAGATTGCACTAGGGGAAGGGAAGACCCTGCCAGAGGCTTACAATCTGACGGGGGGTGGGTGAGGGGGGGGGGGTGGTAGGGCGCCAGGGCCGGACCGGGGCATAGGCTGGAGAGGCTCCAGCCTCAGGGCGCAGTGTAGGAGGGGGCGCAGAATTCATTCAGCTGTCATTCCTAATTGTGTTTGAAGCAGAAAGAAATAAGAAAAGGAGATACATGGCAGTGACTGTAAGCCAGATAACTAGATATTAAGGTGTTGGGGAGGTTGTGGGTCCTGTGGCGCCTCTTAATCTAATAGCAATCAGTGTGTGACAGGTAGGGTGGGAGGGATGGAGGGGCGCACTTTGGTGTCTCAGCCTTGGGTGCTGGAGGACCTTGTCCCGGCTCTGGGGGGCGCACACAACGCATTGTTCACACACTCACCCCCAACTGCCGGAAGCCGATCCCTCATGCGCCGCGCTTTATGCCCTCTCTTTTTGTAGGCTAGTGATGCATCTGTACAGGAGTCAGACCCAAACTGTCACCCGAGGGATCAAGTCCCCAATCCAGGAGAGCGACAGTAATTGAAAGTGTGTACACAGCCTTAGAGCCACTTACAAAAAGGTCAACTGCAATTTCAAAACATTTTAGCTATATTATGCAGCTTTATAAGGGCCGTTATGGAGTATACTGTTAGAAGAAAACGAAGCACACACTTAGCTTAGATCCTTGGCCTATATTGCACACCTATACTACTTTGTAGCTGCAGTTATCCTTTAAAGGACAAATGAAGGGAGAGGTACATGGAGGCTGCCATATTTAACTCCTTTTAAGCAATACCAGGTGCCTGGTTATCCTGCTGACCCTCTGCCTCTACTACTTTTAGCCATAGACCCTGAACAAGCATGCAAAAGATCAGGTGTTTCTGACATTGTCAGATCTGACAAGTTTAGCCACATGCTTGTTTCTTGTGTCAGACACTACAGCAGCCAAATAGACCAGCAGGGCTGCCAGGCAACTGGTATTGTTTAACCCTGTGGGCAATACAATTAGATCGCCCAGGAGGGGGCGCAGCACTTTTTAAAAAAAAAATAATTATTTTTTAAATCATGTAGCAAGCCCTGGGCTCGCTACATGATAGCCGCTGCGCAGCGGCATCCCCCCACCCACTCCGATCGCCTTAGGCGATCAGAGTAAGCAGGAAATCCCGTTCAGAACTGGATTTCCTGCTGGGCTTCCCCGGTCGCCATGGCGACCGGGCGGGATGACGTCACCGACGTCATGACGTCAGAGGGAGTCCCGATCCACCCCTCAGCGCTGCCTGGCACTGATTGGCCAGGCTGCGCAAGGGGTCTGGGAAGGGGGGGCTGCGCGTCACGGCGGCGAGCGGAAGTTACACGCAGCTAGCAAAGTGCTAGCTGCGTGTAACAAAAAAAATTATGCAAATCGGCCCACCAGGGCCTGAGAACTCCTGCTGCGCGACATACCCCGAGCTCAGCATTATCGCCCAGGAGGTTAAAAGGAAATAAATATGGCAGCCTCCATATACTTCTTGGTTTAGTTGTTAAATATGGTTACTGTTTTTTTTAGATTTATGAACAAGTATTTCACACCTTTTTTTGTTTGAACTCTTAGAGAATATCTAGCACAGCAAGTACCGTAGTAGTTTAAATATCTTTTGAGGAATCATTTCTTCATCTTAAAATGACAGAAGCAGTTTTATTAGCATTATAGAAGTGTTCATACTCCAGCCACTAAAGGACTGCACATAAAAGGTATTTATTTACTGCAAGGCTACTTCACAAAAGGCAAGGTTTACTTTCAGGTGGCCAAGGGATCAAACCATCTGACCTTGAAAACAATGTTTATCTGGTGGAGACAGAAACTATTTTGAGTTATGTGGTTTCCCATACCAGAAATCTGCATGCTGTGCCCAATGTTCTTCTGTGTTCTGGAACAGAATAACTACACAGACAGAGAGATAGAGAGACGGACGGGCAGAGACACGAATACTTGGCCAAGTGTTGATATTTATGCCTATGGCAAGGGAAGGAGTGGATTTATATTTTAACTGATATTTGACAGGAAAAAAACTGGCAATTTACAGATCAAAAGTAGGAAAGTGCAGGTACAGGCCACACATCAGAGGAATAACCACAAATCAAACACCCATAGCAAAAGCATGATGGGGTCTCCAGCTCTAGGTATACTCAAAATGATAAATCTTTATCATCAATCCTAACTACATTTTGCTGCCTACCTATGAACTGGCTGTCACTTTCTCAGCAGTCCCCCCCAAACTCATCCTCTTCTCGCTCCTCAGATGTTGCTCCTCTGGATACCCATTAAAGAGGAACTTTAACCCAATCAGTATCCAACATCCCCTTTTTATGCCCTGAACACCTGCCATAAACTAGGTGGGTGCCTAGTAGAGGTGGTACATGGGATACATTGATTATAAATCCAAGTTGATGCAGGATTATGCAAATTTATGCAGCTTGAAAATAGAACAAATTGGTAGGAGTTGATTGGTCTATTTTCAAGTTACATAAATTTGCATACAATATTTACATAACCCTGTATCAACTCAATTATGTGCAGCACAATGACCATCACTAGCACCTAGTATATCCCCTACAGCAGTTAAATTATGGGTACATCTGTCTTTAAAGTGGCTGGAAGGTGTAATAGTTAAGGGCTCTGCCTCTGACACAGGAGACCTGCGTTTGAATCTCGGCTCTGCCTGTTCAGTAAGCCAGCACCTATTCAGTAGGAGACCTTTGGCAAGTTTATCTAACACTGCTACTGCCTATAGAGCGCGTCCTAGTGGTTGCTGCTCTGGCGCTTTGAGTCAGCCAGGAGAGAAGCACGATATAAATGTTATTTGTTTTTCTTTAAAGTATAGTTAAGCTTAATTTGTGGGGGAAATAAGTATTCCTCTTTTACATAGTCTTCACGTACTATCTGATCCGGATTTGCGGACTATAGACAACATCCTCTGTGTTCAATGTGCACAACCGAAACTTAGCCACAGCGGGGGACCAGAGGATCGTTCCATGTATGCGCAGGCACAGGATGTCTGCAGGGGGCTGGTAGAGGTCCCAGGTGACACTCTTTCTTCCATTTTGATTTAGGTTCACTTTAAACACACATCACCATAAATGTTTACCTAAACTAAAATTATGGTTGCTGCAATACAAAATAAAAACCTTAAAGCAATCCTACATACCTCAGTAGTGGGAAGCATCTGGACAGTCCAGAGACTTCCCAGGTCCGCATGCACTCATCCACGACTTGCGGCCAGAAGAAACCCATTTTACTTGCTGAGTCGAGTAGGCATAGACGGACCCGGCACTGGACTGGTGGACTGCAGGAGGATCCGGGAAGCCTCTAGACTGTTCAGAGACTTTACACTACTGAGGTAAGCAACTTTAAGGTTTTGCCTTGTGTTGCAGCAACCACAATTTAGTCAGTGCTCTTTTTTTATTTTTTTTTTACAGCAGGGTATAAAAAAAAGGGCAGGGAACATCTGTAAAAACACAAACTTGCAATTGTTGTATTAACTTTGCTTTGGTTAGACTAGAGCTGGAAAAACTACGGCCTGCGGGCCATACCTGGCCTATGTGTATTTTGAATCCGGCCTGCTCATAGAGGGACAGATTTCTCTCCTCCCTCCCTGCACAGTTGCATGCAGTGCGTAATGATACGTTTAACTCACCCAATCACATTTTCCAGCATCAACCTCCATGGCCACAGAAGAATCATGTGACCAAGGCCTTGAACGATTTTAGTAAGAAATTGAATTGAGCGATTTCTATCTGAAATCGCGTTTTCGATTCGATTCACGATTTTTTTTTCAATTCAAGCTTTGTTCCACCGCTTGTGCTCTACCCCAGTTCCACCATCTTAATAAATGTGAGTGATGTGACTGTTAATGCAGTTTCACTTTCTGGCAAGGGTGATGACATTTCGTTGAACGGCCACGGAGACAGTGTAAGGAGGTGGGGTCAGTCTGCAATGTTGCTGGCAGGGGGCTGAACACTGTGAACTGACTGACACTGTCCTGAAGTATATGAGGGTGGCGGGGGGCAGAGTCTAGTGGTGGCGGGTGTCGCTGGCTTGGCACAGTGAATTAACACAACTGTGTGTGGAGTGGACACTGGAGCTGCGCAGGACATGTATGAGGGCACCGGCAGAGCCTGCAGTGTGGTGTCATGTGCGGAGACGCATATCGAGTATGAGGGCACCGGGGGGGGGGGGGGGGGGGGGTGTTGGGGGGTGGGCGGACCCATTTAGCAGCGCTTCACCGCTCCGGCTCCAGGCAGATTCAGAAAATCACACGCCTTTACACTTATGACGCGGCGGCAGGCGGAGCCACGCGGTCCAGCACAGCGGGCGCCGAGCACCTGGGAACCGCAGGTACTGACGATCCTTAGATGCTCTTTTCAGCAATCGTGGTTTCGGTTTACAACCGCCAAACCTTTCAGCCCTAATGTGACCCGCCATCAGTACGTGCCAATGTGTCACATGACACTGCTGTGGCCATGGAGATCACCTCTGGAAGATGAGATTGGGCAACTTAAACCTATCATAATGCACCACTCACAACTATACAGGGAGAGAGGAGAGGAATGCAGGCCCCAAGAGGAATGTGGCACGCAGCAGAAAAAGTTTGCCCACTCTTGTGTTAGACCCTGCTTTCCTTTTCTCTAAAGTCTTGCTAGTGACTATTGTGATAGAGGTTTTGCAAACTATGTAAAATTTGTGAGGAAAGTTATGCTGGGAATACAAGATCAGTTTTTTTTTTACAGATTTACTGGCCGATCAATATTCTGATTATTTTTCTAATACATTTTCTCATAGAAGTGAATGGAAATCGATCAGAAAAATGATCTAAATCAGATCGGACTCAGCGAAAATTACCGTATTTATCGAACCATCTATCTGCCAAAAATACTCATTCCTAGCCTAAGAGCACCCAATAATGTAGGCAGATGTAAAGCAACCCACTGCAAAGTTGGGGTTAGCCGTATCAAAAAGTCTCAAGAATCAGGACACTGTGAATGGTATTCTGATGAGGCTCCTGTCAATGTCACCCAACAAAGTCCTAAGTATACAGTACAATAACATGATTTTTTTTGTTACCAATTCTCTTGCAACTGACTGGCTGGAAAAATCAACTTTAGAATCATCCAAAATGTTTCCTTCTTGTTCCATCACTTCCCAAATACGCCAGGCACAAGAGCTGGAAAATAAAAATTTAACTGTAAAAAACATGAAAACAAAAATACAAAATGTTAAGCCTCAAAATATATAAGATGTTTGCTGTGTGATATGACAGCCTCCCATAAAGTACGGTGACAACCTAATGTATGTTCAGCAGTCACTCACTAAATGACCTTGTTCGGGGGGGAACATTAACTAGTCATAATGCATTTCTCAGAAAATTGTTGCAACAGCAAAGGTTTAGATATTCTAATGTTTATTGATTTTATTGGCACTGGAAGAACACAAAAAGCAGAGGGGAAAAATAGACATTCCACACAAATGGTCAAAAATGGCTTGGACAAAATTATTGGCACCTTATAAGAATTAGAAAATAATTGTATTTCAAACACATGATGGTCCTTTAATTTTGTAAATTAACTCGCTTGTAGCAATTAACAGGTGCTGGTAAGATGAAAATGCCTACTTGCAGCTAGATAAAAATGGAGAAATTATAACTCAATCCTGTTCTTGTTTGTCTGTCTATACCACACCGAGCATGGAGAAAAGAAAGAAGGGGAAGGAATTGACTGAGGATTTGAGAACCATAATTATAGAAAAGCATGGACAACTCTAAGGCTACAAGAATAATTCCATGACATTTGGGTGCTTGGGGTCGGAGTCGGAAAAAAATGCACCGACTTCGACTCCTAATGAAATGAATTTAAACTGTAATTAAAATAGAAAATATGATAAAATGTTCTATTTCTCAGATATAGTAATTAATAGCTGCGCTTAGTCCACAAAAATGAAATAAACCAATCAAAAAATAGTTACTTGCGCTGCTTCAATAAAGCAGTCCCCGTATTTTTAAAGTCAGATATACTTATCGGATTGTGACTATGATGTGTACACAGGAATCTCATATATACTAAACAACATCTATGCTATAAGAATAAGGCCTGATGTGTAGCTGTGTCGTCACTAGTAGAGATGGTCAATGAGATGGAAATAATTCTGCGCTGATGCTGGTTTATGCAAATGTATGCACTCCCTTTCCTCATGAAATCAAATAATTTGATATGTTGTTAAAATTTGAGGACTACAAAAAAGGGTACTGGAGATGGAGGAAAAGAAAAGTTTTATACATACCTGGGGATTCCTGCAGCCCCCTTCAGGCTAATCGGTCCCTCGCTTTCCTCCTCCGTCACCTGGCTCTTCTGCTATGAGTCCCGGTAATTCAGCCAGTCAGTGCAGTCCAGCCTTGTGCCGCTCCCACAGCCTGGAGCGTTCTGCACCTGCGCAATAGTGCTGCGCAGGTGTAGTACGCTCCCGGCGGCAGAGTGTGGCATATGCACAACGCCTGACTGGCTCAAGTACCTGGACCCATAGCAGAAGATCCAGGTGGCAGAGGAGTACAGCGAGGGACTGATTAGCCTGAAGGGGGCTGGAGGAAGCCCCAGGTATGTATAAAACTTTTCTTTTCATCTGTCTCAGGTTTACTTTGTTACACAGTAGTATTATACTCTACATATGCACTCCCCACAGAGCTGCAGGGAATCCACTGAGAATGTTGTGCACATTGAACACAGAGGTGTTGTCTATCACCCATAAACCTGGTTCGGATTGTGCATGAAGAATGTGTAATAGAGGAAGAATCCCATCATTCTCCTGCAGAGTACCTGCACATCACTCTTACATGTACCCACAGTCACATTGCCTAGGGCCTGATAGATGTTCTTTGTTCCTGTCTGTACCTTCTACAAGTACTCTTACCAAGGACTAGTTTTAGTCTAGAGGCAGAAGATCTGTAAGATATCCAGGTAACTGGTATTGTTTAAAAGGGAATAAATATGGCAGCATCCATATCCCTCTCACTTCAGTTGTCTTTTAAAATTCCTAAGCGTTGGCAGTTTAGAGATGCATTTCATGTTACATACTTTCAATCACAAGATTGTAATATGCAAATTAAAGGAGTCGGAGGAATCCTAATCTGAGGAGTAGGAGTTGGTGGATTTTTGTACCGACTTCACAGCCCTGGATAAAACACTGTTTTTGGCGACACACAATATTCAACAGTTTACAGAAAGGAAAAATAAGTTTTTAAAGAAAAGAACAGGGTCCCTACAGACAAACATGGAGGAGGTTCACTGATGTTTTCGTATTGCATTGGGTACACAACTTATTGCATTATTTTCTAAAATCTGAAGACTACCAAATAATTTTGGGGAGCAATGTAAAGCCCAGTTTCAAGAAGTTGGGTTTCAGCAGGAGGTCATGGGTCTTACAGCAGGACAATGTTCCAAAGCCTACTTCAAAGCACGCAGGAATGGTTAAAGACAAAGTGCTGGTGAGTTCTGAAGTAGCCAGCAATGAGTTTAGAATTAAATCCCATAAGTACCCATGGGGAGAACTAAAAACAGCAGCTAGGAGAAGGAACCCTTGAAATCTGAGAGATCCAGAGTAGCTGGCAAAGAGTGGTCCAAAATAACAGTAGAGATGTAAAAAAACAACAACAAAAATCCCTAATTGATGGTTACAGAAAGTGATTACCTTCAGGGCCCGTTTCCACTATAGCGTTGCGGAATCGCCGGCGAATCACCGCAGGCAAATCGAATGCGGGTGCGATTTCGCATGCGTTTTTTGCCGCGATTTCGCATAGGTAAGGCTGTATGCGAATTTAACCATGTCACTGCCTGTGTAAATTAACATTAATACCTATGCGAAATCGCATGCGAAATCGCGGCAAAAAACGCATGGGGAAAACGCATGCGATTTCCCTATTAAATACATTGCGTGCGATTCGCCTGCATTCCACACGCAGGCAAATTCTGAGGGCCCTACCCTGCAGATTTTTTCTGCACAGAAAAACGTGCGGGGAAACGCACAAGTGGAAACAGTCCCATCCACTTGTACTGACTGTGCGAATCCGCATGCGGGCAACGCATGCGGATTCGCGATAGTGGAAACGGGCCCTCAGTTATTTCAAAGTAATGATAAACACAAACCAATTAATGAATACAAAAACGTAAATCATATTCCCTATTAAGCCCTTCTAGCTCTACAGTACCCAATCTCCTGATCCAGGAAGCGTCTGATTAAAGCAAAGCTTGGTCTCAGTTGCTATCCCTCCAATCATGGGGAATCCCGTCAATACCCCTTAAACTGTGACACTGAGTGTCTCATAGCAGTATAGTGTTCTGAGACACATGTGACACCCCAAACAGGGATACATGCCCTTGTGAATGCCACTGCAAGGTTTATGTTTCTTATGAGCAACCTTGTCTCAAATGGTAGAAGCCCTCTTACACATTGAGAGGGGAGGGTATCCGAATTCTGAAACAGATGGAAAGCGGTCAGTAAGAATACACCAGTGTCTCCCTACAATAAGGGACACCGGGTCACTGTAAGCAATCTGTCTACAACGTACCCTGGTACAGGGTTGAAAGCAACAGTCTGGATAGCCTTGGGCATGAAACTTTCTGACCATCTCATCCCTGCGTCTCTTTTTCTAGCCTCCCCCTCACTAGTTTATCCGAATCCGTTATTCCACCAGCACACTCTGCGCTGGTGGCACTATATGTATAATATCTTTTGTGTATGGAGGGGGGTCCACATGAATTTTTACAGGAATTCATCTCACAGTTGCATTTCTCATGTCCTCCTATTTGTCTCATGTCATTTAAGAGACAAGGTTGCTCATAAGAAACATAGGCCCATATGCAATTCACATTTTCTCCTGAGTTTTCTTCTAGGTGATCATTTTTCATCTTCTGTTTAAAATACATTTTTAGCACTTTGAAATGAAAAAAAGTACCAAAAAGTAGGTGAAAAAAGTACTATAAAAATTATTTTGAGTATTTTCTTGTTAGTAAATGGTTTAGGGCTAGTTCACACTTGATTTAAAAACGTATCCGTAGCTACGTTTTTTGTCCCGGACGAAAAACGTAGCCACGGATACCAATGTTAAAAATAGGAACAGCACACACTCAAGTTAAAAACGTATCCGCGTGCGATCCGCGGAATACGTTTTTAAACCCGGAACGCTGAGTCCGGACTTGCAGCATTTTTCACGGACCCGTATACACGTACGGGTAGTGAAAATCAATGGGGAAACGGGCCTCCCTCTTCACTGACATTTTGGGACACTGGAAACGGATCAGTTTCCAGTGTCCCATGGTAAAGGAGGGGGCCGCCATGCTGAAGGGGGTAGCAGCCAGGACGGGGGGCTGCGGGCAAAGCGGCGGCCAGGGGGGTCACATCCCCCCCCCCCTTGCTCACCTGGGTGCCCCCCGTCCCCGCTCCCCCTCCAGCTCGCATATAATGTAATAAATTTGTACCTAAGGAAGTTCGGCGAGCCGGGCACTTCCGCCCACACCGCTCGCCGTCACTTCCTGCGATGCTGCCCACTGAAATACAGAGGGCGACATTGCAGGAAGTGACGGCGAGCGGTGTGGGCGGAAGTGCCCGGCTCGCCGAACCTTATTAGGTACAAATTATTACATTATATGCCAGCTGGAGGGGGAGCGGGGACGGGGGGCACCCAGGTGAGCAAGGGGGGGGGGGGATGTGACCCCCCTGGCCGCCGCTTTGCCCGCAGCCCCCCGTCCTGGCTGCTACCCCCTCTAGCAAAAAAATAACAAAAACACGCAAGCGGATCCAAAACGTGTGCTGCAAAAAAGGCAGCACGGATCCGTTTGCGTTCCGGGTTTTGAAAATCGGAGCCCGGACCGCGGATGCGTCCCGCACCCGGAGCTAGTGTGGCCCTAGCCTTAAAAAGCATTTTATTCACAAGTTTTGAAAATATCTCCTAGGAAAAAAGTGAATTGCATATGGGCCATAAACCTTCCAGTGACACTCGCTAGGGCACATATCCCTGTTTGGGGTGCCACATGTGTGGCAACGCCATGCGGACTGAGAATTTCCCCCATCCATCAATCGGTACACCTTATCATGTAAACAGCTTCTATACATGTAATTCGTCACACAGTGTTCTCATAGATCATTGCATAAATCTGCTATATGGAATCATGTGAGGGTCAATCTGTCTCAGAACACTTTACTGCAATGAGACACGCTGTGTCACAGTTGAGGTTGATTGACGCAATTCCCCATGATTGGAGTAGTAGCAACAGGGACTAAGCCGTCCCGTGCCCTCAAAGTCACTCCCGGATCCTCCTGCCCCCCGCCGCCAGCTACTTTCGATTCGCCGACAGGTCTGACAACGCGCAGTCTTCTTAGCGTTCCCGTCTACAATAGCGCTATTGCAGATGGAGACGCGTGGCCAGGCCTGCGCAGTGAGCCAGTTCCAGGAAATGGAAAGTAGCTGGCGGCGGGGACATGAGGATCTGAGAGCAACTGCGAGGGCACGGGACGGCTGCAGGGGGCTGGTAGAAGGCCCAGGTGAGTAAAAATGTTATTTTTTTCTAGGCTTAAGAATCCCTTTAACCTCCTTAGCGGTAATCCAGAGTAAGGCTCGATACGGAAATCCGCAGCTCAGAATGGTAATCCCGTGCCCGAGTGAGTTATATGCAGGAGCTGCTGCAGATCTATCTGTGGTATGGTTTTTTTTTATTGTTTTTAGGTTACAGTTTACTCAGACCACCTGATGTGCACACTCACTTTGGGTCAGTGGCTTAAAATAACAGAACAACAAGGTAAGCAGGACAGCTAGGCAACTGGCATTGCCTGTAAGGCAATAAATATGGCTGTCCCACTACAGAATCACTTAAACAAGACAGTGGGAGCTGTAGAAATGCCTTCTAAAAAAAAAACAAAAAAACTTTAAACTTGGGTCAAGATATATTAGGGCAGAAAAAGGCAGCTTTAAGTGACCTGTCAAAGTGAGTTACATACTAGATAGCATTGGGTCTACTCAATTGAGAATTACTCATTAAAAGTGTACTCGAGCCAAAGCTCGGGTACACAAAATCTGATACTAACCTAAAGAGAAGGAAGCCTTTAGGATACTTTTGAGGCTGATCTCTGTATTCTGGTGTCCCCCGTGGCTGAGCGCGGCCCCCAGAAAGATTAGCGACGAAGCATTGTAACTAATCACATCGGGGCTGCACAGCTCCTCTTCCTTATTCATGGCCGCGCAATAGCCGACTGAGCCTGCCCGCGTATGCGCAGTGAGCCGGTACCGTGTGCTCTGTGCTACTGAGCATGAGCGAGCAAGCAAGCGGGCATGAATAAGGAAGTGGAGCTGCACGGCTCCGATGTGGAGGGGGGCTGCGCTCTGCAACGGGGAACTTTAGACAAGTGAGGGAAACCTCAACAGGATCCTGAGGCTTCAGGGTAAGATCTGATTTTGAACCCGAGCTTCGGCTCAGGTTCACTTTAAACACTCCTAAACTCAAAACCACAGCATCACAAGCATAAAAACTGGCATTTTTTTAAAAAGCAGTAAAGAATTGATCCAAATCCCTCTCAGTTCTGGTACTCGTTAATGCTAGGTACACACAATGCAATTTCCCATCAAATAGACATGGGGAAATCAATAACTTCCAACATGTCCGATCTGCTCCCAATCCATAACAGGATAGATTTTCAGATCATTACTGCACAAAATCAATCCGGTTATTGATTGGACGTGTCAAAAATCATCAATTGGACCAGTCGACCTGATAGGAAATTGTATCATGTGTACCTTGCATAAGAGACATAATAATTGGTTAGACTGTTAACTGCCATGGTGAAGCTCGCAGCCTAAATAATTTATGAATTAGGTACTTAGCAGTAAAGCCACATAAAAATGTCATGACCAGTGACAGATCCTTTACATCAGAGGCTTGTAAAATTCAGCAACGTAACAGTGCTTAAACTGAGACGCTGGTATTCGTGATAGTGTCCACACACGGATATGCTTTTTATAATCCCCACCCACATGGTTTCATATTTTTATCTATTGGGTTGGTTGCTATGCTGTTGCTGGGCAACAAGTAAATGCTTGGTGCCTGACAATGTACACAGTAAGCCCTAGGCTTGTATTATAACTGCTGCAAAGTAAAATACCACTTTGAATGATTCATGAGTGTGTACCCATTCCAGTGATGTCACAGGGATTCCTGGATCTTACTGTATCGCAATCTTTATAACAATCTCAGCTGTGCTATGACTGTAGTCCTTTTTAGGGCCTATGGTGCCTCCAAAATTAAAGGACTTCCATAAAACTGCTAAGGTATGGGACCAGAATAGAAAATTCTGTCACTGAAGTGCATACTCACCCAATGAATCAATGGGCAAAATATTCCGTATAATGTGCTGGATCCAACTTATCTAAGCCCAATTTAAACAAAATCAGATACACTTTATAACAGTCATGACTTTTGAGCATAACATTTTTCAAGCTTCTATTAAAACCTAAATCAATTTAAAAGTTTTATAAAAAATAATAATAAAAAAAATCAGAGCTGAGGAGTCCGAGTCGAGGACACGGAGCAATTTTTGGGCACCTGGAGTCGGGGGAAAAAATGCACAGACTCCTAATACATTTTAACACGTAATTAAAAGAAAAAAAATAATAAAATGTTCTATATATATATATATATATATATATATATATATATATATATATATATATATATATATATATATATATATATATATATATATATATATATATATACATATACACACATACATATACACACACACACACAGTCTATCTATCTATATATATATACATACACACACATATATACAGTAACAGCAGTACTCAGTCCACAAAAAAAAAGAAATAAACCAAATCAAAAAGCTAAATTATTTGTGCTGCTGCAGTAAAGCAGTCGCCGTATTTTTAAAGTGAGATGTACATATTGTGACTGTACATCTGATGTGTACACAGGAATCATATGTATAATAATTTACATTTCGGCAAGAATAAAGCGGCCTGATGTAGTGTAGTATGCCTAGTAGGGATGGTGAATGAGATGCAAATAATTCGGCGTTTAGGCAGGTTCATACACATTTTATATGCACTCCCTTCGCTCATAAAATCAATTAATTTGATGTGTTGTTAAATTTGGGGTTGGGGACTACAAATTAAGTTACACATTAGTACTACCACCAGGGCTGTGGAGTCAGTAAAAAATCATCCGACTCAAACTCTTCAGTTTAACCACCGACTCGACTCCAAGTACCCAAAATGGCTCTGACTTCTTAGTCTAATACTTACCAGGGCAGTGGAGTTGGTACAAAAATCGTCCAACTCAGACTTCTCCGTTTATGAAACTACCGACTCCAACTCCAGGTACCCAAAGCAGCAGCAGCTGCTGCACTCCCTGCATAGCTGTTGTGAATTTACTGAGAATGTTGTGCACATTGAACGTAGAGGTCTATCACCCGTAAACCTGGTTCAGATTGTACATGAAGAATGTGTAAGAGGGAGAAACCCCTCATTCTCCTGCAGATCACCTGCACATCACTCTTAAGGTGGCCATTAACGATACGATTCTTAGGATGATTGGTTCTCCGATTCCATCGGTTTTAGGATTGATTCCATTCATCTGATCAAATTGGATAGCAGCTATCCTGCAGTTAGTGAGCCCAAATGATCATTTTTTTTAATCGATCATCCAAAGAAACATATAGTTATTGGCCACCGTAGATG
The DNA here is from genome assembly GCF_040937935.1 of Hyperolius riggenbachi. NCBI lineage: Eukaryota > Metazoa > Chordata > Amphibia > Anura > Hyperoliidae > Hyperolius > Hyperolius riggenbachi. Next base: position 228,110,478 of record NC_090653.1, on the reverse strand, counting down.
TACTCACAGTTAAATAGCCTAGGGCCCATTCTATGTTCTTGGTCACTGCCTGCACCCTCTACAAGTACTCCTACCAAGAACTAGATTTAATTTCTGTTTAACAGCTACGCTACAGCTATATCCCAAGTCTAGTTAAAATACAGCTCAGGTGTACATAAAAACAAAACCAAACAAAAAAAACACACAGGAGGTATTCTAATCCTAACATTTGTATAGCGCTTGTCTCCTGTTAGACTCAAAGCGCTAAAGAGCTGCAGCCACTAAAGTTGTGCTCAAAGGGCCACCCTGCAGTGTTAGGAAGTCTTGCCCAAGGACCTCTTACTGAATAGCTACTGACCCTAGCCTGGATTTGAATCCTGGTCTCTCATGTCAAAAACAGAGCCCTTAACCAGTACACTATCCAGTCCCTACATGCTTAAAGTGATCCCGAGCCGAAACTCAGGATCAAAATGAGATACCTGTAGAGAAGGCAGCCTCAGGATCCCACTGATGCTACTCTCCAGATCGGGGCCATGCAGTAGCCCCATGAGCCCGCCCGTGCATGCGCAGTATCATGGAGCTGCTCGTACACAAGCGGCTCCGGCTTACTGCGCATAGGTGGGCTCACGCAGCCACACTGCAGGAAGAAGAGATGCACGGCCCAGATATGATTAAAGGACAATTATCAAAGTTACCTAAAATTCTAATTGCCACATATATTTCAGTAATTACTAACAAATAGCAATACATTTACAGAGAACAGTTTTTACTGTGGGCATTATTAGGGCTGTAATTTTGGTTACCTGGAGTCAGAGTTGGAGTCGGTGATTTCATAAACTGAGGAGTCAGAGTCGGGGTTGGATGATTTTTGTACAAAATCCACAGCCATCGTAAGTAATAGACTAAGGAGTCAAAGTCATTTTGGGTACCTGGAGTCGGTGTTGGAGGTTTCATAAACTGAGGAGTCGGAGTTGGAAGATTTTTGTACCGACTGCACAGCCCTGGGCATTACTATGGAGGACTGTGCCCAGCACATTTAGCATACAGAAACAATCTTCACTGGCTCAAATACTGTTGCTGGAATCTGTTTAGAATGATAGGAAGCATAAATAGATCTTAAAATGTGTGTAAATACTCATCAGCTTAAGCTCTGTGTTCCTGTCTGTGTGTGTCTATCTGCCACTGCAGTGTAAAGTAAACAGTTTACATCCAGGTTACAGTTCAGCTCTGCCTCCCGCAGATGCTGACACAAATTGTTACAAAACAGCTGGTAAACACGGCTTTTAATTTCACACAGGCTGTACTGAGAGACCTCTGAAAAGCCTTTTATTATTGCTGGCTAAAAGCTCTATAGGTATGTGGGGTTTACAGAAAAAGTTTCTTTGATAGTTGTTCTTTAATGAAAATGCCTTGCCTTATCCAGGGGACCATGCTCAGCGATGGGTGACATCAGAATACAGAGGGAAGCCTCAATAGGATCCTGAGGTTTCTCTCTCTTTAAATGAGCATCTAACTTTGTACCAGCGTCTCAGCTCGGGTACACTTTAAAAAGAACATATTGTCTAATAAAATTCACTGGAACCCCATATCAGCAGCGTTCCGGTGCATAGAGCTGCCCCCTTGCAGAAAATCGGCCTGGCCTTTTCTTTATCAGATATAGAAAAGGAAGGAGTTTCTCTTCAAGGAGGCAGGGCTACATGCCAGAACCCAGCTGATATGGGGCTCCACTGAATCGTCTTATACTGACAGTATGCTAGGGCAGTCAAGTTGGCAATGACAGGCCGGGATGGTTGACAGTGTAGAGCAGTGTTTCTCAAACCTGTCCTCGTGACTCCACAATGGTGCATGTTTTGCAGGCAACCTCACTTATGTACAGGTGGGGTAATTAGTGTCTCAGCTACATGGAATCCACCTAGCTGAGACACTAGTTACCCCATCTGAGCATAGGTTAGGTTGCCTGCAAAACATGCAACTTTATTAGGGAGTCACGAGTACAGGTTTTAGAAACACTGGCTTAGTGTCAGCTTCCTGTCCAGGAGCTTTTTGTTCCCAAAAGCAGATGTCCTCTTAATATACTGTAGCTTCAAAATTCCTAAGCTTCGGCAGTGATGAAATGCCTTTCAAAGACAGTCATATGCAAATTAGAGGAGTCGGAGTCGATGAAATCCTAAACTGAGAAGTCGGAGACGAACGATTGTTGTACCAACTCCACAGTCCTGTAAAAATATCCCGGTTTCTTTTAGCAAATGCCTCTATTTTGTTATCACTGACTGCTTTCACTGAAGCAAAGCAGCTTGGTTCGGCTGGTCTTGGGGGTAAAGTGTGGGGTGCCTGTTTTCCCAATAATTTAGGTACTGGAAAAGATGACCATTCTAGCTCGGGGCCTGGACAGCACAGGAACATGTAATCATTAGGGATGAAAATGCAAGTTACCCGCCCGTCCCCTTGAACCTGTGTCTCTAACACTTTTAGCCATAGGCCCAGAAGAAGCAAGCAGATCAGGTGCTCTGTCTAGATTTGCCACATGCTTGTGTGTTATTCAGACACTACTGACCAGAAGGATCAGCAGGACTGCCAGACCACTGGTATTGTTTAAATGGAAATCAATATGGCAGCCTCCACATCACTCTCACCTCAGGTTCCCTTTAATGCAACCCTTGCAAGAGAGGAAGGAAAACACATCCTGCATGACTTTTTCAGACACCACAGAAACTCCCGAGACTAATAAAAACAATGATAACCCATCGAGACAGACTACATCCGTTCTCAATAGTGCATTACACAGACGTGGTTGAGAAGAAGTGGCAAACCTAGTAGAGAGAAGAAATTCCTACTTCTTCCCCCTTTCAATCACATGCCTCACTTCTTTGCACGCTGTGGTATGGAAATAAAGTACATTAGATACGTCGTCCAATATATGTTCCTTAGTTTCTTAACAGATCAATTTTATTCAACTTTTGAAAAGCATATACAGACAATACTCGGTCACAGACCTGAACAAAATCAAAATACTATTCTCCCCCCCCCCCCGCTTGTGCCCTCTCGGCTTGTGTTTCTTGCCTGTTCTGAAACATACTGCACTTCTGCTCTTGTGTAGAGCACTTAATGTGTACTCACCAGCTGATTTTTAAATTGTCACCAACTTGTAGCTCATCTGGAAGCTGAAGAAAAGTATATTGGACACTAGTCCGACATACTTTTGTCTCAAGCAGGTAGGGCTCCAGAGTTCGCCGTTACAGAATTCAATGGAAGACCAAAACCTTGCAGAACGGAAGTGACCAGACACAGCAGATCATATATGTGCAGAGGTACACAGCTAGTCAGTTTTTATGTCAACTTCATATTTACAATAGGGCTAACAGGAGGATCAAAGCTTTTCTTATACAAACAAAAGAAGTGATCAGAAACATCTTCTGTCTGACAGATAACTCTTTTGGGCAACAGGCTAAGGTTGTAACACAGCACAGCAGACATAGGAAAAAATCAGGGCTGTGGAGTCGGTCCAAAAATCCACCAACTACGACTCCTCAGTTTAGGATTCCACCGACTCAGACTCCTCTAATTTGCATATTACAATTTTGTTGATTAAAAGTATGTAACATGAAATTCGTCTCTTAACTGCCAACGCTTAGGAATTTTACAAGACAACTGAAGTGAGAAGGATATGTAGACTACTATATTTATTCCCTTTAGACTAAAGCTAGTCCTTGGTAAGAGTACTTGTAAAAGGTACAAACCGGAACAAAGAACATCTATCAGGCCCTAGGCAATGTAAGTGTGGGTACATGTAAGAATGATGTGCAGGTACTCTGCAGGGGAATGAGGAGATTGTAAACAGACAACACCTCTGTATTCAATGTGCACAGCATTCTCAGTGGATTCCCTGCAGCTCTGTGGGGAGTGCATATGTAGAGTATAGTACTACTGTGTAACAAAGTAAACCTGAGACAGATGAAATTAAAGTTTTATACATACCTGGGGCTTCCTCCAGCCGCCTTCAGGATAATCAGTCCCTCGTTGTCCTCCTCCACCACCTGGATCTTCTGCTATGAGTCCAGGTACTTGAGCCAGTCGGGGCGTAGTGCGCATGCACACACTCCGCCGCCAGGAGCGTACTACACCTGTGCAGCACTATTGCGCAGATGCAGAATGTTCCTGGCTGTGGGAGCGGCATGCGGCCGGACAGCGCTGACTGGCTGAATTACCAGGACTCATAGCAGAAGATCCGGGTGGTGGAGGATAGCGAGGGACTGATTAGCCTGAAGGGGGCTGGAGGAAGCCCCAGGTATGTATAAAACTTTACTTTTCATCCGTCTCAGTTACCCTTTAATTTGTAGTCACCAAACCAAATTTTAACAACCTATCAAATTATTTGATTTCATCAGCAAAGGGAGTGCATACATTTGCATAAATCAGCATCAATGCAGAATTATTTCCATCTCGTTGACCATCTCTATTAGTGACACAGCTATACATCAGGCTTTATTCTTACAGCATAGATGTTATTTAGTATTTATAAGAGATTCCTGTGTACACATCATATATACAGTCACAATCAGATATGTATATCTGACCTTAAAAATACGGGGACTGCTTTATTGAAGCAGCACAAGTAACTAATTTTGATTGGTTTATTTCATTTTTGTGGACTAAGCACAGCTATTACTGTATATATACTGTATATATACACATTATTTTTAATGACCATTATCTGAGAAATAGAACATTTTATCATATTTTCTATTTTAATTACAGTTACAAATTCATTAGGAGTCAGAGTCGGTGCATTTTTTCCCGACTCCAGGCACCCAAAAAATGCCCGACTCCACGACTCCGACTCCACAGCCCTGGAAAAAATAGTAAGATTATACATGTAAATATTACAATTTTAAAATGTTAATACTTGTTTGGAGCACCACCTACTGATTAGACTGGCAAGCTTTTTAAAGGTCAACTGACCCGAGAGGGATAGGGAGGCTGCCATCTTTATTTGCTTTTAAACAATGCCCATTGCCTGGCTGTCCTGTTGATCTTCTGCCTCCAATACTTTAAGCCATAGACCCAAAACAAGCATGTAAATCAGGTGTTTGACTTACAGTGCTGCCCATAATTATTCATACAAGATATCTGAACATATATGGGTTACAAGCCACCTTAAAGTATCAAGTATCAAAATGTATTTAAACAGTTGGGGACATGCAAAAATCTCAAAATGACATACACATCAAAGGGAAGCAAATATGATTCAGGAATTAAAATTGCTTATGCTGTCTAGGTGCCTGGTATATCATCAGCCATATTGGAGGACTTATCAATTATGTCCGTTCTATATAAACAGAGTTTTGATTGACATATACACGTACGGCCATTAGCCTATCAATCAGCCTGCTACAATACAAATCGCGTAGACTGTTTTTAATTGGGTTGCGGTATGCTGAAGACACACCCTGATGAAGCGTCACACATGACGCGAAACGTCGGTAGGCGGAGCCACGCAGCCTGAGTTTCCGGCCATGCTCCTGTGCTGTTGAGCGTCTGGGCGTTTGGCGTCCTTCTTCCCGCTGTTTGCCTCGCCGGAGTTAGCAGTTGCCGGTCACAGCCGGACCTTACCCGAGGGGAGGTGATCTATCTACCGGACTAAGCGGGTGAATAAGACGAATGAGATGGCTCCAGGACTAGTGCTGCCATGCTATAGCACCAAGCGGAATAGTGACGCATGCATCAAAGGAGTAAATTAGATGCTATCAACCATTTTCCTGCACTGCGGTGAGATCTACCCCTTTTCCTCCATATGGATATATTACATTATAACAGCTCCAAGGGTATTTAATACGTTAGCTCCCCAATTGGATATTGAATGAGGGGATTGTCTGATATTACTACCATGGCTGTCGTCTGGAGTCCATAGGACTATGAGAACTGTAAGTGGGGCCCCCGCCACAATCTGTTAAATCTATGCATGGCACCAGTATGTAAGCGCGGGATGCTTGGAGTATGTGAGCGTGGGATTGTCCAATTGTCTTACTGAACCGGAATATTTATTATTAATGCTGTTTTGATGGCTACTTGAGTTTTTTGCATAAGCAATTTTAATTCCTGAATCATATTTGCTTCCCTTTGATGTGTATGTCATTTTGAGATTTTTGCATGTCCCCAACTGTTTAAAAAAATTTTGATACTTGATACATTAAGGTGGCTTGTAACCCATATATGTTCAGATATCTTGTTGAAATATTTCTATGTTAGGGTTTGCCCCGCCCATCATCCTAATTATGGGTAAGATGATCAAGTATTTGGGGACTGCTGCCACAGGCAAACTGTTGCCCAATTGTCTCTAATTTGTTGCATAATTATTCATACCCCTGGCAAATTTTGAGTTAAAGTTACTTTTATTCAACCAGCAAGTCATTTTTGGCAGGCAATGACATAGGCGTCTCCCAAAAGATAATACGACAATGTACAAGAGGCATTATTGTGGGGGGGAAAAAAAATCAGCTTTTATTTACATTTAAGCAAAACGTGTCCAGTCCAAAATTATTCATACCCTTCTCAATAATCAATAGAAAAGTATTTACTGGCTATTACAGCAATCAAATGCTTCTTATAATTGCAGGCCAGCTTTGTGCAAATCTCCACATGTATTTTTGCCCATTCATCTTTAGCAATGAGCTCTTTCAAGTTGGAGGGTCTTCTTGCCATCACCCTGATCTTTAGCACTCTTCACAGATTCTCAATTGGATTCAATTCAGGCTGGGCCACTCCAAAACGTTAATGCTGTTGTTTGCTAACCATTTCTTCACCACTTTTGCTGTGTGTTTTGGGTCACTGTCATGCTGACATATCCACTGGTGCCCAAGGCCAAGTTTCTCTGCAGACTGCCTGAAGATATCGTTGAGAATCCTTATGTATTGTCCTTTTTTCTAGTGCCATTTACTGTGAGTAAGGTTCCCTGGTCCATTGGCTGAAAAACACCCCCGAAGCATTAGGTTCCCACCACCAGGTTTGACATTGGGGATGGTGTTCTTTGGGTTGAAGGCTTCTCCTTTTTTACGCCAAATGAAGGAAACATCATTGTGACCAAAGAATTCAATTTTTGTTCCATACGACTATAACACAGAAGACCATAAGTCTTCTTCTTTGTCCAGATGAGCATTTGCAAAGGCCAAGCGTGCTTTTGTGTGCCTTATCTGGAGAAGTGGCGTCCTCCTTGGTCTGCATCTGCAGAACCCAGCAGTGTGGAGTGTCACGATTGTCTGCCTTGAGATATTGCCACCATGGCCTTGGTGGTGATCCCTGGATTCTTTTTCACCTCTCTCACTATCCTCCTGGCCAGCACAGGTGTCGCTTTTGGCTTCCAAACACGTCCTCTGAGATTTCCCACAGTGCGCAACATCTTGTATATTTTAATAATACTTTGCACTGTAGCCACCAGAAATTTAAAACATTTAGACATGGCCTTGTAGCCCTTTCCTGACTTGTTAGCAGCCACAATGCACAGCCGCAGGTCCTCCTCACTGAGCTCCTTTGTCTTAGCCATGACTGTCCACAAACCAACTGCAGAGAGCTGCTGGTTTTTACCTGTTGAGTTGATTAAAACAGCTGTTCTCAATTATTCAGGGTAATTATGGTTCTTTAGAGAAGCTTGGACTATTTGGAAAGGTAGAAAACTTTATATTTCCCCACAGACTGACAGTTTGTGAAGGGTATGAATAATTTTGGACTGAACACGTTTTGCTTAAACGTAAAATAAAAGCTGAGAAATGTTTTTTTTTCCCCACAATAAAGTACATTGTCTTATCTTTTGGGAGGCACCCATTACATTTCTCGTCAAAACATTACTTGTTGGTTGAATAAAAGTAACTTTAAGTAAAAATTTGCAAGGGGTATGAATAATTATGGGCAGCACAAGACATTTGACTGCATTTGCTGCATGCTGGTTTCGGGTGCGTGATTCAGACACTACTGATGCATGAAAGATCAGCAGGATGCCAGACAACTGGTATTGCTTAAAATAAAATAAATATGGCAGCCTCCAAATCCCTTTCAGGTCAGGTGTCCTTTAAAGTGATCCTGTAATTAAAAGGATAAGGAGGCTGGCATATTGAATCCCATTCAAACAATGCCAGATGCTTGGCTTTCCTGATGATTTCCTTGGTTTTAGTAGTGCCTGAATCTCACATATGAAACAAGCTTGCAAGTTAGTTTGGTTAGACTTTAGTCAGAGCGCTGACCTGCATATTTGTTCCAGGCCAGTTGTTTAAACCGCACCTGAAGTGACATTAAGAGATAAACATATACACAAATTGTACTAGCCCTACTAAAAAAATTATCCAAAGTTCCTTTCTGTTTCCCAGTACAGCAAGATAACCCCCCCCCCCCCAAAAAAAAAAACCCAAACAAACACACACATAAAAAAAAGAGTTGCAGAAGAACTTCTCCAACAGCTCATCGCATTCAGTCCTATTTTCTGAAAAGTAAATTGAAGCTTAAAGCCTATTATCTGTCAGGAGAATAAGAAGATAATATGGTTTACGGCTGCTTCCACACAGGGACGTTACAGGCGCACGTTAGTGCAGCATGTAACGCTCCCCAACTCACAGTAATACAAAGTCATTGGGGCTGTTCACACTGCCCACGTTGCGTTACATGTAACGCTGCACGTTCTTCAGAACGTGCAGCATACTATAGCGTTCCAGCGGCTTAAGCCACGTTAGACTGTTTGCACATGCGCGGTGTTGGGGCGGAGAGGAGGCGGGGAGAGGCCGATATGTAGCCGCCCGCGCACATGGCTACTCAATATGCACTGCACTGGTGGCCGCTGATTAGCTGGCGGTACCACGTGATGCGGAGTGTTTCACTCCGCATCACGTGGTCCCGCCGGCCAATCAGCGCCACTCTCACTGCCCTAATGCGGAAAGAGCCACTTAACGCGGCTCACTCAACGTCCTCTACCAACACCGGCAGGCGTTGCGTTAGGGGACGTTATGCGACCATAACGTCCACTATAACGCAACGTCCCGGTGTGTAACTAGCCTTACGAAGGAAAGTTCAAAGAGCCATTACTTCTGCTTCCTTTTCAGCTTCAAAGGCAGAGTGTGGATTCTAAACAATAGCTGTGACAGTCCAATAATGTAAGACTCTTTTCTATACTACTAATGTTCTATATGTTCCATTTACTAACCATGCTAAGCCTACAATTCAATATTTCATAAGATCATTTTCAATTTAGAGTCACTTTAAAAAAGGACAACTGGCCTGAGAGGCAGACATATTTATTTCCTTTTTAAGAGAACCAGAGGCGGGTATTTGAAATGGCTGGATGGTGTAATGGTTGTAATGGTTAAGGGCTCTGCCTCTGACACAGGCGACCAGGGTTCGAATCTCGGCTCTGTCTGTTCAGTAAGCCAGCACCTATTCAGTAGGAGACCTTAGGCAAGGCTCCCTAACACTGCTACTGCCTATAGAGCGCGTCCTAGTGGCTGCAGCTCTGGCGCTTTGAGTCCGCCAGGAGAAAAGCGCGATATAAGTGTTCTGTGTTTGTTTGTTTGAAATATTAAGAGACCACAGAGGCATGTCCTGTGCGTAATGACATGCCTGGGTCTCGCTATTGCCACCTTTTCAATTCACATCACATATTTTCCTTTTCAATTTTGCAAAACCCACAGTATTAAAATAAAAAAAATGTTCTAAGAAAAACTGTGATCAAACAATGAGCTTTAACAAACTAGATGGTTAAAGATTAGAGATATAACGTGTCTTGGGCATCAAATTCTCCTCCATTACATACTTTTGGCAAACAGAAACACTAATAAAAAGCAAGAATTTGTTTGAAAACACTATTAAAAATCACTGATGTTAGCTACTAAAAAAAAAAAAAAGTATATATATATATATATATTTAGCTTTTCAAAACAAGGCAACGTATTACAGTACCGAGAATTTACCATCAAGCAAGTATTATGCAGAAATGGTGTATTTGCGTGTGCTGGGCATCCTGTCAAGGCACGAGACATTATGCGTGGTTAACCAAAATGCATAGTAAATGTTTCACAGAATGAAACCATTTAAGAAAAGGAAAACAAAAGCACATAACTGTTTCTATGACACGCAGTAATGTTGTTACTCATAGTTTTAGTAAAAAAAAAAAAAAAAAAGTGTAACAAAATCCACAATGGAAAGGAACATAAGGGCTGTGAATTTTATTTTTTAATGTAAATATGAAAAAGAAAAAAAAAAAAAGGTACTCTACTTGATCTCATCTCTGCCATGTTCTGTGTATAAGGGCTTATTCACAGGGACGCCTGAGATGCGCAGTTGATGCAGAACGATTCCTGCATGTGTAATAGTCCAGTGATGGTGAACCTTTCAGAGGCAAAGTGACCAAACTGCAACCCAAAACCCACTTAATTGCAAAGTGTTATAGGTACTCCCAATTAGGTAGCCCCGCAGTATACATAAACAGAGATACTACCAATATTATAACACCTTGGGTAGGCCCTCCTTCCTTATACAGCGGTTTGCAAAAGTATTCGGCCCCCTTGAAGTTTTCCACATTTTGTCACATTACTGCTACAAACATGAATCAATTTTAATAGAATTCCACATGAAAGACCAATACAAAGTGGTGTACACGTGAGAAGTGGAACGAAAATCAAACAAGAATCCAAACATTTTTCACAAATAAATAACTGCCAAGTGGGGTGTGCGTAATTATTCAGCCCCGAGTCAATACTTTGTAGAACCACCTTTTGCTGCAATTACAGCTGCCAGTCTTTTAGGGTATGTCTCTACCAGCTTTGCACATCTAGAGACTGAAATCATTGCCCATTCTTCTTTGCAAAACAGCTCCAGCTCAGTCAGATTAGATGGACAGCGTTTGTGAACAGCAGTTTTCAGATGTTGCCACAGATTCTCGATTGGATTTAAATCTGGACTTTGACTGGGCCATTCTAATACATGGATATGTTTTATTTTAAACCATTCCATTGTTGCCCTGGCTTTATGTTTAGGGTCGTTGTCCTGTTGGAAGGTGAACCTCTGCCCCAGTCTCAAGTCTTTTGCAGACTCCAAGAGGTTTTCTTCCAAGATTGCCCTGTATTTGGCTCCATCCATCTTCCCATCAACTCTGACCAGCTTCCCTGTCCCTGCTGAAGAGAAGCACCCCCAGAGCATGATGCTGCCACATTTGACAGTGGGGATGGTTGTCAGGAACCGGCCTCTCGGCACGCCTGCGTATACGGTTCCTGACTGCGGGTTCGACCAGATCAAGCGGGGAGCAGCCTTATTCGAGCTAAAACAAGGCTGGGAACCCTCAAAACACCTCTCACTGCCACCACTAGCGGTTCGCTAGACACTTCCACTCTGCTGTCGAGTCCTCAGCGCGCAATCCGCGTTTTCGTATTCGGGTCAGCTTTGCGCTTAGGCCGAATACGGAAACGCCACGCACCCACACACAGTTGCAATCTTACACTGTAGTGAAGCAAAAAACCACTAACAGTCGTTCCGAACGATACTGTTAGCCACTCTGCTGTCGCTACTCGCACTGGCGTTTTTCGTACGTTGGGTCAGCTGCGCGCTTTAGGCCAACGTATGACAAACGCCCCCACACACAATGCAATTACAATTTCATATGGTAGTGTTGCTCAAGCATACAATTAGGCATGGACTTATACACACTTCAATCTCTTCTAGGCTATGAGTGTTAGTTTAGTACGGCAGAAGTCAAGCTTATTAAATAATAATTTAATATTCCAGGGAAAAAGGTGGAACAATGCAGAACAGAATATATACAAAAGATTACAAAAACAAAGTAAAAAGTTACAAAGATAAAAGTACAAAAATACACACAAAGCGATTTTGCTTACTAAAATAAACGGAGAAATAAATGTACCAGCGTATCGATCTGGCGTTGTTGCGGGAGTACGCACTTCTGGTCAGGAACCAGGTTAGTTGCGCTTTGAGTCCGCCAGGAGAAAAGCGCGATATAAATGTTATTTGTCTTGTCTTGTCTAGTTCTAGCCGTGTGGGCTACCTCCAAGAACTACAAGTTCAAGTGTCAAGGACTTCAACACTTCACTTCTGCCATTGTCTGATTACCCCAGCTCCATTCACTGAAGTCCTCTTTAGATGCAAATGTAGGTCTAGTGATCCACCCACCCAATCACATGAATCTAGCCTGCATATCTACACCTTTGACATACCACAGCAGATATAAAAATGGGAAAATGAAAATATATTACTGTATTATCCTTAACAGCATCAGCACCCCAATATATTCCTGACAATGGTGTGTTCAGAGTGATGTGCAGTGTTAGTTTTCCGCCACAGATAACGTTTTGCATTTTGGCCAAAAAGTTCAATTTTGGACTCATCTGACCAGAGCACCTTCTTCCACATGTTTGCTGTGTCCCCCACATGGCTTGTGGCAAACTGCAAACGGGACTTCTTATGCTTTTCTGTTAACAATGGCTTTCTTCTTGCCACTCTTCCATAAAGGCCAACTTTGTGCAGTGCATGACTAATAGTTGTCCTATGGACAGATTGCCCCACCTGAGCTGTAGATCTCTGCAGCTTGTCCAGAGTCACCACGGGCCTCTTGACTGCATTTCTGATCAGCACTCTCCTTGTTTGGCCTGTGAGTTTAGGTAGACGGCCTTTGTCTTGGTAGGTTTACAGTTGTGCCATACTCCTTCAATTTCTGAATGATCGCTTAAACAGTGCTCTGTGGGATGTTCAAAGCTTTGGAAATCTTTATGTGGTCCAAGCCTGCTTTGAATTTCTCAATAACTTTATCCCTGACCTGTCTGCTGTGTTCTTTGGACTTCACGGTGTTGTTGCTCACAATATTCTCTTAGACAACCTCTGAGGCCGTCACAGAGCAGCTGTATTTGTACTGACATTAGATTACACACAGGTGCATTCTATTTAGTCATTAGCACTCATCAGGCAATATCTATGGGCAACTGACTGCACTGCAATAATTATGCACACCCCACTTTGCAGTTATTTATTTGTAAAAAAAAATGTTTGGAATCATGTATGATTTTCGTTCCACTTGCCACGTGTACACCACTTTGTATTGTCTTTCACTTGGAATTCCAATAAAATGGATTCATGTTTGTGGCAGTAATATGACAAAATGTGGAAAACTTCAAGAGGGCCGAATACTTTTGCAAACCACTGTAGCCTACCCAGTACAAGGAAGAAAGAAGGGCCCCCAGCGTAGGTAGGCTAAAGTAGCTCTACAGTATATGTAGCAAGAGAAGCACCCAGAATAAGTAGACAGATGTGCCCCCCAGTTTAGGTAGCAAGAGGGGTCTGCTGCGGACCCCCTTATTGTCTGATCCCTTCATTACTAGCTGGGGAGACAGCATGTGTGTCCACAGAGAGGGCTCTAAGTGCTGCCTCTGCTACCCATGCCATATGATCGCCACCACTGTTCTAGTGTGTAAGTGGTTAAGGCCTGGAACCCACTGAAATCAGCAAACGCAAAACGCAACCGCTAGCGTTTTGTCTGAGCGGTTTGCAAGCGGATTCATGCGCGTTTTTGGTCGTGTTTTGCAACATTGTATTTTTTTGCCCAGCGGGTGCGTAGCGTTTTGCGTTTTTATCCTGATTGGTCCTGTTAATTATTTTTAATTTTGTTACAGTGTGCTGAACCGCAAAACGCTAGCAAAACCGCTCAGTTTAGGTTTTGCTGAGCGTTTCTGCTAGCGTTTCAATACTTTACATTGAAGCGCTAACGCTCACAAAATGCTGCAGGTCCTGCGTTTGCGTTTCTGGGAAACGCAAACGCTCCTGTGGAAGTTGCCCCATCCATTAACATTAGCCCAGCGTTTTGGCAAACTGCTAGCGTATCGCAGTGCTGCCAAAACGCTGCCAAAAGCGCTCCTGTGGGTTCCAGCCCTGACACTCTGTGGTCAGTGGTGCTCAGCAGAGCTCGAATATTCGAGTAGCTCGAATATTCGAGCTCTTTTTCAGCTATTCGAGCTCGAATACCGAGCTCGAATAGCTGCAGCTATTCGAATGGGCTATTCGAGTTAATTCGAATAGCCCATTCACTATTCACGCTATTCGAGCAAACAGCGCTATTCGAGCTCGAAAACCGAGCTCGAATAGCGTCATAGCCCAGATTGATGTCCTTAGAGCCAATCAGAGGGCTCCCAGGCCCTCTGACGGCAGCCAATCACAGAGGGGGACCCTGGCCAGCCCCTACCCTATAAATAGCGGCCGCCATGTTCGGTTTTTCCGTCCTTGCCTGACTTTGTACAGAGAGAGATCTGCTCCTTTGTGCTTTGGCTTAGCAAGAGCTTTATTGTGGTCAATCACCTAGCGTTTTTGCTCACATACACCTCCTATATACACCTATATTGTTGTTAGTTAGATAGACATTGTATTTTAGTTAGTAGCTTGTGTGTTACATAGAGACAGCCAGCTGCTGCAGGCAAGCTTACACAGCTTTAGGCCTCAGGGCCTTGCCTGTGTGGGCACAGCTGTCCTCCTGTCCTCTGTTTATTTCTCATCTATACCAGTGTTTCTGCTGTCCTTTACTACTGAGTGATTGTATTTTGTAGTATACTGTAACTGTACTAGGACACTCACTGTCACTGTTTGTTCGTTCATAGCTCCTGCGTGTGTGCGTGCACTGTCTGTACAGTACACACACTCTATTTCCTTCTGATTACTACTGATTATTGTAATTTCTAGTTGTACTTACTGTTACTACTTACTGTACTAGGGACACTCAGTCACTGTTCATAGGCTAGCTCCTGCATGTGTGTGTGCGTGCACTGTCTGTAGTGTACTACACACACTCTATTTCCTTCTACTGAATCTGATTACTACTGATTATTGTATTTTCTAGTTAGTGTACTAGGGGACACACTCACTGTTTACTGTTCACACTTACTGATTACTGAATTATTGTATTTTGTATTAGTACTGTACTAGTAATCACTTAGCGATCTAATCACTTAGTGATTAGTGTCACCTCACCCACCAACCCACTCCATTAAAGTACCCCACTTTTTCACCCGCCCTTTTAAAAAACTTTTTTGTTTACGCCCAAAACATCAAAGATGTCTGGAAGAGGCAGCCAGCGCGGTTTGGGCAAGGGGAAGGGCAGCAAGGGAGTCAGGAGGAGAGGGAGCAGCATTGTGGCAAGCCGCGGCCGCGCCACCATGCACAGTTCCGCAGCACCAGCAGCTGCGTCAGTGGCTAACATTCCGCCTCTAGCCACTGGCCGAGGATGCCTTGGGCGCCGCCCAGCAGTAGCATCTGCAACTCACGCTGCAGAGACACAGCAGCAGCAGCAGCGTGTAGTACCTGCTCCTATTTTCCTCCAGCCGGGTCAGAAACGTCCCATTGAGGAAAAGGATGCAGCCACTGTGGTGCAACTGATGACGGAGGATGAGCAGCCCGCCATCAGCTCTGCATCCGAGGCCTCCACCCTCACCACCACCACCACCACCCCTGTTCGCAGCAGCCGCCCAGCAGGGCCTGGGGAGGAGGCCAGTTCACCGTCAGTCGCCGACCTGTCATTCAGCAGTCTTTTGACCCCAGGCATGATGAGTCAATTGTCTGCTGCTGTTGGCGATTTGGAGGAGGAGATGCTGATGGGCACTTTGGGGGATGAGGGATTGGACAGCAAGACTGTGGCGACAGTCAAGCAGCCCATCCACGCATCAGGAGAGGAGTTTGGGGGGGTCATCATCCCAGCAGGACATGTTTCAGGAGGGGGAGGATGATGATGACACGGTGACAGACAAAGACTGGGTGCCACCAGCTCCTGGGGATGTCGTCGTCAGCAGCTCTGAGGAGGAGGATGCGCTTGTGGGCCTTGCAAGGAGGCGCATCATTGCAAGCATTGGCAGCAGTAGGCAGGTCCCACAGCCTGCTGGTGTCTCAGGCTCAGCAGCAGCAGCATCTGCCAGTACCACCACCAGCCGCACCCAAGCCCCCCCCCAACCACCACAGGGAGACAGGCAGCAGCGGCTCCAGGCCGTAGGGGGTTGTTCTTGTCACCAAACTGGCGATTTTTCACAATGCCCACAGTGTACAGCAAGTACGCCACTTGCAACCACTGTCAGCGGAAGTTGAGCCGAGGTGCAGACCCCTTAAAGTTCAGCACCAGCTCGCTCATCAACCACCTTGCTGCTAAACATTTCCACCAGCATGAGGAGTTCTAGAGGCTGAAGGCATCTGGTGCTGGCAGTGGCACCACACCCATCACTGCACAGCCTTCAGCAGCAGCAGCAACAGCAGCAGCCACCCGCCCTCCTGCTCCTCCAGCAGCACCAGCAGGAGTGCGGAAACCCACTGCTCCTCCCCCATCTGCAACTCCTGCCGCCGACACTAAGGCCTGTTCTGGCAGCCAGTCCTCAGTGGCCTCTTCTGCTGTGTCCGCTGGTTCCCGTGCTAGCAAAAGGCCACGCCAGAGCCTTTTGAGCGAGTCCTTCCAGGGGGTGGTTAGGGCTCTGCCTCCCAGCAGCCGTCGTGTGCGTCAGCTGAACGGCTTGCTGGCACGGGCCATGTGCTCCCAACTCCTGCCGTACACACTCGTGCAGGAGGGGAGCGACATGCATGCGCTGCTTGCTTGTGCAGCCCCAGACTGGCAGCTCCCCAACAGACACTTCTTTGCCCGCAAGGCCATTCCTGCACTGCACCGCTTTGTGATGGCCAATGTGGAGCGAGGGCTGGAGCACGCGGTTGGTAAAAGGGTACACGTCACCATGGACTCCTGGAGCAGCCGCTTCGGGACAGGCCGCTACCTGTCCTTCACTGTCCACTGTGCCAGCTTGGTGGAAGGGGGTGAGGATGGGAGAGCAGCAGCGGGCACAGCAGCAACACAGTGGGTGGTGCCACCCCGCAGGGTCAGGGGAACTGCAGCAGGTTTCTCCGATCCTCTGCCATCCTCCGGCACACCTGGCCAAACCCCCCGCCTCAGCAGCAGCGTGAAGGCCGCCACTGCCAAGCGCTGCTGCAGTTGGTCAGCCTTGGGAAGACCAAACTGACGGCAACCCATGTGTTGGCCAAACTCCAGGAGCAGGAGAGGATTTGGCTGACCCCCAGAGGCCTCAGAGTCGGAGAGGTGGTGGCTGACAATGGGGCCAATCTGGTTGCCGCAATTGACAGGGGAAACCTGACCCACATCCCCTGTCTTGCCCACGTGCTGAACCTGGTGGTGCAGAAGTTCTTGCGCACCTACCAGGGGATGGGCGAACTGCTGGAAACGGCAAGGAACGTTGTGCGTCACTTCCGGCGCTCGGCTGCAGCCTGTGCGAGCCTGGAAGACGTGCAAAAGGAGCTGGAGCTGCCACGCCAATGGCTGATCCTTGACGTTCCAACTCGCTGGAACTCCACCCTGGCGATGTTGGAGCGTCTGGTTGAACAGAAGCACGCTGTCAACCAGTACCTTGCCCTGGCCACTGTTTCCGCCGCTCATAAAAGGGACAAGACCAGCAACATACCGTCCATCGTCCCCGATGACGACTGGAGGCACATGCAGCAGGTGTGCTTAGTGCTGGCTCCCTTTCTGCAGGCCACTAACATGGTGAGCAGGGACCATGCTATGGTCTGCGAGTGGGTGCCCCTGGTTTGTCTGCTGAACAGGGCCCTCGATGCTTTGCTGGAACAGGGAGCGGCAGCCTTGGACCAGCAGGAGCGGCAAGCAGCTGCACAGTCCACCTCTGAGGGGGAGGAGGAGGACGACTTGGTGGAGGTCCCTGATCTTGCTGCTGATGAAGGGGATCAGCACAGCGCAGCTGGGTTGGTGCGGGGGTGGAGAGAGGATGAGGCTGAGGACAGCACTGCCGTCGATGTGCCAGCACACGTGGCCCGCCTCTTCCCAATGGCAGCGCACATGCTGACGTGCCTGCGCAAGGACCCCAGGGTGATCCAGATGAAGCAGAGGGAGGACATCTGGATCAGCATGATGTTGGACCCACGCCTCAAGGGGAAGTTGAGCCAGTTCCTGCCGCCTGCAGGAGGAGACCCAGCGCAACAAATAAGGAGCTTACAGCAGGCCCTTGTTGAGCGCTTGGAGGAAGCCTTCCCCCAGCCTTCCACCCCCACTGTCCAGCCAGCACAGAGGCAGCAGCAGGTGCCTGCATCCAGCAGCAAGCGCCCCACAGACCTGCTGTCTCTCAGCAACGAGCTCTACAGGACTGTAGAGGCTCCGGCAGCAGTGACTAGAGAGGAGGTGCATGCAGCAGCATCCTCCTCCGGTCACAGCCAGCGCCTGACCCGCATGGTGGCTGACTACATGGGGTCCTACAGCGGGCTTGACAGCGATGCCCCTGTTGATCCCATGGAGTATTGGGTCAAGCGCCTGGAGATCTGGAGCGAGCTGGCGCAGTACGCCCTGGAAGTGCTGTCCTGCCCCCCTTCCAGCGTGCTGTCCGAGCGCTGCTTCAGTGCAGCTGGTGGCGTGGTCACCGAGAAACGCTCACGTCTGTCTCACAAGTCTGTGGACAGACTGACGTTTCTCAAGATGAACCAGGCGTGGGTGGAAGGTGAGTTCCTGGCCCCTGTTGTCGGCGAGAGGGGGACATGAACTGGCTGCCGGAAGAACCATCGTTAATGTGCCTTACCACCCTTTACAACCTCCTGGCTCCTGCTCACTAAGCCAGCCTGGTTCACTTTGACTATTACGTCGCCTGCAGCCACACATTTTACATCTACAGTGGGCTGCTGTGTACTGCCCTTCTGCTGTCTGTCTGTCTGTGTTTCCCACTGCCAGGGTACACAGATTTACCTTCTGCTGCCACTCTGCCACCAGCTATTACGTCAAACAATAGCTATATCTGTGTAATTTGCTGTAAAAAAAAAAAAAAAAAGTAAACCATTAAAAAAAAAAAAAAGGTTTAATTTTTCTGAGGTGCCCGGGTTGAAAACTGTGTTGTTCCAGTTGTGTATTGGACACGATGTGGGCTGCACGACCGCTGTCTGGGACCTCCTGTTGTGTTTATTTACAGCCCTGGTATTAACGCTAGGTACCAGGGCTATTATGTCACGCTGCCTACCTACCTGCTGCCACACTCACACTACTCCTCCATTCCTCCTGCTGCTGCCTGTCTCTGTTTCCCACTGCCAAGGGTACACAGATTTTACCTTCTGCTGCCACTCTGCCACCAGCTATTACGTCAAACAATAGCTATATCTGTGTAATTTGCTGTAAAAAAAAAAAAAGTAAACCATTAAAAAAAAAAAAAAAAAAAAAAAAGAGGTTTAATTTTTCTGAGGTGCCCGGGTTGAAAACTGTGTTGTTCCAGTTGTGTATTGGACACGATGTGGGCTGCACGACCGCTGTCTGGGACCTCCTGTTGTGTTTATTTACAGCCCTGGTATCAACGCTAGGTACCAGGGCTATTATGTCACGCTGCCTACCTACTGCCACACTCACACTACTCCTCCATTCCTCCTGCTGCTGCTGCTGCCTGTCTGTGTTTCCCACTGCCAGGGTACACAGAATTACCTTCTGCTGCCACTCTGCCACCAGCTATTACGTCAAACAATAGCTACTCTCATTACTCCTCCATTCCTCCTGCTGCTGCTGCTGTCTGTCTGTGTTTCCCACTGCCAGGGTACACAGAATTACCTTCTGCTCCCACTCTGCCACCAGCTATTACATCAAACAATAGCTATATCTGTGTAATTTGCTGTGAAAACAAAACAAAAAAAACATTAAAAAAAAAAAAAAAAGGTTTAATTTTTCTGAGGTGCCCGGGTTGAAAACTGTGTTGTCCCAGTTGTGTATTGGACACGATGTGGGCAGCACGACCGCTGTCTGGGACCTCCTGTTGTGTTTATTTACAACCCTGGTATCACCGCTAGGTACCAGGGCTATTATGTCACGCTGCCTGCCTCATTGACTGCCTGCTGCCACACACTCATCCTCCTCCTCCTGCTGCTGAATTTACCTCCTGCTGTCTGTGTGTTTCCACTACCAGGGAGCACATACAATGGCGCTTCCACCATGCGCCACCAGCTATTTGTTACGCTCAAAAATAGCTGCATTTCTTTAAAAAAACAAAAAAAATATATATACTTTTTATTAGTACTTTGTGAGATTATTTTTAGAGGTGTCCGGGTTGAAAACTGTGTTGTCCCAGTTGTGTATTGGACATGATGTGGGCTTCACGACCGCTGTCTGGAACCTCATGCTGTGTATTTACGGCCTGGTACCACCGCTAGGTACCACACAGCCTATTATGTCTCGCTGCCTGCCTCATTGACCGCCTGCTGCCACACAATCATCCTCCTCCTCCTGCTGCTGAATTTACCTCCTGCTGTCTGTGTGTTTCCACTGCCAGGGAGCACATACAATGGCGCTTCCAACATGCGTGCGCCACCAGCTATTTATTACGCTCAAAAATAGCTGCATTTCTTTAAAAAAAATATATATAAAAGAGAAATAAGTGAAGAAGAAAAAGAAGAAGATATAGAAATATAGAAAAAGAAGATATAGAAATATAGAAAAAGAAGATATAGAAATATAGAAAAAGAAGATATAGAAATATAGAAAAAGAAGATATAGAAATATAGAAAAAGAAGATATAGAAATATAGAAAAAGAAGATATAGAAAAAGAAGATATAGAAAAAGAAGAAGAAAAAGAAAAAGAAGATATAGAAAAAGAAGAAGAAGATATAGAAAAAGAAGAAGAAGATATAGAAAAAGAAGAAGAAGATATAGAAAAAGAAGAAGAAGATATAGAAAAAGAAGAAGAAGATATAGAAAAAGAAGAAGAAGATATAGAAAAAGAAGAAGAAGATATAGAAAAAGAAGAAGAAGATATAGAAAAAGAAGAAGAAGATATAGAAAAAGAAGAAGAAGATATAGAAAAAGAAGAAGAAGAAGAAGAAGAAGAAGAAAAAGAAGAAAAAGAAGAAAAAGAAGAAAAAGAAGAAAAAGAAGAAAAAGAAGAAAAAGAAGAAAAAGAAGAAAAAGAAGAAAAAGAAGAAAAAGAAGAAAAAGAAGAAAAAGAAGAAAAAGAAGAAAAAGAAGAAAAAGAAGAAAAAGAAGAAAAAGAAAAAGAAGAAGAAAAAGAAAAAGAAGAAGAAGAAGAAGAAGAAGAAGAAGAAGAAGAAGAAGAAGAAGAAGAAGAAGAAGAAGAAGAAGAAGAAGAAGAAGAAGAAGAAGAAGAAGAAGAAGAAGAAGAAGAAGAAGAAGAAGAAGAAGAAGAAGAAGAAGAAGAAGAAGAAGATACACTACTGAACAGAATTTTGGACACAACTTCTCTTCTCTTTCCACCTTTTTTTTTTTTTTTAAATGAACATCCCCACATAATCACTTGCTGTTGTTACTTGGAAAAAAAGATGTTTCTTGCATCATTCACCCTCAAAACAAGTGTTGGAAGCTATTTAAGGCCAATTCGAATAGTCAGCTCGAATAATGAGCTCAAATACCGACTCGAATAGTGAGCTCGAAGTCCGAGGTCGAATCGAATAGTAAAAAATATTCGACTCGAATATTCGACCGAATTCGAATAATTTACTATTCGAATTCGACCAAACTCGAATAATAAAAAGGGGTATCCGAGCATCACTGTCTGTGGTTACTATGCAATACAGAACCACTGCATGTAAAATGTTAGCAAGTGGCCACTGCCTGTTGTAATAGACAGTCAAAGCACAAGCGCCATTCCACTAACCATGCCAATTGCATTCAGGCAGATCCTTAGCAGCAGGGCTCTATCACACACACACACACACAAAAAAAAAATAAAAAAAAAATAAAAAAAAAATCGCAAAACACAATGAAGTTTTGCATTTCACTATGTTGGGCACAACCATAACACAGGAAAAACATAGCAGAGCAATGATTGTCTTTTTAGAAAACCGTAAATACTTTCCCATGATTCCAATTGTACGTTTACTGTACTTGTGTTTGGAAAAAAATCACAAGCTTTTTATAAAAACAAAATGGAACGCAGTGGAGGTTAAAGAGCCCAAGCTTCCCTGAGAGGAGACTGACTGCTTAAAATGTACCTGAGATGAGAATAAATATACATACCTGGGGCTTCCTCCAGCCCTCTCTGGCCTGATTGCTCCCTCATCATCCTCACTCGCTGTATTGGTTCATTTGCAACTGGTCCCAGTAAGTCGTCCAGTTTGCGCAAGGGCAGTCTGATCGCATGCACTCTTGTCGCCGGTGCGTTCTGCGCAGTAGTACTGCACAGCCGCAGAACGCTGACCACTCCCAGCGTCGGGAGTGAGACAAGGCACGTACAAACCTTAATGTACAAGCGCAGTTGGCCCCAGACCAGAGGACTTACTGGGGCCAGTTGCAGATGAACTAGGCACCGACTGAGGACGACGAGGGAGCGATCAGGCCAGAGAGGGCTGGAGGAAGCCCCAGGTATGTATATATCTTCTTTATATCTTCATCTCAGGTACACTTTAAGCAGTCAGTCTCCTCCCAGGGAAGCTTGGGCTCTTTCACATCCACTGCATTCCATTTTGTTTTTGAAAAAGCTTGTGATTTTTCCAAAGGCAAGTACAGTAAAGTTACAATTGGAATCGTGGGAATGTATATACGGTTTTCTAAAAAGACAATCATTGTTCTGCTACATTTTTCCTGTGTTGCGGTTGAGCCAAACATAGTGAAAATTGCAAAATGTGAAATGCAAAATGTTGGAGGAAACCCCAAGTATGTATATTTCTTCTTTGTATTCCCATCTCAGGTACACTTTACCACGCTGTGCCTCTCTAGCACAGGCAGCACTGGTGTCGCCTATAAAATAAATGCCAATTATTTCTATGAACATGTCTTTTAGGCCTTCCAATACTGAAGGTTAAACCCCATAGGCTGCATCTATTAAATCATTATTTAACCTCAGCCACTGTTCCATAGCAAAATAGTAAAGAGATCACTGAGTCTAGTGTGCACTTACCTAAATGGTCACTTGTGTATAAAATGGAATTCCTTATAGTTAGGCAAAGGGAAAAAAATGCACAAATGTAAGCAGCAAGGTATGTTCATGCTGGATCCACATACCTATGGGACTTGTCCGTTCCTCTGCTCATTACCCCCATAATCAGTCCATGAAAATTTTTACTTTTGGCTCAAGGCAAATTTTAGGACAAGAAGAGGAAGGCTTACCGGTGTGTCTCCCCCATCCTCACAGCAACAGATGCATCATGCACAGAGTCTGATGACGCATCTGTACAGCATCATCAGTGCACTGTTCCCCAATCCCTTCGGCAAAAAAGATACAGAAGACAACTGAAGGTGAGAATGTAGCTTTAGCGCTGCGTAATATGTTGGTGCTTTATAAATACAATAAATAAATAAAATAGTAATCCCTGCCTGGTGACAGAGCACGAATGACACTGTACAGTCGCTTTGTCAGCATTTGGCACCCACGATCGCTGTGGCAAGTATGGGGAAGTGCTGGACGAGTCTGGCTCATCCATATCGTTTCTAGCAACTCTTGTATTGAGGAGTCAAGCTCATCCTTGCCACTGGAGAGGTTAATATAATATGGAGTCAGTCTTTGTTGGAAGGAAATGCTCTATATTAGGCTGATGGGCCCTAACTGTCCATTTAAAGGTCAACTGTTGTGAGGCTGCCATATTTATTTCCATTTAAGCAATACCAGTTGGCTGGCTATCCTGCTGATCCTCTGCCTCTAATACTTTAAGGGCTCATTTCCACTAGGAGCTGAAACACATGCACGCCAGTGGAACAGTTTCCACTGCGTGCATGGTGTGCGGAGCGGTGCGATCCGATAATAATGTGCAGCATGCTGCAGATTTTCAAACTGACGCATCCGATCTTCTCAATACACTTCCGCATCGGGAGATGCGGAAGTGATGCGGCCGGTGGCAGAAGTGATGCATTGCGGCTGCGTAGCCACACTCGCATCACTTCGCAAGTGGAAACCTGGCCTAAGGGCCTGTTTCCACTACATGCAGAGTGGATGCAGAATGAATGCAGAGAAACTGACTCCAGTGAATGCCTATGGGAAAATCTGCATCAGAAAAATTGGGTTTAGTGGAAACAGGCCCATAGGCATTCACTGGAGCTAGATTTTCTGCATCCATTCTGCATCCAATCTGCGTGTAGTGGAAATAGACCCTTAGCCATAGAAACTGAACAAGCATGCAGCAGATCAGGTGTTTCTGACATTATTTTCAGATCTGACCAGATTAGCTGCATGCTTGTTTCTGGTGTAATCCAGACACTATTGCAGCCAAATAGATCAATAGGACTGCCAGGCAAGTGGTATTGTTTAAAAGGAAATAAATATGGAGGCCTCCACATACCTCTCACTACAGTTGTCCTTTAATTAGTGAGTAACTTTGGATCCCCTTCAGACTTCTCATCTTCTCTTATCTTACTTTGCTGTTCTCCTCTCTTTTCTTTCCTTCTTTCTCTCCTGCTGGCCTCTCTTGGTCTTCTGTCTTCCACATTTGCTTTTATAGATATACAGTTTATTTGTAAGTTTAGTGTAAAAGGAACTCTATCATCTACTGGACATATGCTTTGAAAATTGATCTGTTTACTGATCTTGCTTGATGCTTGTAATACTCTTTGAAAATTTTCTGAATAGTTAAAAAAAGCAAATCTTTTCAAAACAACTTGAGATGTGCAAACAAGATGTACTGTATGTCTTGATGAAGGAAACTCACCAATAGCTTTGGTTTGCAAAAGTGTTTATAAGCTCAGAAACACTTTGAAGAATGTAATTGTTAAAGGCCTTTTCCCACTACAGATGCTTTTTAGTGATGTTCTGATCGCTGGCAATTGAAAAAAACGCTTTCACTATGTACTCTCATAACAGTATTCACACTAGATTGATTAGTTTTGCACAAGTGCTGCATGAAGCATTTTTATTTTTACACGATCACAATTATGTTAAAAAGTATAGAAATGCTAAAAGTAACATTGCTTGCTAAAGAACAAAAAATTGCTCAGTGTACTGCATTTGTCAATTTTTCTAAGGGCTCTTTTAAACTACATGTGATTCCGATTTTTTATGCAATTGAAGTCCTGCATGCTGCATTTTTCAGCGTTTTTCTTCTTGTGTTGCTAGCATCCAGTTAATATCGCAAATCGGAATTGCGATTTGCAGTGTAAAACAAGCCTAAAACAGATTTTCTGGCACCATTTGATCCTGGAAACGAATTACCGGTACACACATTATGTCTGGCCATGGAAAGCACAATGTGACCTTTTCTATTGATGGAGCAGAGCCCCCTTGTGGTGTATGCGACAACACAAAATCAGTGAGTTTTTGCTATCTGTACAGATAGGATCTGCACCTTTACCTGACTGTACCTGTATGGCTGGTGTGCAGGGAGTCTGTGTGTATGAATGTGCAATGCGCTACTGGCTTTTGCTGTTGGGCATAAGCCATCACAAGATTTCCAAAAACGCAGCTGCAACTACCCCCTCCTTCCTGCTGTCACCAGTATGTACTGGCATGTTGGAGTTATGTCAATGTCTTGTAACATAAGAAAAAGTGATTAAAGACTATTGGGTTGCAGGCTAGTAAAAGCAGGATCACAATGCAATGTGTAACGATTGGTGTAAGTACGCAGAGAGAATCTGATTATTGGTGATCTGCAGTATCACCAAGAATACAGATATATACCTGATTATTGATGATCTGCAGAATCACCGATAATACAGATATATTGCTAACCTCTGGACACCTGGATAATGTGAGTGTTTGGTGTAACGGTAGTACTTTGAGTATAGCACAGGAAATTAGAGACAGTATGGGCAATACTGCTCTAGAGAAAAGGAAACCTTCCAGTAGCCTGAGACTCCCCAAGGGGCGGAGTCGGGCTGGAAGAAGGAAGGTCCAGAGAGTGAGTGACAATCAAGATAAATATCACTGAGTGCTCTGGAAACTATCTCTTAATAGTAGAGATAGCTCTCGAGGTCGGGCAAGCCAGGTCGGCAACACACGGTCAGATAAGGTACATAGACAGAAGGCTGATTCGGTATCCAAGGCTAGCAGGGTTTGGCAACAGAGTAACAGATATGCGAGGTACCGAATCAGAGGAGTAGTCAGAAAAGCAATAAGTCATAACAGATATCAAACAATGCCTAGTCTGGGTGTGAGGTCCTTGGTCTCTACACCCTGGAACTAGTCTGATGTATAGCTGATTGATAACACAGGTTCCCTAGTCTGGGTGTGAGGTCCGTGGTCTCTACACCCTGGAACTGGTCTAAGCATAAACAGATTGATAACACAGGTTCCCTAGTCTGGGTGTGAGGTCCGTGGTCTCTACACCCTGGAACTGGTCTAAGCATAAATAGAATACAATACAAGTAATCTGGCTCAGTGTGAATTCCCAGGTCCACCTGGTTCAAACACACTGCAGGATCTGACTAAGGGTCTGAGTGCTTCCACATAGTGTTCGCAACGGCAGACAACTTGTGACTGGCCAGCAGCAACTATATATAGTGTAGCGCTCTCTGGCGCCACCTCTAAGTGATGGACCAATAGAAACTTGCTCTGGTGTCAGCTGACCAGCCTGGTCAGCTGGTCCCCTCTTGGTCGTCATAAAAGTTCTGCCTCTCAGCGCGCGCGCGTGCGTATTCCTAAACCTGTGTGAACTAACAGACTCAGCCACACCAGAAGCACGCTGCTGCGTGCAAACCGCCGCGCTGGACGCGGAACCAGCCGCCTTGCTGTCAGTACATGCGGCGGGTTTTCCGCGTTCTGCCATGTTACCAGACGCACGCCTCCGTGTGCAAACCGCCGCGTTGGACGCGGAATAAGCCGCCTTGCTGTCAGAGCGCGCGGCGGCTTTTCCGCGTTTTCTCGCACAATGGAAGGGAAAGGTCGCACTGTGTGTTATGCACTCATTGTGAAGCATACAGTATATGAAAAAGAAAAAAACAAAAGCTTTACGGCAACAGTAAGGCCTGGAACTCACTAGATCTTTTCCAGGCTTGCCGATCAGAATCAATCAGCAAAACGCTGCAACAGTGGAACCCTATGGGGTGGTTCCATTCCCAGCGTTACGATCGTGGATACGATATTGCTGCATGCAGCCGCCGCAATTGTATCAACGGCTACAGAGCCAAATTGCGATTGCTCCAGGGATCGCTTTGAAATTCCAGCATTTTCCACAAAGCACAGCCAGTGGGAGTCCCTAGCTGAATGGGCACGATGTGGTACTGCACAGCTTTGTGTAATTCCAACATATTCTACCACCCCAAACAGCTAAACACGCTAATGTGAACGTCATATTACAAAATCAGCATCTCTGCTTATCTCTGCACAGGGGGCGCAGACTCAAGGGTGGGGACACCCTAGTTAGGTCTAAAATTACTCCATGAGGTGATGAGCACAGGCATGTGGGGGTTCTAACATCCCAATCCTTATACAGAGGCTGAGTCTGCCTATAGAGCCCAGCCTCTGTTGCTAGTTAGTTTCCTCCAAAGCCCCCCCCTGCGCGCCGTCAGACCCCATAAAACACAGCCGCGCTATGCGGCTGTGTTTACCTCACGAATGTCAGTCTCGGCTGCTCCCCCGCCTCCTGAATCACTCCAGTCCTGCCCGCGTCCCTTCCCTCCAATCAGTGGGAAGGGACGTGGGCGGGGACCGGAGCGCTTCAGGAGGCGGGAGAGCGGCGAGACTGGCATTAGTGAGGTAAACACAGCCGGCTGCAACACGATGCGTGTCGCCAGCGCGGCTGTGTTTTATGGGGTCTGACAGCGCGCAGGGGGGGCTTTGGAGGAAACTAACTAGCAACAGAGGCTGGGCTCTATAGGCAGACCCAGCCTCTGTATAAGGATTGCGATGTAAGAACCCCGCCTCAGGTTCTCTTTAAAGTGAAAAAATAAACAAATCAAACAGACTTTGCCCAATAGGGACACACAAAAAAAACTTGACTCAAACCTTCCACATTTTATTACGATATTCCCACTAACCAGCCATCGATCCAACAGAAAGCAAAGTCTCCCTTACATGATTATAGACCGCAAACAAATTCTGTAAGGCCCTGTTCACAGTGGTCAGTTGCGTTGCAGAATAATGCTGCATGTCAATTCACTGCCCATACAATTCTATGGTGCTGTCCGCAGTAACGGATTGCGTTATTCTAACTCGGTGCATGCAGGCTTTGTATTAAAGTCCATGTCCAGTCTCCATTGCAGGTCACACACACTTTAACGTGTGCGTTATGCAACTGACTACTGTGAACCTAGCCTAAGAAATTATATCCCCTTTTCCACTCTAATTAATCTTCCTGGTGTAATGAATATTTCCATATTTAGGGTCGAAAAGCCGTGCAATTTTTTCACAAGCTTTTAGACCCTAAAAACAAGGCAAAAAAAAACCCCACAGAGAGATCTGCACAGCTCCCGCATATAACTCACGGATTACCGCTCTGAGCTGCAGATTTCCGACCCGAGCCTGACTCGAGATTACCGCTAAGGATGTTAAAAAATGTTTTAGCTGGAGCGCAAACAACCATTCTGAGGTCCTTTGTTGGTAGTAACAAATAGTTTTTACGATTTAAAAAAAAAAAATTGTGCTTGGCTTAACAACTATTTTACCTGTTCTCTGAGGTAACATTAGGAGGCTCAGTTTATATTTGTGTATATTAAGTAGCTCTGTTTGGCATTTATTACATAAATCCTCTTTCATTAGACATTCCATGTGGTGTTGATACTCAAATATTTAGGTAATTTAAGGTTATCATTTTACCCTTTACAGCTTAGTCTGCAGCCAGCTATGACTTTTCTCTTTGACATGACAATGCCATGTAGCCATGGTAACAGGCCACTACAAGTGGATAAATCTGTTCCATATCTTCATTTTTGCAAAAAACCAAAACAAAAGTTTGCTTTCTTAAAACAGAAAGAATTTGCGATAATTCAGGTTGGAGTGAGCTTGAGCTGTCTCCCAGTGCATCACTGCTGAATATATGCAAATTAACCATTGTACCCTTAGAAGCTAAACACACCTCCAGAACCGCTGGAATGCAATGATGTGTCAGCTTGTTAATTTGTACAGAGGGACCATTGTAGTCCCTTACACACTCCAATGAGTTCTGGGTCACCATGAGCTTGCTGGTTAGTCTGTACCTTTCGGTGTTACAAGCCCTACTGCATAGAGCCAAATTAATCCATGCCATGCACTGATGAGGATCAAAAAATCAGAAACAGTCGGTATGCATGTTGGATTATTATGGCTCTGTACAAATTAACAAGCTGACACATCATTGCATTCCAGCGGTTCTGGAGGTGTGTTCATTTTTGCAGCAAGACATTCTGTGAGTGGTTCATATATGCAGGCAAGTGTATTTACAGCTACAGAGACACTGCATAGTGAAATTCTTAATGCAATCTTTGAAATGTTTAAACTTGCCCTGAAGCACATGGTTTTTATATTTTCCACAACAGTGGAGCCAAAGCCTTTGTAAGCTCCTCTAAGAACATTATTATGAACTACTAGACAATGAAGCTGTAATATAGCGATATTACTATACTCGTGTGATCATAGTGACCTCTAGTGTTTGTCCAAAGCAAATCAAGAACCCATACGGTAGCATATAAAGTGGATCTCAATCAAAAGAAAGCAAGGCAGGCACATCTCTGCTAAAATGACACAACTTATTGTTTGTTAGCCTTCACTTTTAGACACTATTCCTTGAATTGTACAACAAATTCCTGGAATCTGACGTCAGAAGGCAGCCCAAAGCATTACAGCTCACGTTTTCTCAGCAATAAAAAATAAAAAAAACAGAAGCACATTTACGATGAGCACAGCAGACTTGACAAGCAGACTGACTAGACTTTAAAGAGGAACTTCAGTGAAAATAAGGTAATAAAAAGTGCTTCATTTTTAGAATAATTATGTATATATGATTTAGTTAGTGTTTGCCCATTGTAAAATCCTTCCTCTTCCTGATTTACATTCTGACATTTACCACATGGTGACATTTTTACTGCTGGCAGGTTATGTCAGAGGAAGGGGATGCTGCTTGCTTTTTTGGCAGTTGGACCCAACTGTAAACAGCTGTTATGTCTCACAATGCAATGAGGTTCACAGACAGGAAACTGTCAGGGCCATGTGGGTTTCACCACAATATCAGCCATACAGAGCCCCCTGGTGATCTATTTGTGAAAAGTAAATTATTTATCATGGGGAAGGGGGTGTCAGCTACTGATTGGGATGAAGTTCAATTCTTGGTCACGGTTTCTCTTTAAACTGAGCATGGCAGTGCAGGCATACAAATACTTGCAGATCCTGACCAGTGGTGTGGACAGAAAGCATGATGTGGCCTGGATGGCATTCCACACCTTGTGCACTGGGCCTGCTGGGTCCTTAAGCTGTCGCACCCCTACAAATGGTGGGCTTCCTCAGAGGACTAGGGGCGACCTTACACCACACATTGTTGGCTTCTAGTGTGTATAAAGTGGATCTTCAGCTAATGAATGACTAGAAACCAGTCACAGCATTTGCTGGCAAGGCAAATGGCTTCTACCCGCACTACAGGAAATTGAAGGTGGTTTATCTCAGAAATAAAACACATTTTAT